>NC_071618.1:13670135-13980327 GCF_014839835.1 Dryobates pubescens | reverse complement strand
CTATCAACAAGTGCACCCCATTTTTCATTACTTCAGTGTCTCTAGCTATGCAATGCTTCATAATTTGTTTCAAATCTTTACTTAGCTTATGAGGTCAGAGCCACTTGTTTTTATGTTGCCTGGATCATATACATCCCTTTTTCTTAACAGAAAAACAAGTTAGTTTTTAATTTTTTTTTTCAGACATTTGATTGCCAGCCAGATAGATTAATTAGTAGACTTTGTTATTAAACTTCCCTTTCATGTGCAAGTATTTAAAGATTGTGGGGTGTTGCCCTCCTGGTCTAGACATTTCCTTAAAAACATTTTTATGTCTTTGTTTTGCTTTCATCTTAGATGAGTAATTTTCATATCCACAGTCTGTATCATTAGCCACACTGCAATTGCTACCGTATTCAACATTCCCATATTAATTTTGTTTTGAACTTTCTATAAATTATCTTTAATCTGAACTGCCTTTTTCTGCTTGGTGAAGCCAGTCTTTCTCTTGTTTTCTTCTTATTTGGATGATGAAAGTACATTTTAGTACTTGCAGTTTTGCAAGATCTGACCCTGCTTAACATTTTCTGTTCTCACTTTCTCCATCTATTTTCTGACATCTGACAGTTTTCCTTGCATATTGGTTTCATTTGCCACCCTATGAGCTTTCTGCATACCCCAGATATACTCTCTGAGGTGACTGCTCATCTAGTTGGAAATGGAGCCCCTTTTTATAAAAGGTTTTTCCACACGTTTGAAGCTGTGTTTTATTCACAGCCCATACCCTTTTTCTTAAAGGAATTCTAGCACTTCCTTGAGCCTTCATAATTTCCTTTATTGACAGGTATTTTAAAAGTGAAATTCTGATTTTTAAAATGTTTACCATTTGTTCAAATTACAGCTATCTCTTAAAATCAGATGAATGTGTCATCAGTTTCTCTGAGATACAAATTTCTTGACCAACTGTTTAGTAAGGTCTTGCAGCTTACTTTTGTTGTGTAATGTGTCACATCCCCACATACCTGAGTGTACCCCTTATTGGTAGATTTAATTTTCTGGGAAATTACAATATCACCTCAATTTTAATAGCGCTAATTATTCCTTACTTACTATTTGGCTACAGGCTCTTCATGAGAGACAGGTGAGGGAGAGAGGGAGAAGGGATGGAGGGGTGGCCCTGTACATCAGGGAGGCTCTAGATGCCATAGAACTAGAGATCAAGGATGATCAAATTGAGTGCCTGTGGTTGAGAATTAGAGGGAAGGCCAACAAGGCAGACATCCTGGTTGGAGTATGTTATAGACCACCTAAAACAGGAGGAAGATGTTAATGAATTATTCTATAAGCAGCTAGAGGCTGTCTGAAGATCACCAGACCTTGTTCTTATGGGCGACTTTAACCAGCCTGATATCTGCTGGGAACTCAACACAGCAAACAGAAGGCAGTCTAGAAGGTTCTTAGAGTGCATGGAGGGTAGCTTCTTATTCCAGGTGCTGTGTGAGCCTACCAGGGGTAAGGTTCTGCTTGACCTTCTTTTTACAAATAGAGAAGGGCTGGTAGGAGATGTGGTGGTTGGAGGTTGTCTGGGGTCCAGTGACCATGAGATAATTGAATTTTCAATATGCAGTCAAGCTAAGAGGGGCAGCAACAAAACCTCCACTCTGGAACTCCAGAGGGCAGACTTCAGGTTACTCAAGGAACTAACTCAGAAGGTACCTTGGGAAACAGCCCTTAAAAACAAAGGGGTCCAGGAGGGCTGGGCCTACTTCAAGGAAGAACTCTTGAAGGCTCAGGAACAGGCTGTGCCAATGTGCTGGAAGATGAGCCACCGGGGCAGACGGCCAGCCTGGATGGGCAAGGAACTACTGGGTGAATTAAGGGATAAAAAGAGGTTGTGTCATCTTTGGAAGGAAGGAGAATTAACCCATAGAATACTTAAGGATGTTGCTAGGTCATGCAGGAAAAAAATTAGAGGGGCAAAATCCCATTTAGAGCTTAGACTGGCCTCTGCTGTGAAGGACAGCAAAAAATCCTTCTATAAATATATTAACAGCAAGAGGAAGGGCAAGGACAATCTCCACTCCTTGGTGGACATGGAGGGGAACATAGTAAGAAAAGATGAGGAAAAGGCAGAGGTACTTAAAACCTTCTTTGCCTCCTGTTTTAATAGCAGAATAGGTTGTCTTCTGGACAACTGGCCTGCTGAGCTGGCAGATGGAGGCAGGGAGCAGTATAGATCCCCTGTGATCCAGGAGGAAGTAGTTAGAGACCTTCTTAGCTGCTTGGATCCCCACAAGTCCATGGGACTGGATGGGTTCCATCCTAGGGTGGTGAGAGAGCTGGCAGATGAGCTGGCCAAGGCACTCTCCATCATTTTTCAACAGTCCTGGCTCACTGGAGAGGTCCCAGATGACTGGAAGCTGGCCAACATGATGACAATCCACAAGAAGGGTAAGAAGGAGGAACCAGGGAATTCCTGACCCTTCAGCCCTACCTCAGTGCCAGGCAAGATTATGGAACAGGTCATCTTGAGTGCAAGGATGTTGACTTGCTGGAAGGAGTCCAGAAAAGAGCAACAAGGTTGGTGAGGGGTTTGGAACACAAGCCCTACAAGGAGAGCCTGAGAGAGCTGGGGTTGCTTAGCCTGGAGAAGAGGAGGCTCAGGGGTGACCATATCACTCTCTACAACTACCTGAAGGGAGGTTGTAGACAGACGGATGTTGGTCTCTTCTCCCAGGCGGCCAGTACCAGAACAAGAGGACACAGTCTCAGGCTGCTCCAGGGGAGGTTCAGGCTAGATGTTAGGAAAAAGTTCTATACAGAAAGAGTGATTGCCCATTGGAATGGGCTGCCTGGGGAGGTGGTGGAGTCGCCATCATTGGAGGTGTTTAGGAGAAGACTTGATGGGGTGCTTGGTGCCATGGGTTAGTTGTTTAGGTGGTGTTGGATTGTTGGTTGGACGTGATGATCTTGAAGGTCTCTTCCAACCTGGTTTATTCTGTGTATTCTATGTATTCTATGTATTCAATCACACAGCACTTACAGGATGGCCAAGGGATCAGACCCAGCCAGCATGGATTCAGGAAGGGCAGGTCCTGCCTGACCAACCTGATCTCCTTCTATGATCAGGTGACTGCCTTGTGGATACGGGGAAGTCTGTGGATGCAGTCTACCTGGACTTCAACAAGGCCTTTGACACTGTCCCCCACAGCAAACTCCTGGCCAAGCTGTCAGCCCGTAGCTTGGACAGCAGCACTCTGTGCTGGGTTAGGAAGTGGCTGGAGGGCTGAGCCCAGAGAGTGGTGGTGAATGGTGCCACATCCAGTTGGCAGCCAGTCACTAGTGGTGTGCCCCAGGGATCAGTTTTGGGACACATCCTGTTCAATATCTTCATTGATGATCTGGATGAGGGGATTGAGTCCATGGTCAGTAAATTTGCAGATGACAACAAGCTGGGGGCAGGTGTTGATCTGTTAGAGGGTAGAAGAGCTTTCCAGAGGGACCTCAACATGTTGGACAGATGGGCAGTGTCCAACGGCATGAGATTTAACACATCTAAGTGCCGGGTTCTGCACATTGGCCACAACAACCCCATGCAGAGCTACAGGCTGGGGTCAAAGTGGCTGGAGAGTAGCCAGGCAGAATGGGACCTGGGGGTACTGGTTGATAGTAGGCTGAACATGAGCCAGCAGTGTGCCCAGGTGGCCAAGAAGGCCAATGGCATCCTGGCCTATATCAGGAACAGTGTGGCCAGCAGGAGCAGGGAGGTCATTTTGCCCCTATACTCTGCACCTTGAGTCCTGTGTCCAGTTCCGGGCCGCTCAGTTTAGGAAGGATGTTGACTTGCTGGAACATGTCCAGAGAAGGCCAAGAAAGCTGTTGAGGGGTTTGGAGCACAAGCCCTATGAGGAGAGGCTGAGGGAGCTGGGGTTGCTTAGCCTGGAGAGGAGGAGGCTCAGAGGAGACCTTATTGCTGCCTGCCAATACCTTAAGGGAGTTTGTAGCCAGGTGGGGTTTCGTCTTTTCTCCCAGGCAACCAGCACCAGAACAAGAGGACACAGTCTCAGGCTGCACCAGGGGAGGTTTAGGCTGGATGTTAGGAAGAAGTTCTTCACAGAAAGAGTGATTTGGCATTGGAATGGGCTGCCCAGGGAAATGGTGGAGTGACCATCACTTGAGGTGTTTAGGAAGAAACTGGATGGGGCGCTTGCTGCCATGGTTTAGTTTATTAGGTGCTGTTGGATGATAGGTTGGACACGATAATCTTGAAGGTCCCTTGCAACCTGGTCTATCCTATCCTATCCTATCCTATCCTATCCTATCCTATCCTATCCTATCCTATCCTATCCTATCCTATCCTATTCTGTTATTTACTTTCTAACTAATAATACAGAAATTTATTTAGAATCCTTCATACAAATCTTTTTGAAAGCAATCTGAAACAAATTAGAAACCTTCTGTACTCTAATTTTCTTACACCTTATCAAATACTTGCTTTATAGTTCATCAGATCAGTATTATTGCCATGTGGAAGATCATTAGATTAGTACACTTGTATGTGGGAAATAACTAAGAATGGAATTACTATGCCAAACAGACTTGCAGATCTCCTGAATTGCCTGTGCTGTGGGGAAGATACAAGCTATTGCAGGAAGTTTTATGGCCTCCTGTACTTTGATACAGTCTTCTCAACCAAATTTTTTGAGCAGAAACTTATCATTGCTTATTATATGCCAACTGACCAAATTAGGGTATTTAAAGGGAGTAGTCAAGGTGTCAATCATTTGTGCATATTAGTTAAATTCCTTATAGTTGCTTTCCATTGCATGCAACACAACTTCCATTATTTCTTTTGATTTGATGTCATTATTTTAGTTTTTTTGTATTTTCTGGTTAAAGAAAGCCAAGGAGCTGCTCTGTATGGAAGGAAGTTTTTCATTAAATTTCTTTTAACTGGCTCTATAACTTTAAATGCTTTTTTTTTTTCTTTTATCTACCATATGTGAGATTAATCATCTGTAACTAAGAGAGGTTAGTGCTGCTGGGTTATCAGCACTAACCAGCAGTGACTTTTGCCTTGCTCTGTTATATAGACATGGAAATGGAAAAATAAGTCCTCTTTTTATGAGAGCATCGTTTTCTTCACCAGCAGACAACGAACTCTGAAATCACAGGAGTATTCAATATGGACAATGTAAAGTCGTTATAATAAGTAACCCATGAAAGGAAGGAGAATGCATGCAGGTGGTTATGTTTGGTCTTTAGAATTTTTAAACTATCCTAGGATCTGCCAGCATTTTCTGAAGTGTCACCTGTTAGTGAAGCAGAGTAATTACAATAGTAGGTTCTTGTTCTGTATTTTATATCCTACTATTATTTTCTTGTCCTTTACCAACAGAGAGTTATTCAGCAAATTTTAAGGTGGAAATTTCTGTTTCAAAACACGAACTAGTATGATTCTTTCATGTAATTTTGAACTATGTTTTTTTCTCAGGTATTGAAAAAATGGTCATAAGACTGCCTTGAAAGGCAAGAAAAAAATTATTGAGCAACAAATGATACTCCTTTCTCTCATTAAAATTTTCTATTTACAATACTTATTTAAATCCCTTCTTGGAAGCAGACTGGGCTTGTATTTTCAGGCAGTTGACTATAACTGCAGGCAACAGATGCATTTAAAATAGACTGCAATAAGAATCTATTTTTGAGATGTAGTGTTTGGAAGGGAATCTTCTGTCAATCAGGTATTAATTCAAATGATGTTTATTTTTAAATTGAATATTCTGGTTTTAAAAAATTGCAATTGTTTTTACATTTAATAAGGTGGTAGAAACTTGCACCTGGAATTTAGTGTGGAACATAATACCAAACATGGAGTTTTATATAGTGCAAGTTGTAAATTCACCTCTATATTTGAGCATTTTTCAAGAAAACTAAAGAATTTGAAAAAACAGAAAACCAGACATCCTTACTTTTATAACTCTTCACATTATTAGATACATTACCAGTTTTAAGCAACATACTTGTCCCGATTTTACTGTGACAATCACAGGCTGTAGGCCATTAGCAGTTCTGAGTCAGCCAGGGCAGCTGATTGAGTTGGCTCACAGGTATATACCATACAATGGGCATCACACTCACTATAAAGAAGGAAGTTTGGTAAGGAGAAGGGAGCTTTCTGCTTGGGTTCTTCTTTACTGCTCTTCTTTGCTCTGCTCCTGTTGAAGCTTGCCTTACCAGGTATTGTGATTGCTGGGCTGAGGATAACTTTATATGTCTTGTAATGGTATTGGTATCAATTTGGCTATTTCGTAAAATCTATTTTCAGTCCACCCTGTCTTCTCCTTTTCCTGATTCCTCTTCTCTGCTGGTGAGGGAGTTATTGGGCGATAGAGCAACTGCTATAGTTTAGCTCCACATATGGGCTAAATGTAAACAGAACAAACAAATGAAATGTAGATTCAACTGGTAGTCTGCTAGCATGCCATATCCTAATAGAATGAGGAGCAGTGTTGGTTCTTTAAAATACTTGGCACATAGCAAATAATCATCAGTAAATGTAGTCCTGTAATTATAAAAACATACTACATTGACAATATTGTGTCAACATTTGAAGACAAAAATCCAGTTTTGAGGGGCTAAATGGACCAGTAGTTTGAGGAGGCTTTATGAAGAAGGATTTGCAACTTTCAGGAGAGGTAGGAGCTGCAGCTGCTAATGTGTGAGGGATTTATTGCTTGCTGCCATACCCTTTCCATCATCCTTTTCAGGTAGCATAGTAGTCAACCCTGTCTTCTCAGGCTGCAGTTTCTAGCAATTCCTTGCCTGCAGCTGGCCATGGAGGTGAATGGAGTCTCTTGATGTTCCACTGTGTTAATAATAACAGTAGACAAATATGGGAATGATGTATAAATTAAAGCAGTAAGAAAGCCCACAGTGGATGTTTTTGTTCTATATTACTTCTTAAAGCAATAATTCACATATAGACCTGCCAAAATGAAATAAATTTCAAAGTTGTGGTGATTTCTGGTGTCTCCTCGTATATAAGATCATATTTATTAATTTCTATTTTTAATTGCATGTGAACTGTGTTAAGTGAAGCCAATCGTGTTCATTTAAAGCTATAATTGATGGAAACCATTTTTAAAAGTTGGATTAAAAAATGCTGCTTTCTGAATGGAAAAAGGACTTGACACAATCTTACCTTCCTTTGCTAGGCCATGGGAAGTGTGACTGTGGGAAGTGCAAATGTGATGATGGATGGTACGGTGAGGCTTGTCAGTATCCAACTACTTGTAATCTTACACGAAAGAAAAGCAATGAAATGTGCAAGAATTCTCAAGATATCATCTGTTCTGGTGCAGGTAAGATGTCTTTTGTTATTTTTGATGGCTTGGTGTTCTCTCTGTGTTATCTCAAATCACTGTAATTTTTGCTCTAATTAGGAATTTTGTAAAGAGTGCATTTCCAGAGACTGAGGAATAACTGTCTGTATACTAAAATGTTTAATTTTCCTATAGGTCTGTGCCTGTGTATATGATATGCATCGATTCAGAATGCTTACTTCAGTACTCTAGTTTTTCCATAGCTGTTCTGGGTTGCTGAAACTGCAGCTGCAGCATGTATTTTGCCCATCAAAAGGTTGTGGTAATTGTATTAACACAGTGATGAAATTATTTTGTTGTTGTTTTATGTTTATAACATATGGAAATGATATTTGCAAATATTTTTCCCAGGATACTTAAACTCTACATTTTTAAAAGACATTTGTGAGCCGTAATAATGATTATTAAAAAAGCACTTTTGGAAGATCTGCTGAATCATTTTAATGGGATAGTTTTGTCTTTGGTTCTCTGATTTGGTCACTCTTTTCTCTAATTCTGTAATTCCATAACTCATCCTCACCTAAACAGGAAGTGATTTCCTTAAAACAATAATAATCAGATGAACAAGAAATGGCCCTTTAGAAGACTTCACTGAAGAACAGTAAAATTTTCAAGAGCATTTGCTGCCCATCAAAGTTTGAGATCAGAAACTACCTTACAGATTTTTCATTATAGTCATCTCCAAGGAAGAAATGTTGCAAGAACCCCAATTCTGTTTGCTGATAGTCAATTTCTGTCTGGGTCCATAAATTTTTGTACAACTAAATTTCTCACAAGTTAGTTACTAACTTGAGCTAAGAACCCAAAGGATTTGTGGGACTGACTACAGAGATGCTGGGCTCTTATAGAATCCTAACATTGTTCCAGTTGGAAAAGACCTTGAAGATTAAGTCCAACCATTATCTAACTCTATGGAGTCTGGTGCTAAACAGTGTCCCTTAAGCATCACATGTATACCTCTTTTAAACACTTTCAGAAATGGGGACTCTCCATCTCTTGGCAGTCCATTCCAGTGTTTGTTAACCCTTTCAGTCAAGAATCCCATCTAAACCTCCCCTGGTGCAACCTGAAGCCATTTTCTCCTATCATTTTTACTAGGGAGAAGAGACTGACGCCCACCTTCTACAACCTCCTTCCAGGCAGTTTTAGAGAATGATAAGGTCTCCTCTTAGCCTTCTTTTCTCCAGACTAGACAATCAGCCATGTCTCCTAAGACCTGTTTTCCATACCTTTCACCAGCTTTGCCTTTCTCTAGACCTGCCCTAGGACCTCAATGTCTGTCTTCTTGTGAGGACCCCAAAACTGAACACAGTACTCAAGGTCTGGCGTCACCAGTGCTGAGTAAAGAGAGACAATAATTTCCCTTCTCCTACTTGTCATACTGGTCCTGATACAAGCCAGGCCACCTGAGCACACTGCTGTATGATATTCAGCTTGCTGTTGATCAACACCCTTGGGTCTTTCTCTGCCAGGGTACTTTGGTTGCATGAAGTCAGGCAGACTACTCTAGGAGCGAATTTTACTTAGGAATATTGCAACCACTTGCAGCTAAGATTACACATTTTTGTTGATACAGATTGTTTATGTGTCTCTTTATTTGACTGGATAATCTTTACATTTCAGTGCCTTCTCAGGAATAAAAGACATACCATCTCTGACAGACTAATGCAACTCTTTTCCTAAACTGCAATTATTGAGTACTGTATCAATTGTTTACAGGCACATGTGAGTGTGGCAGGTGTAAATGTGCAAACTCGGAAGGAAATGGACTTGTCTATGGTAAATTTTGTGAATGTGATGACAGAGAATGCATAGATGATGAGACAGAAGAGATTTGTACAGGTATGTATTTTAGTGAGTACAAAGAGAATGGTGAAGATTAACAGAAACAGTTACAAAATTATTTGTGGGGTGCTACAGAATGTCTTTAAGAATGTATGACTTAAAAGTTTAGCTTGCAAATTCTGCATGAGAATTTCAGATGCAAAAATGAGCTAATCAGGAGGTTAAAGAATGAAGGAATCCTGTGATACCCTCCTGTTTTCAGAAGAACCGCAAAGAGGATTATGCAAGGTAATTCAGTAAGATAATTCAGAGCTTAGTGCATCTGTCTTTGGTGGAATACAAGAAATGTTAATGCCTTGTGGCACAAAGGAGAGGCAAGATGCAGGACATAAAAAATTTTGTTAAGGAAGCAAAAAATTTAAAACAAATATAAAATGAGAATTCTAAAGATAAAAAGAGAAAAGAATCAATGAAGAAAAATTTCATCTGTGGTAGGGACGGCAAGAGAATAAGAGAATAAGCTGCTGATAGAAAATCAACCAAAATTCAAGCTGTGTTTTCATTTCATTATAAGCTAGGAACTTGACAATTAAAGATTGTGCAACAAGCACCATTATGGCATTATAAATGCTGTTGGCTGTATTACTGGGGAGGCTTGTTCCTGAGCTGGGAATTGAGACAAATGTTTTTCAAGCTGAAGACATGCATATTGTGTCTGTATCCACACAGGAGGGTTCAGAATTGCTCTTAGACTGTTCATACTCTGATTATTATGCTTGCTGTGGATATGTGTACAAAGAGAGAGACTAATTACGTAAAATAGTTATTTGTCTTTGTCCTTAAACAGAGAACAAAATAAATTTTATTTAAGTGAATTTGAAAGTGTAAAGAACTTTTTTTCCATAGGATTAGGTAGGGGTTTTAAGTTGGGCTAAACAAATTGGTCCTCTGAAGTTCAAATCCAGGAGCAGTGTCCAATATTTCCAGCAACTACCTAAAAAAATGACTGGAGGACAATAATTCATATGAGCCAGTGATTCCATTTATATTTACTTGTTATGATTACATATGGCACTAAATCTGACAAAAATGTACAATTTTTTTTAGTTCAAGGAATTCTCTTTCTGCTGTTTTTGTTATGTGGGTTTTTTGGTTTTTTTTCAGTTGTTTGTTTGTTTTTTTCCACCACTGGTGTTGCTGCTGGTTTATATTGTTGTTTTTCTCTTAGTTTTTATTTCCCCTTGTTTCATAGAAGGAGACTCTTCTCTGCAAAAACTAGTGTTATGTATATGCGAAAATCAAAGGATAAAGAAAATCTTGGTAGATTCAAATCTTTAAGGTCTGTGATTCATTAGTGTAAAAAACCTCACACCTTATGTAAGATTTGGAGACTACTAATGAAGATATATACTAATGGTGTGCTCTACTTACTTAGGTTACTGTAAGATACAAATTTTATGCACATAGGTTGAGTGTTGGATTTTGCTTTGCTTTCTAACAAACAGCTATAATACAAAACCCTATATTGAACAAAGCTTTATGCATAAAAAATGGCCAGCATATGAACTGAACTTTATGATCTCAGAAGTCTATTTCACCCTCAATAATTCTGTGATTCTGTGAACTGAAGGTTAAAGGTACATAATTTCATCACACAAAAGAAGACCACACATGCCTATCTGGTTATTGTTTTTTCTCTCCCATCCTGATGTCTCCTTTAAAAGCCTTTATGCCATCTTTCCTTCCACAGGAATCACTTAAATCTATTTAAGAAGTACTGAAGAAAAAGCATTCCAAACCTGTTCTCCTTAGCTGGCAATGCCCCCTGGATACTGTCCACGGAGAGAGAGTGAACCTAATCATTTTCTGTTGTACTTGCTCAGTTTGTGTAGCTTTATTGCCTTTGAAGGTATAGATAAGTCTTGAAGATTTTAATTGCCTTCAAAGAAAGCCAAATCAGGAGGATTAAACTAATGAAAAAAAAAAAGGAAGTTTATATTTATGTGCATGTTTCTAAAGTTTGCAGCTGTGGACTGGGATTTTATCCTGCAAAAGCGTAGAATACCATGCTGAGATTTAGGTAACATATATTTTAGTTTTTGCACAAAGGGAATGCATTCTTTAAAGCCAATAAATTATTAGGTAGGGCTGTTACAAAGATGTGTCAGGGTTTTCCAATCTCAGTTGGAATTTTATCAATTATCTGAGTGTATCACGTTTTATTTGAGGTTACATAAACTTTGGAATTGAGTTGTAGCTTGGTTTTAGTGCAGTCTTGATAGGTGGGGATGTAAATAGAATAGAATAGAATAGAATTAACCAGGTTAGAAAAGACCTTCGAGATCATCAAGTCCAACCAAGCACCCAACACCATCAAATCAACTAAACCATGGCACTAAGTGCACCATCCAGTCTCCTCTTAAACACCTCCAGTGATGGTGACTCCACCACCTCTCTGGGCAGCCCATTCCAATGGCAAATCACTCGTTAGGAAGAAGTTCTTCACAGAATATCAAGCCTAAACCTCCCCTGGTGCAGCTTGAGACTGTGTCCTCTTGTTCTGGTGCTGCTTGCCTGGGAGAAAAGATGAAACCCCACCTGGCTACAACCTCCCTTCAGGTAGTTATAGAGAGCAATAAGGTTTCCCCTAAGCCTCCTCTGCATGGGTCCCAGCACTGATCCCTGGGGGACACCACTAGTTGACTGGCTGCCAACTGGATGTGACACCGTTCACCACCACTCTCTGGGCTCGGCCCTCCAGCCAGTTCCTAACCCAGCACAGAGTGTTGCGGTCCAAGCCATGGGCTGACAGCTTGGCCAGGAGTTTGCTGTGGGGGACGGTGTCAAAGGCCTTGTTGAAGTCCAGGTAGACTGCATCCACATCCACCAGGCAGTCACCTGGTCATAGAAGGAGATCAGGTTGGTCAGGCAGGACCTGCCCTTCCTAAATCCATGCTGGCTGGGCCTGATCCCTTGGCCATCCTGTAGGTGCTGTGTGATTGCACTCAAGATGACCTGTTCCATAATCTTGCCCGGCACTGAGGTCAGGCTGACAGGTCTGGAATTCCCTGGCTCATCCAACTGGCCCTTCTTGTGGATGGGCATCATGTTGGCCAGCTTCCAGTCCTCTGGGACGTCTCCAGTGAGCCTGGACTGTTGAAAAATGATGGAGAGTGGCTTGGCCAGCTCATCTGCCAGCTCTCTCACCACCCTAGGATGGAACTCATCCAGTCCCATGGACTTGTGGGGATCCAAGCAGCTAAGGAGGTCTCTAACTACTTCCTCCTGGATTACAGGGGAACTATACTGCTCCCAGCCTCCATCTGCCAGCTCAGCAGGCCAGTTGTCCAGAAGACAACCTATTCTGCTATTAAAACAGGAGGCAAAGATGGTGTTAAGTACCTCTGCCTTTTCCTCATCTTTTGTTATAATATTCCCCTCCATGTCCACCAAGAAGTGGAGGTTGTCCTTGCCCCTTCTCTTGCCATTAATATATTTATAGAAGGATTTTTTGTTGTCCTTCACAGCAGAGGCCAGTCTAAGCTCTAAATGGGATTTTGCCTCTCTAATTTTTTTCCTGCATGACCTAGCAAATCCTTAAACATTTCATGAGTTACCTCTCCTTCCTTCCAAAGATGACACAACCTCTTTTTATCCCTTAATTCACCCAGAAGTTCCTTGCCCATCCAGGCTGGCTGTCTGCCCTGGCGGCTCATCTTCCAGCACATTGGCACAGCCTGTTCCTGCACCTTCAAGATTTCTTTCTTGAAGTAAGTGCAGCCCTCCTGGACCCCTTTGTTTTTAAGGGCTGTTTCCCAAGGTACCTTCTGTGTTAGTTCCTTGAGTAACCTGAAGTCTGCCCTCCAGAAGTCCAGAGTGGAGGTTTTGTTGCTGCCCCTCTTAGCTTGACTGCATATTGAAAATTCAATTATCTCATGGTCACTGGACCCCAGACAGCCTCCAACCACCACATCTCCCACCAGCCCTTCTCTATCTGTAAAAACAAGGTCAAGCAGAACCTTACCCCTGGTAGGCTCACACAGCACCTGGGATATGAAGCTGTCCTCTATACACTCTAAGAACCTTCTAGACTGCCTTCTGTTTGCTGTGTTGAGTTCCCAGCAGATATCAGGCTGGTTAAAGTCGCCCATAAGAACAAGGTCTGGTGATCTTCAGACAGCCTCTAGCTGCTTATAGAATAATTCATTAACATCTTCCTCCTGTTTTAGGTGGTCTATAACATACTCCAACCAGGATGTCTGCCTTGTTGGCCTTCCCTCTAATTCTCAACCACAGGCACTCAATTTGATCATCCTTGATCTCTAGTTCTATGGCATCTAGAGCCTCCCTGATGTACAGGGCCACCCCTCCACCCCTTCTCCCTCACCTGTCTTTCCTGAAGAGCCTGTAGCCATCAATTATGGTGCTCCAGTCATGTGAGTCATCCCACCACATTTCTGTGATGGCAACTACATCATAATTCCTGCTGTGACAAGTCTTCCAGCTCCTCTTGTTTGTTACCCATACTTCACGCATTAGTGTACATACACTTCATCTGGGCTGCTGGTTTCACCCCTGACTCCAGCTTACTCCCCTCAGTCTCCTGTCTTAGGGGACTGATTTCAGCCCCTTCCCCCATAATGAACCAGTCTGATAGAGACAGCTAGGTCTGCTAAGCTTGACATAAATAGAAGGGAGAAAAGGACAAGATCCTGAACTGATATTTCTAGGAAACAGTAAACTTAAGATACAGTTGCAGCTACTGAAATGCTTTATGCCATGCACATGGCAGAAGTACCTTAAGGCATCAAAATGTTAAGGAGCTAGTTAAGGAGAAGTGTTTGTTAAATGAACATCTAAAAGGTTCATTTTACCAACTCTTATCTTTCTCCTGCTTGCTTATTGGTGTTCAAAATATTTTAACAGGTCAGAAGGGAACCTATGTACAATGTACTCAGTTTGTCTACATGGTAGACAAGGTTCCTTTGCTGGAGTTATCTGAGTCATCAAGAACATACAACCCTTTCTTAGATATGTGAAGTACTGTGGTCAAATGTGTGCTGTCTCACCATCTAAAGCTCTGCTTAAATTTTGCTTGCTACTCGTCACATCTTCAACATTTTTTGGTACGGTTTCAAAAACATAAGCTTACAAGCATGAAAGTACGGATTTTCTCCCTCTCATGTGTGTGTGTGTGTTTATTGATTGTATCAGAGATTAAATTAAAACATTCTAAAATAGACCTGTGGAAAAGTAATATTCCAATAGCCTTTGTGTTATTTTATGTAGGTATATGCAGTCTATAAATTGTTCCTCCCCTGTCTCCAGCACTAAAAGTTTTTAAAAGAAAAAATCGAAACAGTTAAATTGTTAATGCCTTTTAAAAGCTTGCCTCTTCTCACTGTATGTAATTTGTTTTGGCTTAAGGCCATGGAAAGTGTTACTGTGGAAACTGTTACTGTGAGGCTGGTTGGCATGGAGATAAATGTGAATTCCAGTGTGACATCACCCCCTGGGAGATCAAGAAAAGATGCACATCTCCAGATGGCAAAATCTGCAGCAACAGAGGTGTGTCATTCACACGTTCCTTCTACACATATATTTATTTTACAATATGCATTTTCTGCGTAGGACATAGATTGTGTTTGCTGATAGTTTCTAGTTTGTTCTCACTTATTTCAAATCCAGATATACATTTCCAAATGAATTGGTAGATACCTCTACTTAGGTATAGGTATCTTACTTACACAAAACCACACCCATTTTTTAACTAAGATGACCCAAGGTACTCTCATCCTTTGAGCAGGATAACTTGTTAGTACATCTGGTTTAGCAAGACAGCTATCCCTGCAAATTAAAATACTAGCAAGTTTTTGACTTTGAGTGGTTTAGTGTCAACAGGATTGTATGTCAATTCACTTCTAAAGAAGACCAAGGACCCACAATTAAATAGGGAATATAAAACTACAAAACTTTAGGTTTCTGGCACAGCCTGACAATCAAACAGCTAAGAAGTGTTCATTAACAACGTGGAATGCTGTAGAGCTGGGAAGGTAGACTTCACACTGTGTTTCTAGATACATGAATTTTCATTTGCATAAAGGTTGGGAATTTGAATTTTACCCTGTACTGCCATCTAATATTGCCATTTTAGGAAAAAAACCCAACCAAACAACAAAAAACCCCAACCCAAAACACAAAATGAGGCTGTTTTTCACTAGCTACTGTCTTTGGTTGCATTGAACAAACAGTTAAGAAAACATGCCTTTTATTTTTTATTTTTTTTCCCCCTGGAAGTAGTCCAGAATAATTACAGTACATAAGTAGAGAACATAAGTGTGAGTCTCGAATACCTCTCTTAAAACATCTCTACTTACAACACCTGCTATGGTGTGAACATTTAATTATCATGAGAACACTTGGAAAACTCCCTTCTCTTAATTATGAGGAAATGGAAAGTTTGGGCTCAAATATGGATGTCGTGAAGGGTCATTTGGTCTTGGGACTCTAGCAGCAAATTTTCTGTCATTCTGGAAATAATAAATATTGAAATGGCTTCGTCTGAGGTGCTACACTTGAGAAAATGACTTCTTGTCAAAGCAACATATTTTTCAAATTTGAAATGTTACTGTACAAGTATGTATTTTTTTTTAGTTTACAATGCATTTGGAAGAAATGACAATTAATAGTATAGCTGATCATCTCAATAGCTACAAACTCCTGCACAAAAAGATATGTTCATGGAATACTGCTGTATTTTTAGCCTTTTATGTATTTGTCATTTTATCCATATAAAAAGTGTGTAGGCTTTTGACTACATAAAGTTGATTTCCAACACAATATTTCTACACTCTTTAGTCTTATTTACCCATCTGTCTGTGTTTATACATCTGGTGATACAGGTGCAGTTCAACTTGTCTGTCTTGAGCCTTCTAAAAATTAAGTATCGAGGCTAACCTTGCTCTCCAGCCTCCTTCAGTACTAAGATGGATAAATTGTCTGTATCTTTCCACCAACTGTCTAATCAAACAGCTCAGACCAGATGTGATTCCTTAGATTCACATCCCAATATCTAGGTGTGGTGGTCACACTAGGACAACTGATCCAAATTCACATTGAAGTTTATGGAAGGATCCTTCACAGAAGAATGAATCATTCACCAGGGGCATTTTCTCATTGTCTGGGTTTCTTTTTTTGCTTGGCGGTGATTGTTCTGCTCCTTCATTAATGTCACTGAATTGTGAAAGTATCAAAAATCAGATACAAATTTCTTGGGGGCTGTCTTGGTAGTTGTAGCACTAAACATGGCAGCACATTTTCTTGCTTCATATAACCATCATGCATACATGATTGCATAGACTTTCTATTTTTAGGCAATGTCCCCTTATCCATAGTCTGAATCAGAGAGCAATTGCTTTGGTGGAGTAGCAGAAAGTGCAGCCACACTTCAGCAAATAAACGGTACACATCTGTAAGGTTAAGCTGCATCTTTATGCCTATCAGCATTTCAGAAAAAATAGTGTGTGTATGCCCCTGAAGCTTGTTTGGATTTCTGAGTAAGGAAACCATCTTTTTTTGTTCTGACTTTCCTGAGTATCTGGGATGCTTGTTGTCTGTATATGAGTGAGGTTGTGCCAAATTAGTGTCTCTGCCATGTTTCAAGTTTCGCTTCTTATTTTAAACAACAGTGGGGCCCTGCATATGGACTTGGGAAAAGTGGAAAAGTGTTAATTTCATCTATTTCTTTGCTGATATTGTTCTTAGGTATGGAACAATCGAGGCATTTTCAGCTGCATTAGAATTTGGATTCTCATCTAGTTTAAATATTTATGCTTTAACAATCATTAATTATCCACTGTGCCCAAGCCCCAGTCATTTAAACAGTATTGATTTTTATTGTCATTAGTGTCAGAACAAATTACTGTTGATGTCAAAGAACGTTCTGTGCTTTTCTGTTGATTCTTAACAAGGCTCAACAGAAAACAAACAAAAAACCCCACAATAAAACAAAACAAAAAAAAAAAAGAGAGAGAAAAGAAAAAGACATTTTAACAGAAACTCAACTTGCTTGTATGAAGTATTACTACCAAATAAATCCAAATCATAGAAGGTTTTAAATCATACATGAGCATATGCTCATGATTAACACCTGCAGCTTGGAATGTGCACTCCTGTGAGAGCAGAAAATTCACAAGTGTAAATTCCTATAATCAAGCTACTATTACTCTAAATTGCTCAGTTAATCTTCCATCCCTGTCTGGTGTGGGGGTTTTTGGTTTGCTGGGGGGTTTGTTTCATTTTTCCTCTCTCTTTCCTAGGCACATGTGTATGTGGGGAATGCACATGTCATGATGTGGACCCAACTGGTGACTGGGGAGATATTCATGGAGACACTTGTGAGTGCGATGAGAGAAACTGCAAAGCAGTGTATGATAGATATTCTGATGACTTCTGTTCAGGTAAGAAATATATATGAAGGGCACTTGTGTACTTTTATAACAAGAATAGCCAATTGGTCTGATCTAGCTGACATTTTTGGAAGCAGACTTTTTACATTAACCCAAACCCCAAAACCAACAAGTTTCTAGTTGTAAGGCTCTCTTAAAACATGTCTTTTACTATAGCTTTTACCATAACTCTGTAAATTTGAATCACTTTTCAGTTTCCATCTCTCTTCTAATAGTCCTATCTTCAGTGCATGCTAACATAAATTGAAGAATAGTTAGAACTTTAAAAGATATAATCTCCTTCCTTGAGGAAGCTAAAATTTGTTAGATCAAATTTTGTCATTTCATTATATATGACAGGGAGAGGACAAAAGATAAGAAGAAATTCAAAGGAATATGAATTAATGGGTCTGTGAAAAATACTACCCTAAGAATACCAATTGACCCAAGAACAAGTAAAGCATCAATATGTGGAAAATATGAATGCATAGTCCTGCTACACATCACTGACTGTACATCTTAAAAGACTTACACATTTTCTTTTCTCCTTGTACTTCAGAGCATTATAGTCAAATTAGCTGACAACCATGCAGCCATCCGAGTTTTGCAGTGCATTTAGATTTCTCCATATAGAATCTGTTTATGCTAATTGCTGGGTGAGACCTTGCATACAATTTCGTATACTGATAAAGATGCTGATACTGGATGGGAGAGGACTTTGATCCATGTCCATACACAGCATGCAATTTGTATACACAGGAACTTTGCAAAATCAAATGAGGGTGGTTTCAAAGGGACTTGATAGATTACAGGTTGTCAGCTCTAATGTGTCCTGTGGAAATCTGATCTGGCCTAATTATTAGGAAGAATGCAGACACATCAAAGGAAATAATGATGTGGTATGTTCTCTTCTTATTACTAGAATGAGAGATTCCTCATGGAAAGGTACTAGGAGTCATCTCTAATAGGGAGAGAAGGCTGAAACAAACATGATACATAAAATTCTTAGCCTCTCCTTTGCCTGTTATAAAGGTGAAAGATTTATCAACTATTGTAGTTTTGTGTTTTAATAAATAATGATGATTCACAGGCTCACAAAACAAGGGGGGAAATAGAAGCATTTCTAAAAGCCTTCAGTGAATTAAGTTGTTACTGTTTCAGCTACCTACAAATATTATACTTGTTCATTTAATTAATAAGATGGAATTATGTAGAAATGTAGTCATGAGAGCTGCAGGATAATTGGCTTCAGGATGTTGTCAATTTTTGAATGTATTATTGCATTGCTGAGTATTTTTTAGAACTTGGTCTTTTCAAAATATCAGCATCAGCTAAGGAATATAAATCTGAAAATCAACATGGTAAATGTTTTCTGTATTTAAGGGCAAACAAAAGTTTCAAATCTAATTTTATTAAAGAAAATATGTGGCATCTACACCTCATGCTGCATCACTGAAACAAGATTTAATCTCATTTCTGGACATTATTGCCACTGCTGCTGGTACTACTCAGAGTGGTGTAGGTTGTGAGAAGGAGTTGGGGGGATGATATTGCTGTTTGGAATTGGATTAAGGACTGGTACAGTGTTATTTATTACACAGACATAACTGTAGATGAGAAAAGTCACATGGCTTGCTTGATGTAACTACCATGCACATTGAAGCACTGGAAAAAACTATTAGCCCTTCCCTTCCCCTTATGGTTTAGGAAAGCTTAATTCATCCTTAGCTGGCCATTCAAGTGTGCATTTCTCAAGCGGACTGTGGAAAAAGGCATTGTCACATGAAAGTGTGCAAACAATATCTTGTAGTCCTGATGCTTAGTTCTGTTTCAGAAGTGGACAAAATACATGAGTATTCATTTTGATTAATTGTGGTAGACAGCATCTGCAATTAAATATCTATTATCAGAATTTTAATTAGACATCTTTCTTATGTCAACTAAATTTACTAAGTGTGCATGTGTTATCTGTGTCTGCAAAATATCTTCATCCTTCTCACAACTGTTTGTAAATTCATTTAGGATTAATCCAAGAGGGATTATCCAGATTGGGGAAAATAAATCAGATCTCTTTAAACCTATATCAAATGAAACAAATTTTTTCCTGTCTTGTTCTACATACCAAACAGATAGGAAATCACATCTGAGTAGCAGATTGAAATGATAGCAAATCCTGTTTATATGTAAAGATTTTTACTGTAACTGAATTAAATGTTTTTTTCTCATAAACTACAAATGACAGGAATCGACAGCCCTGCTGTGAGGATTTTACATCCCACAACAGCAGCTCCCTCCAGAAGCTTCATATGGCTTGGGGTGACTGTAAATTTGCAGTACCTCCCATTGGCACCTGGGTGCCTTCTTTTTAATATCTGATGTGCTCTGTTCAGTATGTTACCAAGCGATTTTCCTTCAGAAGTGTTTGCAACATTAAAGTGACTCTATTCTTTTAAAGAGCAAATAGCTTTCATGACTTGACATAGGGAGAAAAAAGGCTTCCATTGTAAAATTCTTACATTCACACACCTTATTAGCTCCTTTGCTGTGGCTACAGAAAACAAACAAAAAAAAACCCCAAAACATCATCCTCTCATAGGTATTTATCTATTTATCTGTATCAGGGAACATAGAACATGATCGAGTGCCTGTGGGTTAAAATCAGAGGGAGGCATAACAAAACTGACATCCTGATTGTAGTCTGTTATAGACCACTCAGCCAGGATGAGGAGGCAGATAAAATATTCTACAACTGGAGGCTGTCTCAAGATCATCAGATCTTGTCCTTGTGGGTGACATCTACTGAGAACTTAATTCAGCAGGGAGGAGGCAGTCCAGAAGGTTCCCAGAGTGTATGGAGGACAGCTTCCTGATGCAGCTGTTAAGTGAGCCTACCAGGGGTCAGGCTCTGCTTGACCTGCTGTTCTCAAATAGAGAAGGGCTGGTGGG
This sequence comes from Dryobates pubescens, assembly GCF_014839835.1. Classification (NCBI taxonomy): domain Eukaryota; kingdom Metazoa; phylum Chordata; class Aves; order Piciformes; family Picidae; genus Dryobates; species Dryobates pubescens. The sequence goes on along the minus strand of NC_071618.1, from coordinate 13,959,785 downwards.
AGAAGTGATGTTGTGAGGCTGTCTAAGGTGCAGTGATCATGAGATAGTGGAGTTTTCAATATGCAGGGAAATAGGGAGGAGCAGTAACAGAACCCTCACTTTGGACTTCCAGAGGGCAAACTTCAGCTTGTTTAAGCACCTTATTTGGAAAATACCCTGGGCAGCAGTCCTTAAGAGCCAAGGGGTCCAGGATGGTTGGACCTACTTCAAACAGGAGCTCTTGAAGGCACGGGAACTGGCAGTTCCCACATGCTGAAAGATGAGCTGGAGGGGAAGGCGACCGGCCTGGATGGGCAAGCAGCTCTTGAAGGAGTTAAGAGGGGAAAAGAGGATGTATCGCCTTTGGAAAGGGGGGGAGGCAACTCATGATATGTTTAAGGATGTTGTTAGGTCATGTAGGAGAAAAATTAGAGAGGCAAAAGCCCAGTTAGAACTTAAACTGGCCAATTCTGTGAAAGACAATAAAAAACATTTTTATAAATATATTTATGCTAAAAAGAGGGGCAAGAAGAACCTCCACTCCCTATTGGACCTGGAGGGGAACATTGTAACTAAAGATGAGGAAAAGGCTGAGGTTCTAAATACCTTCTTTGCCTCAATTTTCAACAATAAGGCAGGAGGTCTCCAGAATACCTGGCCTCCTGAACTGGTTGATGGGGACAGGGAGCAGTGTAGTACCCCTGAAATCCATGAGGAATTAGTTCAGGACCTACTGAGCCACTTGGATACTCACAAGTGCATGGGACCAGATGGGATCCATCCTAGGGTGCTGAGAGAGCTGGCAGATGAGCTGGCCAAGCCTCTCTCCATCATTTTCCACCAGTCCTGGTTCACTGGAGAGAGCTCAGATGACTGGAAACTGGCCAACATGATGCCCATCCACAAGAAGGGCCAGGTGGAGGAACCTGGAAACTCCAAGCCTGTCAGCCTGACCTCAGTGCCGGGGGAAATTATGGAGCGGATGATCTGGGGAGGTGGTGGAGTCGCCATCACTGGAGGTTTTCAGGAGAAGACTTGATGGGGTGCTTGGTGCTGTGGGTTAGTTGTTTGGGTGGTGTTTGATTGGTTGATGGGTTGGACGTGATGATCTTGAAGGTCTCTTCCAACCTGGTTTATTCTATGTATTCTATGTATCTTGGGGGCCATCACTGCCCACCTGAAGGATGGCCAAGGGATCAGGCCCAGCCAGCATGGATTCAGGAAGGGCAGGTCCTGCCTGACCAACCTGATCTTCTTCTATGATCAGGTGACTGCCTGGTGGATATGGGGAAGGCTGTGGATGTAGTGTACCTGGACTTCAGAGTATCACAGTATCACCAAGGTTGGAAGAGACCTCGAGGATCATCGAGTCCAACCTGTCACCACAGACCTTGTGACTAGACCATGGCACCAAGTGCCACGTCCAATCTCCTCTTGAAGGCCTCTAGGGATGGTGACTCCACCACCTCCCTGTGGGCAGCCCATTCCAATGACGAATGACTCGCTCAGTGAAGAACTTTTTCCTCACTTCGAGTCTAAACCTCCCCTGGCACAGCTTGAGACTGTGTCCCCTTGTTCTGGTGCTGGTTGCCTGGGAGAAGCGACCAACCCCTTCCTGGCTACAACCACCTTTCAGGTAGTTGTAGAGGGCAATGAGGTCACCCCTGAGCCTCCTCTTCTCCAGATAAACAATCCCAGCTCCCTCAGCCTCTCCTCATAGGGCTCGTGCTCAAGGGCTTCAGCAAGGCCTTTGATGCCGTCCCTCACATCAAACTCCTGGCCAAGCTGTCATCCTCTAGCTTAGACAGCAGCACTCTGTGTTGGCTGGAGGGCTGAGCCCAGAGAATAGTGGTGAATGGTGCCACATCCACCTGGCAGCCAGTCACTAGTGGTGTCCTCCAGGGATCAGTGTTGGGCCCCATCCTGTTCAATATCTTTATTGATGATCTGGATGAGGGGGTTGAGTCAGTCACCAATAAATTTGCAGATGACACCAAGCTGAGGGCAGGTGTTGATCTGTTAGAGGGTAGAAGAGCTCTCCAGAGGGATCTTGACAGGCTGGACAGGTGGGCAGAGTCCAACATTCAACAAGTCCAAGTGCTGGGTGCTGCACTCTGGTCACAACAACCCCATGCAGCACTACAGGCTGGGGTCAGAGTGGCTGGAGAGCAGCCAGGTGGAGAGAGACGTGGGGGTACTGGTCGATGGTAGGCTGAACATGAGCCTGCAGTGTGTCCAGGCAGCCAAGAGGGCCAATGGCATCCTGGCCTGTATTAGGAATAGTGTGGCCAGCAGGAGCAGGGAGGTCATTCTGCCCCTGTACACTGCACTGATTAGGCCACACCTTGAGTCCTGTGTCCAGTTCTGGGCCCCTCAGTTTAAGAAGGACATTGAGAGTCTTGAATGTATCCAGAGAAGGGCAATGAGGCTGGTGAGAGGCCTCAAGCACAAGCCCTACGAGGAAAGGCTGAGGGAGCTGGGATTGTTTAGCCAGGAGAAGAGGAGGCTCAGGGGTGACCTCATTGCTGTCTACAACTACCTGAAGGGAGGTTGTAGCCAGGAAGGGCTACAGCACCAGAACAAGAGGACACAGTCTCAAGCTGTGCCAGGGGAGGTTTAGGCTTGAGGTGAGGAGATAGTTCTTCACAGAGAGAGTTGTTAGCCATTGGAATGTGCTGCCCAGGGAGGTGGTGGAGTCACCATCCCTGGAGGTGATCAAGAGGGGATTGGATGTGGCACTTGATGCCATGGTTTAGTAGTCATGAGGTCTTGGGTGACAGGTTGGACTTAATGATCTTTGAGGTCTCTTCTGACCTTATTGATTCTATGATTCTATGTCCAATTTGCAACCTGTCAGCATATACACATGAAGGCAAGGGACAGAAAAATGGGCAGAGTGGTTTGGTTTGGAAGGGACATTAAGGATCACCTAGTTCCAACCCTTCTGACATGGGCAAAGACACCATCCACTGGATCAGGTTGCTCAAAGTCCCATACAACCTGGTCTTCAGCACTTTCAGGGTAGGGTCATCCACAACCCCTCTTGGCATTCTGTTTCAGTGCCTCACCACCCTCACAGTAATAATTTCTTCATAATATCTAGTCTAAAACTACCCTCTAAACAAGAGGATGCCTTTAACATTTTTTGAGAAAAATACATAACTATTGTAAAGAAAAGTTCTTCTGAAATGGTGACTTGTATTCTGGGAACTCCTTGAATAATTCATAGGATGTTTGCTTCCTCACATTTTCTTCTTCTGACTGATAAATAAACATGTTTTAGAAATACAAGCCAGTCTTTAAATGGAAGTATGGTTAGAAAGAGATATAAAATCCGATTTGCTATGGTTTTTCTAGAAGTATCTGGATAGGCAAGCAGATATCAGAACATTGCTTTGGAATCCTGTGATCATTGAATGACAACTATGTGAAAATTATGAGAGGAGAACTAACCTACTGCTACATTTTTCTGAAGCCATTTTTTCTGTAATTCTATGGAATTCAGCTTTTCCTCACCTCAACTTGCATAATGAAAATTTTGTTTGTGTTGCTATGTTTAGACAGGGTCAGGAAGACTCAAGTTAGCTAATGAGATACTAAACCCACATCCAGCTGCCCTATTGAAAGGCACTGATTTGAGACTTGTAACCTGTGTGATGTGGTTTGCCTCTAGTGGATCCTGTTGATTGCAAGTAGCTAGAGGATGGTATTGATAAGTATGCTGCAAGAATGGTAACGTAAAGGTAAATGAAATATTGCCTTTTGATGGTCGAAGTTTTCCAAGGAGTGTTGAAATTTGTATTTGTAGCCTTTGTTCCAGTTTGTCATGAGGAGTGTGTGCCAAGTGGTAAAACAGCCTTAAGAAAAAAAGAAAAAAGAAGGAAAAAGTATGTCTCAGATGGAATCATAGACAAGTGCTAATCTAAAAAAGAAAAGTAGATATAGTGAATTGATTATTTAATGAGACCACAACTTTCATAAAGTTCATCTAGCATGAGATTTTAATACATGTCACCAGTATGGAAGCTAATTGTTAATTATATTCATTGTAAAGGTCATGGACAGTGCAATTGTGGAAAGTGTGACTGTAAAGAAGGATGGACTGGGAAGAAGTGTGAACATCCACGTTCTTGTCCATTATCAGTTGAAGAAAGTGCTAAGAAATGTCAAGGAAATTCTAATCTACCTTGCTCTGGAAGAGGTAAACACATTTCTTGAACATTTTTCATGCCCTTAAATGTACTTCCATTAAAGGTATTTTTACATATGTCCAGCATATGTCTGTTGGGACAGGTTGGACTTGATGATCCTTGGAGTCTCTTTCAACCTTGGTTATACTGTGATACTGTGATATTGTGATACTGTGATACTAGAAAATGTGATTTCTTGGCTTACTGTGCATGAAAAACACCTGCATAACTTGTGAGTTATGAGAAGAGAGAAGAATACAGGGGACGTCTATTTTTCCTGTCATCAGCTGCTGTGTATTTTTTCTTTATGTACCAGCTTTGAAGATTGCTGCAGTTAAGTATTTACTAAAGACACATTAAAAATTGTCAAAAGTAAATACCAGACAGACTTCTGCCTGAACACTGCCCACTTAAGTGTATTATGGGAAAGGTCTAAAACTGTTCTTGAATTATTGTATTTGACCCTAAATGCCATTTAATTTGCAATTTCTTCTTTTACTAATAGACACAGTCAAAAATTGTGGGTTTTCCACCCAAGTTAGCACTGTGATAACTGTGTTTTTCTAAGTAGCTCATAACTTAGTAAATGTAGTGTGAGCTGTACCAGAATGGTAAAAATGATGCATTCACAAATTGTTTCTTGCTTTTTCTCTTAATTAAGCTACAATTCTCCACTGAACTACATCTCTCTTCTTGCTAAAAATTCTCAAAGGAATATTTGGTTACAAGTTAGGTTAAACATGGGCATCTGTAGAGAATTAACTGTAGTCTTCATGATTCTAAGAATTGTAAGTAAAAGAGAAGAGTATTGATACTTGATTTTATATATATACACATATATATATATATATATATATGGCTAGTTTTATTTTATTGGTTTTCCTTTTTTATATTGGCTCTTTTCCTGTACTCATTGGATGCTGAACATCTCTTCTCTCAACTGCTTGAAGGAGTTGAGTATATTGAGCATTTGGAGTCAGTTCTGTGATTTAATTTCATTGTACACTGAGAAATGACAGAGAAAAGAATGACAGTCTTAAACCCAAATTCAATTTGAATAACAATACAGTCTTAAATTATGGAACATATTGTTCTATTTATATTTTAAGAGTTGAAAATTTTTAGGAATAGTGAGAAGGGTGAGTTTAAAGATTTCAATATTAATGGCAATAATTCTATCCTCTTGGCTTTCTGGAAAAAAAAAAGCCCAAACCAAACACCTGAGTATGAATGCTGGCTGTATCCCCCAGTTATATAAGTCCCTTTCAGATGAATTAGTATCACTGATGATATTTTGGTGAAAATATTAAAATAAATTGCAAGCAATATCTATTGGAACAGAAGGGTTAACTGATAGTGACTTTTACTTCCTCAGAATACCAAACCAGAAGAGTTTACCAAGGTTTGTGAGGAGTGTAAATGGCATAGACATAGAGCTAGGACAGAGTACAGTAAATGGCTGCTGTAATGAAGGAATAAGATATTATGCCTGAAAAAAACATTCCTATAAAAGATGCCATTTTAAAATAGAATGTGGTATGTTTAAATGTTACGAACAATTTTGTTTAGGAAATTGGAGAAAAAAAAACCCAACACATATTTTAGCCTAATCAACCACAATTTACTGGGTAGTGTTCATTTTTACAGATTCACAGATTGTGTTGGGTTTAAAGGGACCCTCAAATACCATTTTGTCCAACCCCCCTGGAGTAGGCAGGGATATCTACAATTAGATTAGGCTGCCCAGAGCCCTGGACTCCCTGTATTCCCCTTTTATTCCATCATATTTTGGATATAATAAAAAAGTGAGTTTGTTCACGTACTGCTGATGTAGGTGACAGGTCCCATGAAAAACTGCCATTGAACTTGCAGTTAAATACTTTGGTCCCATATTAAAATACTACTAGTCTCATTCTATCTTGTCATGGGTGGAAGTGTTACACAAACAAATAAAGAATTCTAGTCAAACACAAACTTTTTCAAGTCTTCTGGGATGGGAAAGGCCATGGACTTCTAACACCAGCCCCCATTTTTCTGAAGTTCATAGTGAAGATTTTGTAAGGAGGAGGAAGTTCCAAAGTAAATAGAAGTGTTAACTTTTCCCATTTGAACGTAGTTTGGTAGCATTGTTGTAATATTTCACATGGCACTTCTGGAGCTCAGCTCTTAGTTAGGCACCTGCATCTCCAGATTCTCCATTCAGCATCCTATTCCACACATGAACTGCTTTGACCTATTAAATAAGGTTGTTGTGAATGTCATGCATTGTGTTTCCTTAAAGAATATTTTCTGTTCATCTATACCTTTTGTTTCTATGTTGCTCTGCAGCAGTTGTAGTAGCTAATGTACTCTTTTGCAATCATTTTTATGGTCTTAAATAATCACACTGAAGGAGAAAGCATGTTTAGGATTTTTAATGCCATATAGGTAGCCAAAATGCATAGATAGAAAAAGAGAATTGTTTCATTTCATAGTCTTTTCTCATATCTCTATGTGTTGACACGCACTCAGATTTTCAGGTGGAGGAGTCTGAAGCTTCAGTTGTGATATTCTGTTTCCAAGATTAACAAAACTTATATTTCCTTCTAAGTTTTGGCTTTTTTAGCTTTTGTGCATTTTGTAAAACTTGTAATAGTTGCACAGTGAAAATCTGTCTCTTTTAAGAACACACTATACAACAGAGATAAAGGAAAAGAGACACCAAAAGAATCCTTATGGTAAGAAAGAAAGAGATAGCATATTGTCAGTGAGATTAGGGGACAAGACAAATGACTTTTCTCTTTAAAATGGTCATCATTCACTTGAGTTTCCCCTTAGGGCAGAAGCACATTTCAAAATAGCTGTAATGAAAAAAGCCTTCAGGAGGAGAACTGAAAATAAAAAGAACAGATTTTGAAAATAATAGGTGGAAGCTTTTTTCAATAATCTTGTTTTCATCACTTATGCTTACTGAAGGTAGCTGTCCCATGGCAGTGATCCAAAGACAGATAAATGACAAATCTGCTTATTGGTAGTGTCTTTTACCATTTTAATCTCTTTTCCATAATGCTTCTATTTGCCACAGGGAGAGTATGAAATTGTGAAATTCCCTTTTTACACTTATGCTCTATCTGAAATATGGCTACCTATGGCTATCTGAAATATGAAAAGTTCTTTTGATTCTCCACTGAAAAAGATTAGTGCTATTTTTGCAAACACTCCCAAGTCTCATTTTCAAAATATTAAATTTATGAGTTCAAAAGTTGTATGACATTTTGAAAGTTTACTGATGGAATTACTTTATGGTATCTTTGCTGTTTCTTCTCTATTTAAAATCATCAGATATTGACTGACTTAGTGGAAGAGCAACAGTATTCAATGCATTATTAAAGATTCCTGGTGGTGAACTGAGATGGTGAATCAATCCCTTATGTTCAGTGATGGATTCTGTAATGCATATTACTAATCTGCAGGACACCATCTCCTGGAGTCTGGAAACAAAGCTTAGGAATAAGGGTCAATAATGGCCCCAAAGAGCAGTGTCCTTGGCCAGTGGCATCTGTAATGTCCTAATCCTGTTTGGGACATCTTGGCTGCCCTGTTTTACAATATACATTTTATGCTGCTCTAAAATATATCTCATTAAAGCCTTGGCTGATACAGATAATACTGCAAGTTTCTGACAATACAACACACTAAGATGCAGAATGAAAGAGAGAGACATACAGAAAAACTCTTGTCTGTGTACTGACAAGAGAGGATGGAAACCAGATGAAATAATATGTGCTAAATATGTGCCAAATACATGTGTAACTATGCAGTCCTCCTCTGACTTTCTTTTCATAAGTATAAAATATTCAGATTGTAAATAAGTTCTGGGGATAGATCATATCTATCTACATATAGCTTCATAAAAACCTTTAAGATTTCTAAAGATATGCAACCCATAATATAGTAATGCTAACCTGACCATCTCTCCAACAGGTAAGTCTCTACAGATGAATATGATGCCTTTAAAGGGTGGAAGGGCTTTTGGTGGAACATGACGGATCATGAAAACCAGTTCTGTGCTATTACCCCTGAAGCCTTATTTACTATAGTTTTATGTCTCCCTGGTTATTCTGTTCTAAGTGCTGTTACTCATTGAGAACTTTGGAGTCCCCTCATGGCATGATCTTGCCAAATCAGTCAATCAAAAAAATTTCCTATTTCTCTAAGTTGTCTATAGAAAAAAACCATAGTTTTTTCCCTAAAGCCTATTGCTTTTTGACTTAGTAAAAGAACATGATAGCAGAAGTTGCAATTTTAATAATTCACTATACTTTATATATGACAGGATGAAGATAGAGCAGAAAAGTGTAAACAAACCTAAAGTAAAATCTAGGTTACTATTCCTGCCGCCAGCTCTTTTCTGAAGATTCTTATTATGCAAATTGCGCTGTTTAATTGAAGTGTAAATTACTCTAATGTACATCATCTCTGAATTTGGCCTGCTGTTTTCATTCATTTTGCATGACCCCTGCATTCTGAAGGAGGTCTTAATTAAAGCACTATAGTAGACAGCCTGGCAGCAAGTAATGTTATTAGCTGGTGTAACAAGAACAGAACACAAATGCAAGTCACGCATCACATCTCTGGCTTTCACCTCATCAACTTTGAGACTGAGCTCTTACACATCTGTGTGCTCCAAGCTGAGAAGCACTTTTATTATACCAGTACTGTACTGCTGAATGAGTGGGTGTAACAGTGCTTGTTGTACAGTTTGGTATACCCTTACATGCTGGATTGGCATTCTGACCTCCACTTGCAGTTTGTTGAAGTTTAAGAGGAAAAAATACAGATACATAGTTATGTCATACACCTCCTAGGTTTGTTTGTTAGTAGTTTAGATTACTGATTTTAAACTACTGATTTTGATTCAGGCTCTGTATGTGCTTCTCTGTATATATTAATTGAAGCAGGATCCTCCAGAAGCTGCCTTTTGTTTGGAAAGCCTGTTTGGAACTGCTGAGAATATTTCATAATTTTTCCATATCTGATTTTTTTAAAAAGGTATTTATCTTTCTTGATCAGAAAGTATTCAGCATGTCTCTCTAGAGAGAGATATTTATTTGTCAGTGATCCACCTGCTTTTGCCTTTTAGTCTTAGTCTTTTAGAATAGAATAGAATAGAATTAACCAGGTTGGAAGAGACCTTCAAGATCATCGTGTCCAACCTATCATCCAACACTACCCAATCAACTAAACCATACAACCAAGCATCCTGTCAAGCCTCGCCCTGAACACCCCCAGCCACGGCGACCCCACCACCTCCTCAGGCAGCCCATCCCAGTGGGCAATCACTCTCTCTGTGTAAAACTTCCTCCTAACCTCCAGCCTAAACCTCCCCTGATGCAGCCTGAGACTGTGTCCTCTTGTTCTGGTACTGGTTGCCTGGGAGAAGAGACCAACCTCCGCCTCACTACAACCCCCCTTCAGGTAGTTGTAGAGAGCAATAAGGTCACCCCTGAGTCTCCTCTTCTCCAGACTAAGCAACCCCAGCTCCCTCAATCTCTCCTCATAGGGCTTGTGCTCCAAGCCCCTCACCAACCTTGTTGCCCTTTTCTGGACATGCTCCAGCAAGTCAACCTCCTTCCTAAACTGAGGGGCCCAGAACTGGACACAGTACTCAAGGTGCAGCCTAACCAGTGCAGTGTACAGGGGCAGAATGACCTCCCTGCTCCTGCTGGCCACACTGTTCCTGATGCAGGCCAGGATTTTTGGGGAGATAACACTTAAGGACAGAGCAACCAAGAAAAGAGTGTAAATCAAGAGAACATTTAATTTCTACAGTGAACCCATAATTTGCAGTGCTTATAACTCAGTAATAAATGGTTCAGGAATCACTTTGTTTCTATGTAAGCGTTTTTTTAATCTGTTCAGGTAGAAGCAAGGTATCTTGGAAATTGTTTCTGGAATGTAGATGATACTGCAGAAGTGAAGTAGTTCACAAAAACTTCTGTAATGCAGTTTGTTAACATTCTGAAGTTAGGTACTTGTTTTCACAGTGAGGAGCTTGAGAGGAGGTAAAAAAGAGAGAAAGTTAACATGTTTTAAGTTGATACTTGGTAATTAGGACCGTGGGATGTAGTATAACAGAGGAATCTTTGAACATTGCATTTCTGACTAGCAGAGTAGCAACCACTTTGCAATGAGAGTAACTTGATGTGCTCTTTTTCAGTATAGCTTTTTTATATTTCAGTAACTTTTATTCTCACCAGAAAGAAAGGCAGAGATGGACAAATTCTGAATTTTAAATGGATATGCAAGAGGCAGACACAATTATTTATACATGGTATATTTATGTAATTATTCAGACATGATATATTGATTTATGTAGCAGGTGTCTGCTATAGACCACCTGATCAAGAAAGGATGCAAGTGAAGCCTTCTCTAGACAGCTGAAGGAAGCCTCAGGATTGCCTTGCTAATTTTTTCAATTGCCTTGCTAATCAGAGGCAATTTCAGTCACCTTGATTGTCTGATGGAAGATCAGGATAGCTCAATGCAAGTAATTCAGGGTATTTTTCCCACATCTCTCAAGCTTCTGAACCTCAAGACGAGGACTGCTGAATGAAACCCTTTTAATTGTAGGAGAAGATCAGGTTTGAGATCACCTGAAGAACCTGAACAAATACGTATACAGGCTAATGAGTGCACCCTCAGCAAGTTTGCAGATGACAGTGAGCAGAGTGGTGCAGTTGGTGTGACTGAGGGTAGAGATGCCATCCAGAGGGACCTTGACATGCTTAAGCGGGAGGACCATGTGAACTTCATGAAGTTCAACAAGGCAAAGTACAAGGTTCTGCACTTGGCCCAGGGAAATGCCTAATATCAACAAAGAAATGGACGGACAGCAATCCTGTGGAGAAAGGCCTGGGGATACTCACGGATGAAAAATTAGGTATCTCTATCATTGGAGGTTTTCAAAAGTCTGGGGGCCACAGGCAAGAGCAATCTGCAGTAATAGGATTGGCTTGGGCAGAATTTTGGGCTCTTGGAACTCTGGAGGCCCTTTCAGCATACATGATTCCAGGAATCTATGATATAACCTGTGTACACGATACCTTGGGGTCAATCAGCTTTGATTTCTTACACAGTTTTGAAGAGGTTGGAATACAACTGTGTAACTGTCCTTTCTGTGAAATGTGTTACTTCTAAGTGCATGTGCTTGCTCTTTTTAATGTTTATATACTACAAAGAATAGAAACAATTCCACAGAGTAGCTAGAACACCTACTGTGACCATAAATTACCTACAGCTGCAAAATTTGAAAAGTAACCAGTTGGCTTTGTTGTATGACAGTCCTCTTCATCATATTAATGGCTATTAAATCACAGCATGTATCTTCACCTATCAGGAAATAACAGCAAAATAAGTGATTCTTGCACAGATTAGTACCACTCATTTTGTTCCAGAATTATGAAATCTGTCATGTGTGTTCTAGTTCAGCTTTGCACTCTTTCTGCTTACAGGCAAGAAAAGTAAAGGAATGTGTTTCCTTTCTCTGTTCAGTCATTCAGCTCAGCTTTAGCTTTTTTTTTTCTGAGAGGAACAGAAAAAAAGAAATCAGTGTGCAAATGCCTTTATTGGAAGGTCTTAAGAGACGAGATTCTGTGTTGCAGTTCCACAACAACTGTGTTGTAAAAGAAGAGATAAAATACAGGTTTTTTTCTTTTTTTCTTTTTTTTTGTGCTTAGAGGGTAAATCTGCACAAGTAGTTTTGTTTCTAATAAGGTGCATGCATATTGGAGTGTATTTGGAGGCATAGGTTTATGTAAGGTTAATCTGACTGATAAGAATGTGTAGGTTACAAATGGCCCAAATATGTAAAAAACTGGACTTTTAATTTCACAGCTCAGGGAAGAATATGTTTTTTTCTGATGGTTGTAAGCGTTAACCCCATGAAAGATCTCTCTTATTCTCTCAGTGCTTCTGAAATGCTACCGTCTCTGGACACATTGCAGATTTCCTTTTTGTTGTGGTTTAAGGGTTAACAGGTGGGCAGGTGGACCGTAGGTCCTCGAGTGTGGTCACTGGGTCATGTTATTCCCTCCCCTTTCCTGCCTATCTTCTGTTTAAGGGAACAGGAAGTTCCTTCCCTCTCTCTTCCCTTTTGCCTTCCATCCTGGTGGGGAGCTATTGCTGGCTGCTGGAAAACTCATGCGGTTGGGCCTGCATCCACGTGTTGGGAGGGATTGCATTGCCATCCGAGATTGGGTTTGGTGCATATATCTGCATACAGCCCTTTCCTCAATCTCTGTGTACATTCCCTTTACATTAATACCTCTTATTATTTGTTAAAATTACTTTTTTAACTTCCAATTCCATGCAAGCCCTTCCATTTACCCTGTACCTCCTCTGCCTATCTTTTCCCCGAGTGGTGAGAAGGGAGGGGGAAAAAGGGGTGGTAATCTAAATTCTGGTTTGTGGGTTTTTTTCTCTGAAACCTTAAACAGTGAAACTTCTATATGTTACGTGGTCTTCCTTGTTCTTGTTCCCTAGATTGTAATTCTTCTTCTAGCAGACAAAAGCAACCTCTTTCACCTATGAAAGGCATCTGTGAAAGAACGTGAAGGCCAGTACTCCCTTCTCTCTGAGAGCTGGTTTTCCTCTAACACAGTTTCATCCGTATCTTAGTCTTGCTTAATTGTTCTTGCTTGTACCTTCCCATTTTCAGTTGGTAGGAGTATCTCTTGCTGTTTTCTCAATGTCAGTTTTCAGTGGTTGTTAGCGTATCTTCTGACATAGTTGACCTTTTTTCAGGCACCTGTCTTTTCCAATTGTTTGAGCTTGGGGTCTTGTTCAGTAAAGTCGAGAACACAACGTAGAAGGCAAAATGGAAAGAAGAAAACAAACCAAACCAACAAACAAATAACCCAACCAAAAAGCCTCTCAAAAAACCAACAATGATAACAAAAAACAACCAAATGGCAAAAAACCCCATCCAAGAACAACAAAAAATGTATTTACTTTATTGAATAGCATTTTCAATGCTAAGTTTTTTAATGCAGAAAAGAATATGTGAGAAATAATAGTTTTTCCATAGCATTGTGTGCGAATTCCAGTTAAAGTTTCAGTAGTGCCTGCTCTCTTTCCAGTGAGATGTGTATCTGTGCATGAATGTATCTTAGAATAATTTACCATATTAATAATATATAATAGATCTCAGCGTGAAGTTATCAGGCCAACTTATGCTGTATATAAGTGAAAGGACATAGTATTCAAAAAGTTCAGGCCAAGCTTTGCATAAATGGATACTTGCAATGCTTCACTTTGCAGCAGGCTGTCAATTTTTGTAACATTTCCCTGTAGTGCTGCAATTATCATAATTACCATTACCTAATCAAAGAATGAACTGACACTCATCTGTGCCAGACTTCTTCTGCATCTTTTGCCTAGTCTGTCTCTTTCATTTGTTTGGATAGTCAGTGGCACATAGACCTGGAACACACCAGTTCTTTTGGTGGGTGGTGGGTGCTCATAGAGTTTAGAAAGGGAATATATTCTTGTCAATGCTAAATGGAGAAACCACGTACACCTAAGCAGCAAATCCTTAGGGATCTGAGGTCAAATTTCTTTAATTTCTGCTAAGCCATGCCTTACAAAAGTTAAATATACTTGCTGTTTTGATATCCTAAAACTATTTGTGAGAAAGTAGGACATAAGCTATTCTTTTCAGTCAGAGATGATACAATCAATTAAAATTAATGATAGTTTTAAAATGAGATAAAATTTTTCTGCTCCAAGTTGTCATCCTATTTTGGTTCACTTCAAAAACTGTCTGACATTAAAGTCAGGATTTTTCCATGTCTAGAGTACTTGCAGAGTAGAAAAAAAAAATTATTCATTGAAATGTGCGAGGGTAATTGCATGAAGGAATGTTTATGCAATGCATACAACATGCAAGATATGTGCATTGGGGAAGCATAGCAGTTATTTAAAATGAAAGTATCCTTAAGTACCTTCTCTCTCATAACTTTGGTGTATCAATTATTTGCGGTTTGATCACAGTAACAGGAGACATTCCAAAAGAGTCTCTGATAGGGGAAAAAAGGAAGCAGCTGAGGAGTGTGTACATGTTTATGTGCAAGAGCTGATTAGATTTCACAGCTAGTTGATAAGACGAAATACTCAAGTTGGACATGGTAGCAAAAAGTGAGAAGGCCTGTGCTGCCCAAAAATTTTACTCATCCCCAATATACATATATATATGTATATTGAAACATTACAACCTGAGCCAGCTTGTATTTGGAAACACAAAATGAAAGAGTTCATGCGTGACAGACCATTTTTAACTCTGTAGGTGTCTGCAGGAAGGAAACCCAAAGTCATGTTAAATACACCCTATTATAAACATATTCCAAGTAAGGTTAATCTCTTGAACTTAGGCATCAAAATGTGAGATTCTTCAGCCATTGTTCTCAGTGGAATGGCAGCACCTCTAAATTCCATGTTTCTTCCATGTTTCTCTGTTACTATAAGATGAATGATTATGGTTCGTACTTTTCCCTCCTGCCCTTAAAGAGAAGACTAACCCTTAGATGGGCATACTTGGATTCTATGAATCCCACCAATTTATGAAATTATTTACCCTAAATATAATGTTTAACTACAGCACAAATAAAATTAATAGAGGTCTGCCTGAGATTTTTTTTGTTGATATGCAGATATTAGTCCTTTTTCTGAATATCTTCTTGTAGCTTATGGAGTGGTTTGAGCTGCTTTAGCAGCTATAAATAATTCCCAGGCACTGCATCTTGCTTGCCTGTAATGTCAGATTGTTAGAACAGTCACTGACCCGCTTCTGCCCTATGCAAGATTGTATTCATTCCAAACACATCCTGCTTCCAGTTCAGGATTTAGCGTGGGCTAATGACTGGTCCCAGTAGGCAGTCTGGAAGGGGCCACCTTCATGAAAGACAGCTTGGTAGTATGGATGCCAGCTCTTTGCGCCAATGGGCCTCAGTGCTAGGGAACAGTCCCAATCCCACACAATTAGCTATTAAAGAGACAATTATTAAATACTGTGCTGTTATAGTAATGAAGATTGCCTTCTTTCGGCATAGTGGTTGATGTGGTATCTATGTAGCCACAAGAAAAGATGAAAGAAAGAGGTTTCCAACACACTTTGCCAAGGACCCATTGTCTGCTCTGGAGCTGTTCCGTGCTCTGTGCCTTCTTCAAGACCTTGTGCAAAATAAGTGTCATCCTGAAATTGATTTTGTGTAATATGACAGAAGTTCAATAGATTTCTAAGGTGACTGACTAGTTTGATTTCTTCCTTCTTTTGTTCATTAATTCATGAAAATTTTTATTTAAATACCTTGAAGGCCCTGAAAATCCAAATGGAAGCAATTTTTTAAGCTGAAAACTGTTAAGAATTGGAAGTGTTCAGATTTTTGGTGAATACCATGGCATGTTGTTTTCCAGAATTTGCTTTTTGGAAAGGAAGCCTGGACTTCCTTGGAATAATGTCAGGAGTCCAACCTTCCATGGGAAAAATGACACCCTACACTTTTTCTGTAAATGGATTTAGACCTAACCTGGGTTTAGCCATATCAGTGCTTATTTCCTTATCTGTCTGACAGTTTCTTGTTTAAGAAGTTTGTTATTTCTCATTGCATATTTTGCTATACCATGTATATGGTGTAGAATGAGTTATTCCACTCTCACGCTAACTGCATATCGGTACAGTGTATCTGAAGCACATGGGTATAAATACCTTTAAATTCTGTAAGGAAGAAAGCTATTAAACAAACTATGCAAACTTTATTACTTTATTTTTCTGATAAGCAAAAATAATCTTGCATTTTATATCACTATTAAATTTGTTAGACTTAGAGTGCTAAATTTGTTAAGTTCCAGAGAACTGCTTGTCAGCTTTGGATGAAACACTGACTGATAGGCTACAGATGCAGGAATTTTTAAAAGTCAGAGGACTGTAGTCAGTGAATCTAATTTTCAAAGTATGTAGGATTTCCTATGAGGAACAAAGGAACAAAAGTGTTTTGGTTTTGTTTTGAAGCTGTTGTTTGTTGGTTGTTTTGGTTTTTTTTTTTAGTTTTTGGTTGGCTGGGGTTTTTGTTTGTTTGTTTGTTTGTTAACAAAGTAACTTTAAGAAGTTAAGACATTTAGCAAATGCTGAATTTTAATCAATACGACTGATATTTAAACTGAATGTCTTCTATACATCTTTTTGAGGTTGCTTATTGAATGTGTGCAGTTACCAATTACATTATTTATAAGGAAATATTTAGACTGTATTGCAAAAATATGAAATATTTGACTAATTTTCTTTTACTGAGGAAGCCAAAAAGAAAGCTTCTTGAGGTGGTATTAAGTAAGAATGGTACTAAATAGAGGTTGTTTAGAAAAGTAGTTGTATAGTGTTTTAAAGGTCTATCAAACACTGATATAGCTCAGCAATGATTATATATGGATAGTGCTTTTAAAGTATTTTGTTACCTGTAATTCTGCAAACACTTGCATTGTTGCTTTGAGTAAGAAACTGAAATGATAACATAAGCTCCATGAGACAAAGATATGGAATTGTTTCCCTACTTTTAAATGCTTCTAGAGAGATTTGTGCACTATGAGAATGGAATACAGATTGGACTAAATTTTTTAACTGGAACCAAGGAACCCTGGGAGAAGTGAGGTTGAGGGGAAGTATCTAGGCTTCTAATCTCACAATGAGAGTTTTGGCACTTATCAGTGGGAAAAGGGAAGCATAGTTAGCAGCAAAGAGCTTAAATAATTTCTGAATTCTTTATTAGATATAAATCTAAATATTGGTATGAAATCTTGAGAAGTAATTTGGAGGTGAAGTTGTTTTCTGCAATTCGTGTTTGGAGAAAGATAGTGCAAAGTTCAACAACAGTTCAACATCCAGAAATGTCAGGTGGAAAGCCAGTCTTCATGTGGAGAAATTCCTAACTAAGTCTCCTTCTAACTCAAAATCTTTGTCCCAGAAGTTGCAGATCTTCTTCTGAGATAGTGTTTCACAAAGAGTGACTATAAATTACTCTAATACGTTATGTCATTTCCCCCCCTGAATACTATTAATGCATTTCTCTTACAGAAACTGCCACATTTTTTATAATAGGCCCACGGGTTCAAATGTTCTGCCCTTTTCTTACCATTTTCATTTGTTGAGTGCTCAAAACACTTTCAGTAGACAGCTTTGTCAGTTCTGTTAAGAAAATTATTTTATGGCACACTCAAAATCTGGTGTTTTGTCTTTGTCTATGTTCTCTTCAGCTTGTCATCTAAATCACAATTCAGAAGGCCAACAAAGCAAGACATGACCTAAAAAAAAAAAAAAAAAAAGTACTCCTGATTAGATCATTATTTCTGTGAAATTTACTGGAAGTTCATCCCTCCAGTTCTAAAATTGAAAGCTCAATGTCAAGTAAAACCAAGCAAAACTATCTTACAATTATAGAGATTTTCAGAAAGATAAATACCAGATCCAAGAAATTGCTGTCATAAAACCAGTAATACTTACTGAATCTCTCCCCTCTGAGACATAGCGGCAGAGAATGGCAGACAAATGAGATACCAAACATTAATGGTTTTATTTTAAGCTTTGGGGTTTTTGTTTGTTTGCCTTTTGGGTGTATGTGTTTCTGTTGTTTTCGGTGGTTTTCCTCATGGTTCATAGTTGTGCTTTTAAAACCCAGCTATCTGAAGACGTGCTGTTCCTAATTTCTTATAGTGCAGTATATACCTCCTTTCTATCACATTTGTACTGTAATAAATAATTGCTGTCTACTTTACTCATAAATCAGTTGTTGCCTAAACACCTGTTTCAAAAATGACAACCTTTAAGAATAAATATTTTTTGAATGTTTTGTGACACAACAGAACATGAACCTCTCTGTATCTAATAGGGTCCCTCTCTCTAACAATTTACTCATTACTCTCTTAACTGCTTCTTCTGTGTCCTTTATGCTGACCAGCTTTGGAACT
Source organism: Dryobates pubescens (assembly GCF_014839835.1). Taxonomy (NCBI): domain Eukaryota; kingdom Metazoa; phylum Chordata; class Aves; order Piciformes; family Picidae; genus Dryobates; species Dryobates pubescens. The sequence continues at coordinate 13,941,624 of NC_071618.1, read as the reverse complement.
GTAGAGTTAAATCATACTGTTGCTTGCTATATGTGCCTTTCTTCTCATTGAGAAAGGTGTCCATCTTGTAACTATGTCAGTACTGTGTATGTTTATAAAGCCATAGGGCATGCACACAAAATTTCGTCTGAAATTTCTTCTGATTGTGAACCTGACTTGCTGTTTCCTGGTAGGGACTTACTTCCAGACATAAGGCAATAGTTTAAAATAGACTTTGAAGAGAACTCTGGAACATCTTGTTTCAGTTATAGAAATTTCGCTTCTTAAATGACCTTTGGACTCATTTTTGGTGCATGAAAGTGGCAATCTTTCCATGTCCGGTAACTTACATACAGTGTTACGTGTTGTTGTTGCCAGTAGATGGCATTCTTTATATTAACTAAATAACTATGAAACTTTGTATGGTTTGGATTTGTTTTCTTTTCTTTTCCTTCCTCTTCCTTCCTCCCTCTTCCTTCCTCCCTCTTCCTTCCTCCCTCTTCCTTCCTCCCTCTTCCTTCCTCCCTCTTCCTTCCTCCCTCTTCCTTCCTCCCTCTTCCTTCCTCCCTCTTCCTTCCTCCCTCTTCCTTCCTTCCTCTTCCTTCCTCCCTCTTCCTTCCTTCCCCTTCCTTCCTTCCCCTTCCTTCCTTCCCCTTCCTTCCTTCCTTTTCTTTTCTGACAGAAGGTTGATAGACATTTGATTTTCAGAATATTCATGGAAATCATGCATATTTTCTACTTCAAAATATTTCATCAAAATCCCTTATTTCAATTTAACAATGCAATCTCTTAAAAAAAAAAAAAAGTAAGTAATTTCAAATTCACATAGTGATGCAATTCAACTGATTTAGTAATTTCTACATTTATTTGGGGTGAGGGAAAGGATTTTTGTTTTGCTCTTTTGGAAGATAAAAGAGAATATGAAATGGAGAGCTTAGACTTTAATATCACTGCTTTTGAAATTCATGAAAGCTTCTTTAAGAGTTTTATTTCTGCCTTATTGTTTACTGTCTGCAACACCTAGACTACAGACTTGGTTTTTTTTTTCCCTTTCTTCCTGTAATAGAGCTCTAATGACTTGTGGCAGAGCTGAGGAAATAACCCAGCAACCTGAATCCAGGTGAAATTTATAGCTCAGTAATGGGTTTTTGGTTTTGTCTGGTTCCTTTTTAAAATTTTTTCCTTTTAAGTGCTTAATCCAAAGCCCACTAAAGTTAACAAGGAGATGTATACTGGCACCGGAAATCTTTTGACCTTTTTCATTTGATACTGAAATGAGAGGGCTGCTCACAGATTTTTAGTCTGTTAGTCATTGGAATCTATGACCTTTGCAATGATAAATGAGCTACTGAAGTATTGAAAGTATTTCAAGATCCATTGCTTTCAAAATGTGTTGCATATTCCACTGCATAATCCAGACATTGATCTTTGTGGCTTTTGCGTGTGCTGTATGTTTATTTCGCAGGCACCAACCCATAGGCAAGAACTGTATGCTTCTGAAAGTGTGTGAACTAGAAGTCTAGTAACCACAGCTGGGATACTGGAATACTGTACTCTTGCATCAATTTACTATTGCATTCAAACTATCTCTATGGCTTTATGCCTGTACAGCCACTGTTTACCCAGATGTGAACTTGAGTGTGAGCAACAGCCTTCCAGATTCTGGGTACATGAGCCTTCTCTGATTGGAGGAGGTACTGTCAAATGTGGCACATTTTCCAGGTGGCATATATATATTTGTCAACAGTAATAATTGTAGGTAATGAATTCAGCAATGGAGTAATTTCTAAACCTAGTCTTTGAATGGCAGTGATTTTCAGTTGGTAGTAGTACATAGCTGTGTCAAACTGAAGAACTGATTTGGAAGACCATGTCCCAGCAGGTCAGCTGACCTACATAAGCTTACACCCTATGGTATTGAAGAAACAAAAGAGAAATTTAATTTACTGCACATCTTTTCTTACTGGAAAAGAATCTGTTATTCCTAGGACAATCAGAACTCCTGCATGCAATGCCCTGGTTGCAGTAGAATTTGTTGTCATGATTCAGTAGTTAGGGGACCAAGCTGAGAGCAAAGGGGGAACAAAAGTGAGAACAAAAGTAGTTTAATTATGTTTGTCATTATGGACAAAATGCCCATGAAAGGAATATTGAGGTCATCGGTAATGCTCTACTACCCAGAGGTTATTCCATTTACCTAATCTTCATTTGAAACATTGCTTACTTAAGCAAGATGTTGGCACATAGATGTGTCCCAAATACTACTTTGCCACACAAGGAATCACATTAATTCAATGCAGCTTGAGGAGTAAGATTTATCCCTCACTGCACAGGAGTTTGGATTTTTATTCCAAACACATGCTAGAGCATGTTCAAGGAACAGCTTAAAGTGTCTTCCATCTTTTAAAGTTTCATATAACTTTAAGTGGACTTTGGAAAGTAAAAAGAATTAAGAGCAACCAGAAATATCACAAATATATGCTAACATGTTTTTACATATGTAATGGCATACTGGAATTCTCCTTGCTGCTTATATTTTAAATTAAACTGGAGGTACAGTTTAATCTTTATTGTGATTAGTAAATTTGATTTAGTCATCCTTAATCCATGGCTTTATCAAAAAGCACAGGCTGCATATCATTTTTATCATTATGGAAATTATAATTGACATGAGCTGGCATGCAAATGTTATAAATTCTGGATCTTTTCATTCAAATTTTTACCTCTAGTTACATTTTTTGGGCTTGTACCCAAATGAGTAATTGTTCTGTTTTCATAGTTTCAGCATGTTTTAGTACTTAAATGATGTTGCTATAAGCAGGAAATATGCCTTTTTTCAGTCTTCTGCTTGTAGAAAGAATGGCTTAGTTAGTTTGAAGAGCCTATTTTTTAATTATTATTAGCTATCTTTTTATTTCATGACACAGATTCAAATATATTTCTAGATACCGCTCTGTGGTAGGTTGAAACTTCTGTGCCCCCTCCCCACCCCCCCCCAATAAATTTTCCAGACCAGCTCAGTCGGAAGTAAATGAAAGCTGTATTTACAAGCAAATCTACAATCTACAATGAAATGCAATTAATATATACAAAATATACAGTATTTACAATATATACAGGTATTTGCAATTGATAAACAGCACAAGAACCCCCCTGGCCAAGGACCAGGGGAAGCTAATACCTTCTCCCTCCCTGCCTTCTCATTACCCCCTGTACAAAAGGGACAAGAGAAGACAGAAGCAGAGAAGTTAATACCAGTTACAGCAAAAGCAGTGCAGCCAAGGTCATAGAATCATAGAATCACTCAGGGTTGGAAGGGACCACAAGGATCATCTAGTTAGTATCTCCCATGCCAAGGAAGCAAGAAGAGATTGTTTACATTACTAGCTTAAGTCCATTATCTTTCCAATGGGATTGTTTAGAATTATCATTATTTTCCTTTTTGTGCCCAGTAGTGACTTATTTACACTTTATTACTTTTCTGTTCAACATCTGTGAAAAAATTTTAAAGGCATAGCCTAAAAGTACCACAACCTCTGTAGCCTTTTGCCACTGAGCCATTAACAGTTTGAATGTGATGTGCCATTGGTTACCATATAATATAAATATTTGCAAGAAATAATCAACTTGGAGGTCTCTTGGTCTCGTGTATTATGTACAAAATTTCATCATTGGCATCTTACTATCATTGGTGACAGGTGTTTGACTGAAGATATCACAGTAATATTATGGTCAGGAATGTTTTTGTCCAGTTTTTGTGAAGCTATAGATGAGTAGTAATTGAATAATAAACATCCAACGATTACTTTATAAGCATTTCAAGTAATTACCTCTAAGAAAAAATAGATGTGCAATGATGAATGAAATTAAATCATAAGAAGCACAAATATGGTTTTATAATTTCCTAAGCCTTAATAGTTCTTTGGTGTCAATGGCAACTAAGCAAAACATGGGGAGAAACAGGAGGAAGGGCATTAAGAACATAAATGCATTCATTAACATTAATACAGGTTTTCCTGAGCTCTGAAATGAAGTGTGCAATGATGAACAGTTTAATCTAACTCAAAGTAGCACTTGCAAGAATCTATCACTTGTAGAATTATCTAGCATGCCAACATTAATTACAGTTTGGTTCTTGATTCATCTCAGTGGATATATTAACAGTAGGTCACAAAAATTTCAGAGAAGAACTCTGTTTGATGATGTTGAGCACAGTGAGGCTTATGAGCACCTTTATGAGATCATCAGTCTTTTGGGTAGGCAGTTTACACTTGTGTAAATTTGCTAGTTGTATACATTTCTATTGAGATCAGGTAGATAATTTCTTGGATATCAAACTTTCAAGGATTATCTAATACGCAGATGCTCTATAGAAAGAAACAAGTGATCTACTAGAGGTCATTCTTGCATTCAACAGCTTCTGTATTTAATTTGTGACTTCTTTTAGCTAGAGTATTTTTTTACAGCAAACAGCTATGAAACATGATGTGATGGGTTTGGGTCAGCTGGACTTAGATACAATGCAAGTAAGACATGCAAACATAGCCAGTGATAAGCAATACCTAAATTAAATCTGAGCTGATTTAGATGTAAATGATTACTCACACTAAGTGACCTTGTAAATAGTGTCTACTGATACATAATTTTATATTGACTGTCATTTTAGCACCTGAAAAGTTTAGCTGTGTTTCTGAAGAGTTCTTTCCAAGGAGGTAAATGTGGTTCATTTCTCAAAGGAAATTACTCATATCACCACAAATCTGATGTTGTGACATTTTCAGATTTTATTCTGGTTTATCCACGCTATACTCTTCAGAGTAGTATACATTGACTGCACTGACTCAGCAAGGTGACATAATCTTGTAAGCTTCTTTCAGAAGGATTGTGGAGCAATAGATCCTTCAGATAATGGAGTGTGGTAATGATTTGTTCTGTAAAAAATATTCTCTCCTCATGGAGGGGTGACTTTTCAACAGCTGTCTCTTATGAGCTAGAAAAAAGGTTATTTTACCTTTTATAACAGCAAGGGGTTTGGGGGGATTAACATGCTTAGATTTCCAATGTGAACAATTTAGCTATAGTTAAAGTGGATGACTATGGGCACCCTCATTTTAGAATATTAAAAAATACATCCCATTTTCTTTTTTCTTACTTGTGCCTTATTAAGAATTCACATCTGTGAACAGCTGAGAGTGAGGTTTACTTGTACAGACACTCACAGGAAGTGAATCTTGAGTTTAGAAGCTTAAAGATTTACACTTTAATTTTTTTGGTTGCTTTTTGTTTGTTGGTTTGGGTTTTTTTAACTTTAAGGCAAAGTTTGACTCATCAGACCAGCAGAATTTTTCAGCCTTCTTCCAGAAGCAAGTAAATACACCAGTAAGGGACTTGATTGCAATCATCACATGGAATTGCTCCATCAGTAAGGATTGTGCAGTGGTACAGGCAATGGACTCTGTATGTTTTACAGAGAACATGTTACGGTGTCTAGCCCCCTTTGCCAGAATCCCAAATACTTTGTGCATAAAACCTTGCAAGACTGGCATTTCAGCGTGGCTAATATGATTGAGATCTGCCAAGTATTTTCCATATAGTTTTACCTGTAGGAGGCCTTTGGGGGGTTTCATTTGCTGAAATAAATACTTGTGAGCAGATAATTACATCAAAATCTTTTCAAGACCTTTTTTTCTGACTTTCCATATTAATTAGATGCATTTCTATAATGCAATTTACCTAATGTTTCAAGTGTAAGGCACTCTTATCAATAATAAAAAAACATGCAATATATCATAGAATCATAGAATCATAGCATCAATAAGGTTGGAAAAGACCTCAGAGATCATTATCTCAGTTTTAAAAATCTCCTTTGGGGACAGTGAGAGGTGAATCCTGTAAACCTTTAAAGCAAGGTAAAGTGTTTGTGCTCTGTCAGAATAGCTATGTACAGCTCTGCAGTGAGACTTTTTTTAAAAAACAACCAAACAAATAAACAAACAGAAAAACTCCAAACAGTGCAAAATAGATCAAAAAATTGAACCAATACTGGGGACAATAGCCATTCTATTTTCCTCTGCACTGGGTGCAGGTGGCAAAGTGGTGGGCTGGGGCTGCAGGTTGGGTTAGTCCACTTGGAAGCAGGAAAAATTTTTCCCTGGTGCCACACTCAGAAGTTCGTGGTCTTCAAACCTCAATCTCAGGAAAAATAGGTTTTGTTCATGTTATTATATTTATCTATATACATCCTAATTTAATTAATTTGTCAGATGGTAGTTATCCTTAATAAAGGTCAAATCAAACAAAAAAAACCAAAAAGTTGTTATCTGAAGCTTTGGGTAATGGTGGTATTGGCACTCATGTTCTAAGAGAGGAGAGTGACTACTAATGTCTGGTCTGATTGATCCAGACGGGTAGAAGCACAAACTGCCAATACTTTTCTGAAATTTATTAATAACTAACTTCTATATGGCATTATTAACTCTTTACTTCATGTCATATTAGAACAACTCCCTGGGTAGTGCAAATACACAATCCAAAAATCATCATTCAAGAAATTTAGCCATTGCACTGTATGTTTTTTTTAATATGTTTTAAACAAGGGGAAATTGGAATTTCTTTACAATTGACACAGAATAGAATAGAATAGAATAGAATAGAATAGAATAGAATAGAATAGAATAGAATAGAATAGAATAGACCAGGTTGGAAGAGACCTTCAAGATCATTGCGTCCAACCCATCAACCAATCCAACACCATAAACAACAACACAATGGCACCAAGCACCCCATCAAGTCTCCTCCTGCACACCTCCAATGATGGTGACTCCACCACCTCCCTGGGCAGCCCATTCCACAGGGCAATCACTCTCTCTGTATAGAACTTCTTCCTAACATCCAGCCTAAACCTCCCCTGGTGCAGCCTGAGACTGTGTCCTCTTGTTCTGGTGCTGGTTGCCTGGGAGAAGAGACCAAACTCTGCCTGTCTACAACCTCCCTTCAGCTAGTTGTAGAGAGCAATAAGGTCACCCCTGAGTCTCCTCCAGGCTAAGCAGCCCCAGATTATATAGGAAACTCATTTAGTTACTCATATAGGAAAGAATGGCAGGTATGAATAATGAAGGCCAGCATCTCTAACAGTTGTAAAAGGTGATGATATACTAAGCATAAATACATAAAGTTCTATAAATTTACACAATCATAACACAAACTGGTTGCAAAGAAGATTCTTTTCAACTCTCTCCCTTTTATTTTCCTACTTTATATTATTTTTTTTTAAAAAGCAATACTCAGAGTTACATGGTCTCTTTATTCAGCTTTTCTATTTTAACCTAAATCAATACAATTCACTAAAGCTGTGTATCCCAAAAAATCCTCAAAAGATATGCTAAGGCTAGTATTATTGTATTCACAGGTAACAATAGATCTCTTAAGTTCAAGCAATGACTTACTAATATGAATAAATTGAACAATTGAGACGTTGGGTTTTTTTATCCCACCCCACCCCCCCAAGCACCATTTACTTCATTAAGAAAACTGAAATATTGAGATGATATTCTGGATGATGATGATGTGGTGAGTAGGCCCTGTTCTCCATTTCAAAAGGTTCCCAACTAATGGTGTTTTCTAATTCTCTTAGTGTTTGTCTTCAAAGACACCAGGTTAGTGTTAAAGAAGCATAACGATACTGCATGGTGAGTGTTTTAAACGACATATTTGTGTGAGAATAGATACATAATGGAGAGCTAATAATTCTGTTGTGCCTATATGTTTAATAAACCAAACTGAGGTTTATGTTAAGGCTCTATATTTAGTCACCAGTTGTCTCAGGCTTGGTTTCAATTACTCTGTGATCATTTCTATTCTTTTAGTGTCTCTGGTCTGCACTTAGGAGCTAGCAGCAGTATTTCTGCAAGCACTGTGGCAACAGGTGAAGCCTCTTGTCTGAAGAGGTTTCTGTTCTGTTGACAATAAATAATGGCATATGATAAACAAAAGGGAACACTGCCTTCTCAGGCTTAGCGTTAGCTGAGATTTTTAATTGTTCTCTTGTTTTCTGTGTCATCAGTTATAATGTCGCTTTCTCTGCTCTGGGGTTAAACAAAGGATATGTTTTATTGTGAAACTTTATATATATTCCCCAGTAAGAAATACATAATCAGATACTTAAAAACATCATGAAAGAATATTTTGATCTGTTAGTCTGAAATACTGGATAACACCTGCTTTCATGGCCCATAATGGAGCTTAGTAACCTTACTAATTGCCTACTACATCAGCAGAACAATGAAGAGTAATTACTGGTGTTCTATAATATTTCAAAACAACAAAGATTAATTGGATTCCACCACACCTTTATTGCTCACTTCATATTTACTGTCAGGAATTCTTTGCGTGGCTGTCTGCTTAGTATGGTGTGGATTTGGTATCATGAAGGCTTTTGACAAAGAGAGATATTGGGTAGTTCTAGTAACTAGTTAAGACTCGGTACCTGGATAAGAAATTTCAATGCAGTTATCTAGCTAATCTTTTTATTCACACCTTGAAAGCCTCTGTCAGCTGCTTCAAAGACAACTTCGGGATATTGTAAGGAAAAGGAAATTTTTCAGAACAGAATGCAGCTGAAAGGATTATCTTAACTTCACAAGTGCAAACAGCAAATGTATCAATGGCACGGCATTTGCAATCCAATCCACAGCATCAGTGTCACTGAAATCATATATAAGACCTTGTGCTTATGGCTGTGTTTATAGCACCACCCGTGTTTATGGTTGCAGTTTCAGTCTCAGGAGGCCATGAGACCTGCCTACATCTCTTTCAATTTTTTTTCCCTTCATTTGAAGGTGCTGAAAAAATTTTTCTAATTGTTGTTTTCTTCTGGCTGTGTGTGGGGGAATATTTTGAGAATGGAATGAGGCAAAAAGTGACTTATTTATTTTTCTTCTTTAATTTTCTTCTCAAAGTTTACCCCTTTGATACCTGGAAAGAAATTAGCTTCTCTGTACTGTCAAGTAAGAATTGTTATAATTAATAAGTGTTAAAAGTTTTTTTCCTCATCTAACTTTCTATGGATTATTATGTGGCTCCTCAGGTAATCTTGAAGGGATCCCTGTGTGAGTGATGCCAAGATTTGTGAGATGGTTTTTGGAATATCAAATCTGAATCTTTCAAAACTTTTCATGGTCACTGAAGGGATACAGGATTAGATATCCTACTGCTTCAATTCAATACAGCAGTTCTTGGAATTTATGTTTTGCCTGAGCTGAACCAGGATCTCTTGTTGTGTTTTGGCAGACTTATTTAAACTATCCTCTTAATGAATCTTCCATGACAGGTGGTACTACTTAGATTCCAGTTTCATAAATGCAGTAGAACAAAATTATTTTCAATGTCATGTGTAAAAGTAATTGCCTTCCATTCATATACATTATGGCATTGCGTCATGTTAACACGGCATCAAAATTCCTTCCATGGACAGGTTTTAACTTCTGGGAAAAGAGAAAAAAAAATGGTGCAAAATGTGCATACATTCTGTAGTCAAGTCGTGGGGGCAGAAATATCCAAGCCTATTTACATAGACTTCTTCCTATTGAAATTACCTTCCCCCACCCCATATCACTGTGAAATCTACATTTGTCTTCCCAACTATTTCAGACACATCCTGCAGATTAACAGCCAACCGGTGGCTGGAGTTTCCCTCAGTGCCTTCCACTTATTTGTTTTTGTTTATGATGTGTTTTGTTTGCTTCATTTCTGTGATACATTTGTACAGTCTTATTTAGACTTCAGATCATCAAGTTACTGAAGCATCAGTGCACATGGCATGAAAAGAAATGAGTCATTCACCCATCCCCAATCTTTTGTTTCCTCAACTGATTGAAGGGTTCAATAAATTACTGTGGTTCATAATGACTATAAAAGTTAAACACTATTTTTACCTATTCAGCTGTGTTTTAAATACAGCATGGGGATCTATCATTCTGTCATGGAGAGAGGCTCTAGAAGCATTTGACAACTTATAATCTTTCCTCCTTCACATATTCATGAGAGAGGAAGATTATGCATGCAAGCAATAACTTTACACATTAATTATTGAGTCAGATATCAGGAGGACCATAACTTCATGAAAGACAATGCACAAAAATACTTCATTCTGAAGAAAAGATAAAGCTCAAGGGCAAAAATCCTGAGATTTGAAAAACAACAGATAATTTCCTGTCCTTCCTTCTCTATCCCTTATCTAAGTTTCAGACTTCAATATCTATATTATGAGAAGTCCCTAAGGAAGAGCAGAAGTGAGCAGCAGGAGATACAGCTGTTCATGGGGCTTGTTAATGAGTTTGGGCAATGCCCGATTGGTGCCTATTACAGGTAGCGTAATGAGATCCATCTCTCACTAATAAATCAGTTGTGTTTCTTTGCATGCTGCAGGGAGTCAGCAGGTGCATGACCCTGTAACTTTCTACACTTTGATGTATCACTTTCTTTCTGGAAAGATGGAGACAGCCACTTGCCTTGCCCAGACTGTGCAGTGTGAATAGTGGGCTTCTGGTACATCCATCTCCCTACTTAATGAATCGGTGCACCCATTTCAGTATATCAAACAGCGCTGAGGTAGCCTCTTTAATTTTTTTGGTGGCTGTTGGTGACTCATACTACTAACTCTAAGTAATCAAAGGGTTGTATTTTGGAATCTGCTACACTTGTTCTTTGACTATTAGTGCTTTTTTGGATGATAATGCTTATAATTCATCATAGTATTTTACAGGAATAATTCACTGAAGGGATTCGTTTGAAAGAGAAACACTTCTAGTGCCCTTTCATCTACACACTGTAACACAGAAAAAATGCTTGGCAGAAGTTAACCCCTGGTCTTGAATAATCTTTTTCATATTAAAAATTGCAGGCATACTAAGCAATTCTTTTAATTGAAGTGATATTTGGATCTGAAGATTCCTAGAGCACTGTTTGTAGTGTAGATCAGATGTTTTAAATTATTTTCAATTTATTAAATACCTTTGTGCCTAATCTTGATTTGAGATGTTACTGTAGACCTCGTGCTAGAACTTGAGACAAACCAACAGGTGTTATAATTGTTATAATTAGTGCAACTGACTGACCCAAAGACAAGAACACCCAATTTAATTTTTTTCTTATAAGCTATTTGATTTTTTAATCAAAGAAAACAGGTGGGGGGAGGGGGGGGCAGAGTTGGAATTGCTTGATAGGACATTTGGAAAGATTGATCCTGTCATAGTTTTATTTAAGAAATGGTCTTGTCTCTGATGGGATGCCTTATGAATATTCATCTTCCCCAGGAAACACATTTTACAATAAATATGGAGCCCACTTTTGATAGTCAGAGAGTGAAAAGTAGAGTACTTTGTGCTTTAATGAATATCACTTTGCTTCTATCTCTGACATTCTTTCTAAAGACCCAGCACCCAGCAGGGCAAAGAAAGTGAGTAACTTGAAGTGCATCCTTTATAACAAACGGAAACACATCACTGTTTTAAAGGTAGATGGAAAAAGCACACTTTTACAATGAATTCCTGTGTTACTTAGAAGTCAGTAAAATACATTACCATATTGATTCCTTTTTTAATTTATGTATTTAAAAAAAATTATAATCTGTTAGTTAAAAATAGTGTACAGCCTTTGCAAAACAGGTACATTACTTAATTTTCAGAGGTGTCCATTGCAGAGTTGTTTGGTTCTACAAAATACTCTATTTCACAGATTTTTTTTCTTTTTGATTAATTGGAAAGTGTTGAGTGCAAATACATATTGCACATTTCACCATGAGCTTTTGTTCCCCCCCCAGAAAAACCTCAATGGTCTCTAGTTAACCAATTTATTTTTTTTAATTGCTTTTAAAATTCACCTCTTGTAGGAGAGGTGTTGTGGTAATTTGTCTTAAAATTATTTAGGTTTTCTGAGTAATGGAAACCCATGAATATCCTGTTGTCACAGTAGATTGCAGGAGAATAGGGTTTAAGATGCAAAAAGGGTTTTTTGCTGTTAGGGTGGCCACACACTGGAAGAGGTTGCCTAGATATTTTGTTACTGCCTCCATCCTTGGAGTCATTCAAACCCCAACTACCACAGTCCCGTGTAGCCAGCTATAGGTCACACTGCACTGTACAGATGATTTCCAAGGATGTCTTTGCACCTCAGCTGTTCTGTGATCTCCCCACTAATTCCACTCTTACACACACTAGCTGAAAAGGCTTTCCCACAGGACATATAGATCAGTTGAATTTTGTGTCATCACTTCATGGCATTTTCCCATCAATACAAATGAATTAATTTCAATTAAAAATAACCTGCTGCAGTGCCTTAGGAGTAGGTCACATCAGTACAAGACATTTAGCCCATCTCTTTGCAATGGTGTGATTTCATGGTACTAGGCTAATGCCTGAGAGGAGTGTAATTTATATATTCTAATGAAAAAGAACAGTTAAGACACTCCTCAGTGTGGGTTTTTCTCCGGTTTGTTATTGCTGCTAATCTATGCTGTGCTGTGTTCCCTTTTTGCCTTGTCTAAAAAGTACATGAAAGGTAGAAGGTCACTCATCACTTAATAACTCAGTAATTTGTTTCCTTATAGCAAGCAATCTCTGCCACTGCCTATGCCTTCCTAAAAAGAGGGCATTGACAGTAAGAGGAGAGCTAAGGAGGACAGTTCAGAGAGCTGCTCTTTCTGCTTTCAGATTCTTTAAGAATACATCCCTTGGTGACTAGTTTATGGTTCACTTCAGCCTTTGTACGAACTAGTGGGGCTCTCCTTTCCTGAGTGCCACAGGCACTCTTAAAACTGAGTCTACTTTCAACTAGAATATGTCTGCAGAAGACAAATTTATGAGCCTTCTACAGACCCTGAGTTCCAGACACGTCTCCCTAGTTACCATGGATCACATCAAATAAAAGGCTTTGTATGGTATAGACAACAGGAGTTAATAATATTCTTCAAACAAATATTTTATTAGGAACACAGGACATGGATTAGCTCAAAACTCAAACTCAGCTTTGCTGAGTTTGTTACATTCTTTGCTACCTTCTTTCAATTTGAAATCATTACCCCATGTCCTATTAGAATGTTGCATTTACAATTGGAGTGGCGTTTATTTGGCTTCCCCCCCCCCCCCCCCCCCCCCCATTTTTTTCTTCTTCTTTTTCTTTGTTCTTCTTTTTTTTTTTTCCTGAACACTGAACCTCTGATTATCAGTGATTGTTTTTTTCAGGTTAAGCCTAGGTTGTCTTTCAAATAGATAAAAGAAGTGTGTGTGTCCTCTGTGTGTGTATTGTTTTTTATGTGTTTCTTATGCTCTACAAACTTTCTGATCTGTAGAGTTTTGTGAAGTGAAACTTCTTGGGAAAACACACTTTTTCATTAATTGCAGCTATAAATAAAGTAGTGGAGAAACAGAGATGAGTGTAATGTTTCCTGTTATGATCTTTGAGACAGGATAGATGAATGAGTCATTCATTTAAGTAGCAGTGCTGATAATGAAAGCTTCAAGAAAAATATTAAATTCTGTCATTGTGTTCTTCCTGTACTCAGCCTCTTGATCCTGAGAGTGACAATCCCAGACTGTCTAGGTCTACTACAGTGCAGCCTGCTCCGGCAGTTACCCACTGCTGCCCTGCCTGCTGACCCCTTTTCACATCATAACTTCTGAATTGCTGTGCAAGGTGGAGAGATCTGATGTCTCCAGTAATGATACTGAGATGTGTGCAGTCTCACTACTGGGGAGGAGGCAGAGCTGGTATTCTTGGGAAGGAAAAACCCAAGTGCTTCATTTCTGTGAGTGTGCACTGCAAGAGTTTTGACATGTTTTGCGTGCTACTGCTGTTATAGTACATGTGGTTGCTGCTTATTTTCAGCCGACTTCTCTCCACTGCTCTTTTTCCTCTCACAACTGAGTATCAGTTTCTGCCCTTGTCTGATCTACAATTACCACCCCCTATAACTTATGCCTCCCACTTTTTCTCACAGAAAAATAATGAGTTCTACTGATTATTTTCCTTATTTCTTCCCACTCACTCAGCACCAAGCCTCACTAGCCTCCATACTCCATGAGAAGGAAATGAAAATAGCAACAAAATTACTAATTCTTCTGTGGCAGCCTCTTATTTGCTGCTGTCACTGCTCTGCCATTACTCAGGTTCCTGGGGAGAAGGGTGAAAATCCAAGCAATTGCTGGGACCCTACAGTGTCCTGCACTGGAATTTATTAATGCATCAGTTTTCCAGTTGCCTGGAACTACTGTAAGGAGGCTTAAAGAAAATTTTCTTATGACTATATTAGCAAAAAGGACTCAGTCCGCCTTTACAGTGAAAGAAACATCATTAGTTCTTTAATGCTTGCTGTTAGAAACAAAGCAAATGTGGTGGTTTAGGCTGGGTGTTGGCCCCCATGATGCCACCACACAGGCCACACCTGGGATATCCCAAGGGGGAGCGCAGCAGAGTGGGTGTTCACAGGAAGCCAGGTATTTCATTCCCATAATACCCTGCTCCCCTATAAAACATCAGTGTGGGGTCTTCCCTTTTTCTTTTCTTCCCTGCTGCTGCCTCGGTAATCAGTTGAGCCACCTCCCTTGGGCGGGGGGTGGGCAAAAAGAGCCCTGGGGGGGGGTTGGGTGTACCCCCAGGTGGGGATGGGACGTTCCTGGGTATGTTCTGGGATCTCGCTCTCTTTTGTCACGGTGCTTGTGGTTTTCTGTAAAACTTTCATTGTTTTTCCATTTAAACTTTCCACCATTTTTTGCAATCCATTTTGTCTGAGTCTTTCTTTTGCCTGTGGTGGGAAAATTGGTCTCTCAACCCACTACAGCAAACCAAAGCCAAACCTTCATTATCTTAAAAACCAATCTACAGAATTAATTCCTTTTTAAACATAGTATTAAACTGGTGCTTTTATTTGTCTAAGTAATTTGGGGTGCTTTGCTCTAAAATAGACATAAAAGTAGATCTCACATTCATGTTGTGTTTAAAGCAATTTTGACAAATTTAAAATGGTAATACCAGGCCTGTTTTGTTTCTCTAATAAGATGTTTATGATAGGTGTGGAATGCTTGATCTAGGCCGATTTTCCATCTGAAATCATGTATGTACAACAGAGCTTGCCAGACTCATTCTGTTCAATCTGGTTAGCAGCAATTGTTTTTATCTCTCTTTTAAAAATTGCTTTCTAAACAGCGCTCTAACTAATTTTCCAGAAAAGGTCTGGAATGAATTTTTTTTAGTCTATAAAAATCCATGAGCAAACATGGCTTTAGCATTGTCACACTAAACTCAGAGATGGCATCCTAGTGCTGAAACAATGTTTCTCACCGCTGGATTTTGCCTTCTGTCTCCTCTCCTACACCAGTTTAATCTGTCTCAGTGAAACCCTTGAACAGCAAATGCTGCTTTATACTTGCAAATCTGCCCAGCTCATCTCCCGTGCTTGTGTATGAACAAGTCCAAGCTTAACAGCTGAGGGCAGCCAGCTTCCAGCAGAGTAGAATACTACTGCTGTTAAAAGATGCCCTGGAGCTTTGGGCTTGACAGGACTCAGGAGCACCTTCTGCTCCAAGCATGATACCTTCAGGAGCAGCAGAGCTGATTGATTTGTAAGATCCAAGCTCCTGTGAGTCATCACCTCTCATACAAACCAAGAGCTGTCAGCTCTGGTGGTTTCTTTGAGTGCAGCAGGAGCCAAGGACCAGGAGCACCTGGCTTTCAAAGCAGCATAAGAGCTTCTGTCAGCTGTTAAATGGTATCTGGCAGCTGTAAGGGGCAGTTTCCCCTCATGTTGTCTTTCTCCATCTGGAGACACTCTGCAAATTTCTCCTTCATGTAAGCTACAGGTTGTGGGGCTGGTTTTGGTGGTGGTGGTGGTTTGGTTTTTCTTGTGGTTCCCCCCCCCCCAAATAGCATTTTACATGCTGACCACTTTTAATACATGGGTTGCTAGTGCTCTGCTTTGAGGTACCATAATCCTGATTCACTCTTCTAGAAGAGAAAATGACTTTCTAATAATTTCCCTAAATTGAGAGCCAGGGTGAAGCTAATAAGTTTCAACCATTCACCCTGACCCTCTAATTATAATGAGTAAGTGTACAAGAATAGTTGCTTTTGCTGAAAGGAAGATCTAGCTTGATTGAACAGCCAAATGGGAACAGGTTTTCTCCAGGTTGGCACAAGATCTCTGTGCTACCATACTTTCCAAGTGAGCTTCCTGATGAGCCATGGTGGTTCAGAGGCCACTGTGTAAGAGGAAAGGTAGCCATAGTAGTGACAGTGAAAAGTGTTCTTAGGCAAAAATCAAGTAATGTTTTGAAGTATAATGGAAATAGTGTTTCATTCTGTAGACTCAGTGGTCTGTAAAATGATAGATAACATTGTTTTATAGTTCAGCAAGATGAATGTCTTGATTAATCAGACCTGTCTTCCTATGGGAATGGGGTCAGATTATTATTATTATTATGGGAAATGTACTGTCTCTTTCCATAGATAAAGTTATTTTGACTCAGACAGAATTCTGGTTTTAGAAGGCAGTACTGACTTTCTTTTCTCTCTCTTCACACCACTGCTTGACCTAGATGTTGTCTTTAATTTTCTGGTTTGAAGTCACTTCTTTTCTGCAAATTGGAAAAATTTTCCTGAGGACACCTGGATTACCACTTGCTGGAGCATCTTCGTCACTACTCACCCTCTCACTTTCTGCACCCATGTCTTTTTGCAATTAATCTCCCTTATTTTGCTGAGTGGCAGTTGTGTATTTCCTACTTTGTTCTTTCCTTTGGCAGATCACCTTACTTTCTATTTTCACACGATTGCTCACTTATTCTTCTGTGGGCTCTAACAGGTTCTAATACTTACTTGCCTCTCTTGTCTGTTTGTTGGCAATAAGGGGAGATCTTAGCACTCTCTACAGCTACATGAAAGTAGTTTGTGATGAGATGAATGTCAGTCTCTTTACTCAAGCAGCAAGTGATGGGGGGAGAAGAAATAGCCACAGGTTGTGCCAGGGAAGGATTGGATATTAGGAAAAAAATATTCACCAAAAAATGGAACAGGCTGCCAGGGAAGTGATCAAATCACCATCCCTGTAAGTATTTAAAAGATGTAGAGATGTGATGCTTAGAGGCATGGCTTAGTGGTAGACTTAGCAATCTTAGGTGAGTGGTTGGATTCAATCTTAAGGGTCTTTTCCAATCTAAATGATTCTGTGATTCTATGATGTACAGTCACCTTTGATCATATTTCCTTCCATTTCACATATTTTCTTCATTTTTCAGGGTGTTTGGAGGATGCAAAACTTATCCTTCTTCTCTATTACTGTTTTTGCTGTTGTGACCTGAATTAATTGTTAGATGTTTCCCATTCTCCTCATCTGGGAATCTGCTGCCCAAATCTTGTTTGCCAGATGTGAAAGTTTTCAGTTTTCATCTAGTTTTCCCTGGTCTTTTGTATCTTTTCATTCCACATCCAAATTTTGCCTCCATCCTCAGCTCTGGCTCTAGTTCTGGGGTGGTTTCTTTAGTGGAACCCATTTAGATAACATTTCTTACACATGTATATTCCAGAGACTACTTACTGAAGTGTAAGTAGTTATTGTAATGGTCTTCTCTTCTCTTCATGCCTGTTTTCTGCTACCTTGGCAACCACTTAACTTTTTCTACTCATATCTTTAAACACAAAAGCATGAAAAAAGAAACAAAAAGCTTCCAACAATCTCACCTTTGAATACACATGAAATGCAGTGTCTTTCTGTTTTGTTGACTTTGGCATTGACTATTTTATCAGTGAGCTTTTGTTGAGGCTAAAAATGTACTGTAATTGACTTTTATAGGGTTTACTTCATGAATCTGCTTTATCTAGAGGGTTGAGTTTGTTCTTTCCTTTCTGATGCAGAAACCTCACTCTGAAGTGGCAAAGACCTCCTCCTAAACAGCTAGAGTGGGTAGGGAGTTGCTTTGGTGGGGAATAGACAATTTCAGTTTATAATTCTGTGGACCTCCTTAGATGAAGTATTTTGAGGGAGGAAAGGCACACAAATTGCTACAGCAGATGGCTTGGATGCATTCTTTCTCTACCCAGAGAAATAAAAGCACTCAGTCCAGTGCTAGTCCAGAAGATTTCATTTAGTCATTCTTTTGGTTGGGTGATATTAATTTTTTTTTGCTAGAAATGTTGCAGTGAGTATTGCTTTATCCTTGAAAAGATTGCCTTTTTTTTTTTCTTTATCTAGCAATATAGTTTCTGATGATTTTTTAAATATTTAATAAAGCAACTGGTTGGTAGAAAGCACTATTTGTTTTGCCTTTGTGATTGTACATGACGACGGAGGAGATTGACAAAGCAGTACTTTCTGTAATATGTATACTTATTTTCAGAACAGAAGAGGATAAATGTTTTCAATTTAGCATAGAATTCTCTACAGTACTTACCAGGCTTTGCAGTCTTAACATTTTTAATCAGTTGTAAAAGATCCTCTTACTCTCTGATTTATATAATAGACCTTAGCTTTTCTATTTTTGCTTCATTTGACTTCAGAATGCTTCTGATGCTATAAAAACTTGACATTTCATTCTTAATTTTATCTTAACTTTTTACATATATCAGTATTGATAAGATTATCACTCTTAAAGTGACTTTCAAAGATAAAAAGATGAGCCATATTCTTAAATAAAAGAGATAAAATCTATAATATCACGTGTCTTGCTAACAACTTATGTGACCGTTTTTCCTCAAGATCTGGATATTCATTAAATTATCAAGGGCCTAATGACTGGTCATGTGCTTCAAATTCTCCATCTTCTGAAGAGCTTTTAATGTTTTCTGGGGAATATTGGACTATTTCTCCTCTCTGCTTCCTTTTCTTGAGAGAGGAATTATAGGAAGAATGACGAGTTACATAAACCCTCCTGCTGCTCCCAGAAGTTAGTGTTGTGTGGTAATATAGCAGTCCCCACATTGAAAAGATGCTTTTTCATTCCCTAGTTTCCATTAAGTTTTATCCACCTATTTTGCTTATCAGTGACTGCTGTAGCCACTGTTCTGAGGGCAGCTGCTGGATGTGTGCAGAGTGCATGATTCCTTAGCTGACCAATTCCTTCTCACACTGCGTAGAGCAAAACGATAACATTCCATGTATGCCAAGAACAACATCCTCATGTTGGCATCCTTTGACTGGAACATGCTGCAGAAGCCACCTCCTTGACATTCTGGAACCTCTTATTGGGAAAAGATTTCTGCTTATATATGTGGTTGGATTTTATTGGTTATGTGATTGGTAACAAAGAATATACAAAACAGCCATTCCAAGCTATAAAACAGACTGGGGCTTCTCTAGGGACATTGTTTAGGGATTCGGCTAGGGCTTCAGTGTAGGAATGCTGAGAGGGATATGCTCGGGACTTCTGTTAGCTGCTTCGTCTGTTAAGGGCTTTCAGGACTACTTCTGTAAGTGGGACTCTGAGACTCTGTAATGCTGGGGATTCTACAATGCAGCAATAGAGGACTTCTGGGAGGACATCTGAGATTCTCTGCTCTCTGCAATTCTGGAATCTTGTTGCTATGTGGCAACAGGGTTTGTGCCTTCATTTGTCACCCTATGGCACCTTGTTATAAGGGCTCTTCATAGCAGTTGCTTGACTCAACTCAAACCCAAAATACCTTAATTTCAGTGTTTCAAAATACTGTTGTATTTGTTAGGAAGATTTGAAGACTGATCACAAATCCAGGACATTGCACGAATAGTGGTAATGGCAATCAAAGCCTCTATGGTAGGATTTAATTACTTGTTGCTTGTGTTTTGTCTAGCTTGGAAACTGCTAACTGTCTCTAATTGCTGGGGTTTATTCAGGTTCTCCAAACAAAAGGCTGAGTACAAATTTGTGAATCTCATAATTACACCTGTTCTCTCTAACTCAGTCTTAACAGAGAGTGTCTTTGGCTGCCCAGGGCAAATGAGCAAAGAGAGTATTACTTTCCAGAAATTTAAACAAGTACACCTCTCGGGTGATAACTCTCTTGATAACTCTTGGCTCACTGTTTTATTATTGCTATATGCTCTTCCTGAAATCTGTAAAGTCAGGGTTACCTGTAATGAAGAACTTACTGTAATACTGGAAATCAGAGAGTGGGAAAATGAGGTATTGTGGGTGTGGTGGTTGGTTTGGTTTTTTTCTAAAGATAAAGTTTGCATTTAAAGAGCTGTTACAATTAGACCTTTAATTTTCTCATTGCATACATTTCCTCAGAGAAAACCTTTTAGGATGCTGGGAAGAAATATAATTTCACAGATGCAATCCCATTTAGGGTGACGATTTTAGGAGCCATAAGGCTGTATCTTTACAATTTAAATAGAAAGCCTTGTAGTGAAGGACTATTACACAATCTGGCCAGTTGGCAAGAAAAAGGGAAAATTTGCTTGTAAGTGAGGGGTAAGAGCACTTTAACCTGGAACAACTCAGTGGATGATGCAGTTGCTAGGTAATGTCTTTCATTCCTGGAAAAAGTCTTGAGGTGAAAGCTAATCAATCAGGTAGATACAGTGTGATGTCCTTTGTTGCCATGGTTTCTGAATTTAGCAGTCTGTTATCTGTAAATAATATTGATGGTTGCTATGCAGTTGAGAATTTTCATATTGTTGTTTTGCCATTATAAAGCTCTTTAATCTTGGCTAAAGATTCAAAGAGCAGTGTCTGGGAATTTAAATGGTTTAATAGACAGACTTGTATTACAACCCTAAAATATCTTGAAATTTACTACCTAATAAACAACAGGCATCAGCAGGAAGTGAACAAGGTTACCATTTTTGTGATTAAACTTCCACAAAGCAGTTGACATTTTCTAGTAAATTAATCTGCAAATTAAATATCTCCGTGGAATTAGTGCAATGACTCATTACATGGCAGATCATGTAAAAAAGGGGGTAGCAGTAAATTCTCTGGATGATAAGGCAGTCAAGTGTAGAAAGCTATAAATGGATCAAAAGCCATCACAGCTTCTTGAACAATGTCCTTGTGTTTCATACATCTTGTGCTGTTAGACTGTCCTTCTTTGTTATGCTTGGATTTTGCTAGAAAATATTTTCTAGTAGTTTATGCTAAGCATCAGACAACTGGAAGGGCTAAAAGGAAAATGAGACTTATTTTTCCCAATAGCTGTCAAGGTGAGGAAAAGCATTCCCAAGTCAGATTCTTTTAAATCAATCACAATACTTAACTTTTCATAGTCTATAGAGAAAATGTTAGTTTTAGTGGAATGCTGTATATCCTTCACTTGATTTATTGGCATCTCTTTACAGTAGTTTTTCTTGATAATTTCAGTTATTGAAAGCATTTTGAAGGGAAACAATAAAAAAAGAGAGATTAAGATAGAGCACAGGGTGATCTGAAAGGTGAGGCGATTTGTAGAAGTACAGAATGTTCAGTACCCAGTGGTGCAACATTTTAAGGGAGGGGAGGGCCCACTGGACAAAGTGAAGGAAAAAAATAGTAGAGATAAAAGTAGAAAAGAAAGAGGCTGATGATGGAAAGAACTGTTTTTACTGGGGTGAAAGAGGGGAGGAATGGTAGAAAAAAATCAGATGATTGCTTTATGAATTCTAGGGACTCTACATCTTCAGAGTGACACTTGCCACACTGCTTTTTCTCTTTCCTCAATGTATTCCTCCTCTTCCATTTCCACTGTTCTGTGCCTTAAAACTTCTTCTTCTTTAGGAAGTGTGTTGCCACCTTCTTACTTGTCTTCTTCACACATCTCTCCACTGTGTGGTAACATTGACTATCACATTTCTTTAGAACAGAGAAGTAATTGCCTTCATAGTCCTACTGTGTCTTAATATAGTGAGTGAATTGTTACAGATGTGTCACTAATGGGAGACCTGAGGAAGATGTCACCAAGAAAAGTGAGGTACAGAACTAAAACCCTGCTCTTTCAAAGTGGGCAGTGCTGTTCTTGACTTTGATTCTGGAACTCCTCCAGAAATCCTTGTGGCTGTGCAGAAATACAATAGCAGCCTTCAAGGACTGTATCCTCAAAGCACTGCTGTTGAGAGGAGGCAGATGGAGGAGACATGCCATCTTGATGATGACTTCAGATATCAACAAGTTACCAATTTTAAAAAGAAACAAGCAACACAGCAGTGCTTCTTATGCAAATGTTTAAAGAGATGGAGGAAGGGAAAGAAAAAACAATGGGAAAAAACAACACGGAAAAGAAGATACAAATCAATAGAGCTGAACAGCAAAATCTGCAAAAGACTATCTGATGCTAAATCTGTAAAGTGGTGCTGAGTGGATTTATCTAAAGAAGTATTTCACTCTTAGGCTGTCACAAAGGGAGAGCATTTACTTCAGATGCCATATGCCAACTGTGCAATTAGGTTTCCAGCCATACATGTCAGTGAGTACTAAAGTGAGGAGCAAGTGTCAGCCATTTGTGATTGCTCTTGCATAATGCTGACTTTTACAGTCCTAGATATTCAGTTGCTTGCACTGATGTGAGGGTTATGTTGTTTGGTGCAGCATACTTATCTTTCATTTCTCCAGGGTTTTTATCTTGGAGATACTTGTTTTCTGTATAATTTTCTAGTGGTTTCCATTTTTTTTCTGCCTTGAGGAAAGAAACCAAAGCTGTCCAATCTTTCTTATGACTTTGTCATTATAAAGCAACCCAGTTTTAAAAGGATTAAAAGAAACATGCGTTTTCTGTCTGAGAAAAATCCCACACATCTTATTACATGAGTACTAGTACATACATAATACATACTAGTACACTTTGTACTAGTGAGAACATCATAAATCATACATACAATAGTGGGAAGGCTGAGACAGCTTTAGCAAAACAATATCTTAATTTATGAATTTCTACATTTTTTCACAGGCTAATGTTTTTATAACAACAGCTGCTGCAACATGCTGAGTGTAGGTGATGAGCAGGCATGGGACTTGAAGTACCTTCTACTAAAGAGAGAGAATAATAGAAACGCTATGCAGCAGTCCCCAGGGCCACCATGATACTCCGCTTCAACCTGTTCCCAGCCCTTTCACAAGGGACTATGATATTCCATGTAGCACTGGATAGCCCAGAGTCACTGAGCACTTAGCACTTAACACAGAGTTGAAGTAGGTTTTCCAAACATGATATGGAAATTAAAATAAAAACATGTGTATCAATATAAGCAGGGCCTAAGGTGAGCCATGGGCCTACGGTGAGATAGTGCAACCTGGCACAAAAGGTTATCAGCTATAGATATGTCTTCTAAGTGTGTGATACAATTACATGTTAATAATTGAATGCAGTTACTTCAGCCCTGTTGATAGTGCTGAATTTAGTAGCTGATGCTGTTACTGACTTTGAGAGGTAGGTAGTAAGACTAAGGAAAATGCAGATGCTTAACTGCATGCTCTAGCTACAGTTGGTACTAGTTAAATAAAAAACTCAATGCTTGCTGCTAAAAGTTCACTTCAGTGCACAAAAATCCTCAAAAAAAAAAAGTAGTTAAAAATATTAAGTTTGGGAATTACTTTAGATTTATTAAAGCAATTTTCATTTCGATTTATGTCTGAAGAGCTAAGCTCTTCTCTGGAGCTTTTATTTCATTAGTTGAGGTCTTGGGTCAGTCATGCTGTAAATAATCTTTTTATGAGTAGACTTAAGGCATGTTTGTTTTCTGTGTATTGATTTGGAAAAAGAGTGTTAGTTCCCAACCCAAATCCAAACAAGTAGTTGTTCTTGTAATAGGTGTGGAACATTTTTTTCCTCGTATACAAGGAGAAAAATGCAGTTTTATTTTTCCCAATGTAGTGCGGGGGAAAAAAAAGTACTTATTGCTTGAAACTTGTGTGGAAAATCCAGTTTTCACCAGATTTCCCCCCATCCCAAGCCCCAAACAGCCTAATAGAGCAGTCCTGTGTTCACAGAGTCACAGAATGTTAGGAGTTGGAATGGAGCTCCAGAGACTATTGAGTCCAACCCCCTCTAAGAAAATTAATTCTTTGTAGTTCTTGCACCTTCAGTTAAAATATTCCTATCTGGTGATTCAAATGCAAGGAAGTTGCTGTCCTCTCCTGGGCTGTTTGCTTTGTATCTTTCCTGCAAACACTGAGGCAAAGAGCACATCAGAGTGTGTACTGATACACCTCATTACACATCTCTGCTCCTTTCACTGTGCTGCTCACCAGGAATGAACTAACATTGGTTCCTGTGAAAAAGGTCTGCATGCTGCAGTGAGCAGCACAGTGCACCTTCCTCACTCTGCAAATACAGCTGGGTGCTCTGTACAGAGACCAAACCACATGTAAGGATTCTGATGTTCTTTCATTTCTCTGAGATGGTAAAACAGCATTTCAGTGCAGAAAACTTTGTTCAAGTCCAGCAGGAGAATTTTTTTTTTCATTGGAGCCATTGAAGACCTTTTGCACCAGAGTTATTCTAGCCCATCTAGCTGTTTTTTTATGAAACTTCAGACATATTGGGGCATTGAAGACAAATAGAACTGTACTTAGACATGTTCATGAAGCTTTTCACAGTATAACTAAGGTTGGAAGAGACCCCAAGGATCATCAAGTCCAACCTGTCCCAACAGACCTCATGACAAGACCATGACACCAAGTGCCACGTCCAATCTCCCCTTGAACACCTCCAGGGATGGTGACTCCACCACCTCCCTGGGCAGCCCAATCCAATGACGAACGACTCGCTCAGTGAAGAACTTTTTCCTCACTTCGAGTCTAAACCTCCCCTGGCACAGCTTGAGACTATCCCCCCTTGTTCTGGTACTGGTTGCCTGGGAGAAGAGACCAACCCCTTCCTGTCTACAACCACCCTTCAGATAGTTATAGTTCAGAAGAGGAAGGCTTATTTTCTCCCCAACATAACTAGAGACTGCACATGTGTTACAGGTAGAACATAACTTGCTCAAAATCCTTGTAAGAAACTATTGCCTAGATTTG
Source organism: Dryobates pubescens (assembly GCF_014839835.1). Lineage (NCBI taxonomy): Eukaryota > Metazoa > Chordata > Aves > Piciformes > Picidae > Dryobates > Dryobates pubescens. Next base: position 13,916,692 of record NC_071618.1, on the reverse strand, counting down.
CATTGTTTGTGTGAGATCAGCCAGATATTCAGGTGTTTAAAGAGGTTCCAAGGAGACTTTTGTACAAACTAAAAATAATTCCAAAGTTTCCTTTTTTCCTGGCACCTCAGGAAGGATAGAATATTTTCATATGAGGTGGGGTATGTTTTTGGTTTGGTTTGGTTTGGGATTTTTTTTAAATGAAAATCCATTCTAGGCATGGGAAATCATTCCATGACATTTTGGGAATGGGACCAAATAATCTATGTGTGTCCAGTGAGAAGTCCGTAGCTGTTTTCTATAAGCTTCTCTACATTGATCAAGCTCAGCTGGATTGCACTGCTCTTAGTGCCTCAGACTGAGCAGGGCATGATGAGATTGTCCACCTTATTTTTGGTAAGTGTTGCATTTTGTTTGCCCATTGTAGTGCTGCTTATTCTGTCTACTGGTCTTTTTCCTCCACTGCTCAGTCAGTGAATTTTCCTTTTTCTTACCTGAAGCTGCTACATCCCATTTGTTTTCATGTCACATCTGCTTCCCCCCACCCACTCTATCCCCTCAAATTTTGTGATCATCTCTGCAATTTTTGCCATCCCCCTTCCCTGATTTACCATTTCTGAACATTAATTCAGATCATCTGTTCCCATCCCAGCATGAAATGGGTTCTGCTGCCAGAAATGCACAGCAGCTTTACTGAATATGCTCAGGTTGCCTGAGATCACTTGATAACAAAGAAATTGCAATTTCTGATAGGTAGTGCTCTCAGTTGTTAAGCCTGGACAGCTATGGGGCAGAAAAATCCTTCCTAAAGGCACATGGCCTTCTATTTGTCACCAGCCTGAAACACTGTCTTTCCAAGATATCAGTGGACCTTTTCTTTTTTTTTTTTTAATCACAATCTTGGAGCAATTTGGCAAGGTATTCCTTAAACATTTAAAACAAAACAAACCACTAAAAACCAGACAAACAACAAAAACTGCCAAACAAACAAAATATTTATTTGTTTTCATTTAGAAGATAAAACTTCAGTACTATGCACAGAAAATTCCTTTATGCTATGGAGTTATAGACAGGAAAAGGCAATGAAGTACATCTTTATTGTATTCGGTGTTTATTTTTACATTGAAAGTTATTGCTGATTCTTCCCAGTATTGTTGCTGGCAATAACAGGATAAAAATGTTTTATTAAGCAAATTATATTCTTCTAGCACAGTGTTTTAAAATAAAAATTATATGTATGAAAGGGATTATATGTACTAGAGGGATACGGACATGCTGGAACGTGTCCAGAGAAGGGCCACGAGGATGATCAGAGGGCTGGAGCACCTCTCCTATGAGGACAGACTGAAGGAGCTGGGGCTGTTCAGTCTGGAGAAGAGAAGGCTCCAAGGTGACCTAATTGTGGCCTTCCAGTATCTGAAGGGGGCCTACAAGAAGGCTGGGGAGGGACTTCTCAGGATATCAGGTAGTGATAGGACTAGGGGGAATGGAATGAAGCTGGAGGTGGGGAGATAGAACTAGGGGGAATGGAATGAAGCTGGAGGTGGGGAGATTGAGGCTAGATGTGAGGAGGAAGTTCTTCACCACGAGAGTGGTGAAGCCCTGGAATGGGTTGTCCAGGGAGGTGGTTGGGGCGCCGTCCCTGGAGGTGTTTAAGTCCAGGCTGGATGAGGCTCTGGCCAGCCTGATCTAGTGTGGGGTGTCCCTGCCCATGGCAGGGGGGTTGGAACTAGATGATCCTTGTGGTCCCTTCCAACCCTGACTGATACTACGATACTATGACTTTTAGTCAGTCTATACAGGCACCTGCAAATTGGTTTGAATGCATGCAGCTAATGGTCCCAGCAATTCACTTTGGAGCAGGGTTTTTTGTAAGTCTACTTACTGTTTAGTTATGGTTTCACAAATGGTGGCCAAGAGGACTTAAAAAATTCTATAGTGAATGGTAAGTAAACTAAAACCCTAGATAATTAAGGCACAGATTTTTTGAGTTCTAGAGTCAGTTATCCAAGAGACTTCTGTGTTTTAATGAAATGTGGCACTTGAATTTCTTTTAAAAACAAGCAAAACCCAGCTATCCTAAGCTGGTCTTTTTTTCAGCCTTAAGTAATAAGTATTATCCCTAATAAGTTAATACTCTATTGACATCAATGGGAGGGTAGAGTGTGAGGAAATTTATCTACTACGATTGTAGATAAATGTCTTGTATAATTATTCTGGTTTTGGAGTCTTGCATTGCAATAAGTAGGTTAAGCTTTTCAATGCTAATACAACCTCATGCTTTCTTCATCTGAAGACAACAGACAATGGAATTTACTCTCCTTGTTTAGCAAGTGTTAGAGAAAGCCACTTGCTAAAAAATATCTGAGGTGAACTTGTTTCTTTTTACTCATAAATTGTAGCTGTTGCACAGATGGTTGAGAAGGTACAGAATATTATAGTCTTCCTGTGTTTAATTGCTTCTGTATGCCCTGGAATTCAAAGAGAATTTAGGATGTGTTTGGCAGTAGCTTTTCCTCTACAATCAGGTTGCTATGGTAAACCTATTATTCTAGACAAAGGAAGAGTATGTTTAGTAAAGTGCTGATCCCCTTTCAGTATAATGTGAGTTTCAAATTACTTTTGAATGATTGGATTTGTATGGTATTTTATTACAATAAGCAAGAGAAGATGGTCACAGATAAGGTGTAGCTTCTCTCATTTCAGTAGCAGATACACCTGACAAAGCAGTAGTATGGCTGAAACAAGCCTACCCTACAAATATCCTGGTTTTCCCAGGGAGGCAACCTGAAATTTATTGTTACAGAATGCTGTTATTTTGTTTGTTTGTTTATCTGGCAACAAACTGAGCCTTTGGAGTCTAACTCCTATGTAGCTAGCTGTTCAGTATCAAAAGAGATTTCATTCTCCATTAATTCTCTCTGCAGAGTGAGCCCATTTTACATAATCTAACCAAAATCTCAGGACTTTGGAGGTAAAGTATACTTTTTTAAGCCATCACAACATTGCAATTATTTAGCATCACCATGTTTCTAGTGGTGACATTGTCACATTTGTAAAAGAAAAGGAATGATGCACCAATAATTTAATTATCAATTCCAGCAGCTGTGTACTAAACTAACTGTATCTTTGAATATTTACAAGTAAATAAATAGCTCATAGGAACAATTTCCCAGACCACTTAGTGACTGAGGTTTCTGTCCATTTTCAAGACACTTCCAGTTCTGCTGAGGTCTGAAGTCAGATGATGTAAATCATACCTTAACATTAGGTGGAAGACAGCCAAAATAAAACATGAGGCACATCTATAAACAGGGAGTTTGAGCTTTCTGAATATAGGTATTGGTGTTTTATTCATTAGCTAAGAATACAGAGAATGTAGGGCCTAAATCCCCTTAGTGGTTGACTTTTAAAAGACAACCTGTGCTTACATCTCCTACATGACAAAGATGTGTCTTGTCTGCCCAGGGATAGGATATTTCCCAAGTGTTGTTTTGTTAGCTTTTGTCTTTGTTTTTTTCCTGGTGAAACTGTTGAACATTATCTAAAATTAACAAATATTAATCGCAGCAGGGACTGAGAGGAACCTGTTCCCATTGCAGTGCAAGTGCCCAGCCACTGGGCTCTCAGGTCATTCTGACTTATTAAATTAAGAATTACAGAAGGTAATGCTTCATTACAGAACATGCAGGAGCCTCATTACAGAGCCTCCCTTTGCTCATCCTTCTGGATGATTTTCCATCTCTGCTGACTCCTTTCTTCAAAGCAACTTGCTTAAGCTGATTTTACTTTCCTTCAACATCCACTTTATTACAGAATTATCTGGACAGGATTCTACTGTTAAAAATGGTGGTTCTGTTGATTTTATAGAGTCTCCACAACAGATAGGTCCTGTTCATCAGGTACTTATCTGCATAAGGGTGACTGTGCTTTGGGACATTGCAGTGTGACGTTTTTGTAGAAGTTGCCAGGTTGCCTAAGGTAGACACAAAGAACGAGTCCCAGATAGGGACAAGCTGCCTCTTCAGGCTTTGGAGTGGAAGGTCTATGGAAGTATGGATGAGTCTTTTTCCACTTTAAGCTCTGGGGAGTTCTCCAATAAGCAGGTTTTTGGAAGAGAAGGCTCTGACAGAGGTTGTGCTTTCAACTTCTATTTCCTAAGATCTAGTCAAGAAAACTTACGGGGATTTTTGCTTTCCAAATGACTGACAGTAGCTGAAGCTCTCAGTGTGTGGCTTCAAAAGGAGCACTCTGTGCTGGGTTAGGAACTGGCTGGAGGGCCAAGCCCAGAGAGTGGTGGTGAATGGTGCCACATCCAGCTGGCAGCCAGTCACTAGTGGTGTCCCCCAGGGATCAGTGCTGGGCCCCATGCTCTTTAACATCTTTATTGATGATCTGGATGAGGGCATTGAGTCCATCATCAGTAAATTTGCTGACGACACCAAATTGGGGGCAGGTGTTGATCTGTTAGAGGGTAGGAGAGCTCTCCAGAGGGACCTTGACAAGATGGACAGATGGGCAGAGTCCAACAGCATGAGATGTAATGCATCTAAGTGCTGGGTTCTACACACTGGCCACAATAACTGCATGCATTGCTACAAGCTGGGGTCAGAGTGGCTGGAGAGCAACCAGGCAGAAAGGACCCGGAGGTGCTGGTTGATAGTAGGCTGAACATGAGCCAGCAGTGTGCCCAGGTGGCCAGGAAGGCCAATGGTATCCTGGCCTGTATCAGGAATGGTTTGCCAACAGGAGCAGGGAAGTCATTGTGCCCCTGTACTCAGTACTGGTTAGGCCACACCTTGAGTACTGTGTCCAGTTCTGGGCCCCTCAGTTTAGGAAAGATGTTGAGTTGCTGGAGCGTGTCCAGAGAACAGCAACACAGCTGGTGAAGGGTCTGGATCACAAGCCCTATGAGGAGAGGCTGAGGGAGCTGGTGTTGCTTAGCCTGGAGAAGAGGAGGCTCAGGGCAGACCTTATTGCTGTCTACAACTACCCAAACGGAGGTTGTAGCCAGGTGGGGTTGGTCTCCTATTCCAGGCAACCAGCACCAGAACCAGAGGACACAGTCTCAAGCTGCACCAGGGGAGGTTTAGGTTGGATGTTAGGAAGAGATTCTTCATGGAAAGAGTGATTTATCATTGGAATGGGTTGCCCAGGGAGGTGGTGGAGTCACCATCACTGGAGGTATTTAGGAAGAGACTGGATGAGGCACTTGGTGCCATGGTTTATTTGATTAGATGGTGTTGGGTGATAGGTTGGGCTTGATGATCTTGAAGGTTAATTCTATTCTATACTATGCTATTGCTGTAGGGTCAGGGGTGATGACCAATGCAACAAGGATAAAATGCAAGCATAGGATAGAGACAGAGTCCCAGACCACAGATTCTCCTCAAGCAACTCATATTTGTATCTCTTGTTAGTGGGGCTGCATGTGATTGGTTAATATGGCTGCATGGGATTGGTTAACAAACTTTTCTTAAGACTCTTACTGGCTAATGATACTCATTAAGCTAGCGCAGGTGGTTCCTATCTCATCTCACAGTTTCTCACCCTTAAACATTTGGTCTAGGGACTTTCCAGATTCTCATGGGACACAGTCCCCCACAATTTCCTCCCCCCCGCCCCCTTCTCCTCCAGACTGAACAGCCCCAACTCCCTCAGTCTGTTGAAATCTTTAACTACATCAGGTTGCTCAGAACTCCATCCAACTTGACATGGGATGGGGCATCTGCCACCTCTCGGGCAACTTGTTCCATTGTTTCATCACTCTTACAGTAAAAATTTTCTTCCTTACATCTGGTCTAAATTTGCCATCTTAAAAACCACTACACCTTGTCCTGTGGTAACAGGCCCTGCTAAAAAGACTCTCCCAATCTTTCTTATAGGCCTCCTTTAAAGGTACTGAAAGTCTGCAGTGAAGGTCTCCCAAGAGCCTTCTCTTCTCCCAGCTGAATGATCCCAACTCTCTCAGCTTTTCTCCATAGGAAAGGTGCTCCAGACCTCTGATCATTTTTGCAGCTCTAATTTTTTTTACAGAACCATTGTATTATTGAGGTTTGAAAAGATCTCTAAGATCATCAAGTCCAACCAGTAACCAGGTGGCCAGGAAGGCCAATGGTATCCAAGTCCACCACTGATCTATGTGCCTAAGCACATCTATGTGACTTTTGAACACTTCCAGGGATGGCGATTCTGCTGCTTCCCTGGGCAGCTTGTTGAAAAGCTTAACCACTCTTTCAGAGCATAGCTCTGTTATGCAAAGCTGAGATATGAAAAACATACAGTGCCAGCGATTGCTTATTTTTGCCACTTCCGCCAAGATCTAATAGTCATATACTTTGCTTCCAGTTGCCATGGAGGAGGGATAGTTTTGGATTGGCTTGTTTTGTTTTGTTCATTTAAAAAAAAAAAAGGTTTATGTTCATATTTTAATTAATTCAGAATGACTTGAAGTTTGTCTTGGGAGGTGTAAATAAAGTTTGGGAGTTTAGTTTATTTATTTCACTGCAATTGTGACTCTTATTATATAATAATAACTATTGTTAATTCTTACAGGGAGATGTGAATGTGGCCAATGCACTTGTTTCCCTCCAGGAGACAGCAGAGTTCATGGCAAAAACTGTGAATGTGATGATCGACAGTGTGAAAATGTGGACGGCGTTGTCTGTGGGGGTATGCATTCATTTGGTGTAATATTAATGTAGTATAATCAATATAAATCTTGACAGCTAATAACTTTCTGTTCCCCCTGGTTTTATAGCATAATGTGACTATACTTGATTGACATAATTGATGAATTACATTAAATTACAGACTTTCTGCAAGAAATAAGCTCTATAAATACCATTAGTCAATATTTATTTTAAAACTTCAGAAATACTGATAGTGAAGTAGATTAAATACATCTAGTAGCATAATGTAAGTGCTGTAGTATATGCCAAATTCCATCAGTGTTCATTAGAGAAGAATACAGACACAAGGGAAAAATGTGAAAAATTAGGTGATTTACTTTGTGTTTGGTACAGCTGATGTTTTCCTGAGGATCTTTGTATTTATTTTAAAGGCAGTAATCTCCAGCAGCAGTTCTGAATATTTCATATTCATCCACAGTGATATGTCTATTTTCTAAAAATCTAGTAAAATACTTTATGAATTAATCTAAAATGCTTGAGATACATTGTCTTAGTAATTTTACATGAAGACGTCAATGTCGGTGGTGAGAAGCTCAATTTTGATTTTTTGGTAATGTGTGTTGATGTTAAGCAGCACTGCAGTTCAGTTTTACGTGTGGAAATAGAATACATAGAATACATAGAATAAACCAGGTTGGAAGAGACCTTCAAGATCATCGCGTCCAACCCATCAACCAATCCAACACCGCCCAAACAACTAACCCACGGCACCAAGCACCCCATCAAGTCTTCTCCTAAAAACCTCCAGTGATGGCGACTCCACCACCTCCCCAGGCAGCCCATTCCAATGTGCAATCACTCTTTCTGTATAGAACTTTTTTCTAACATCCAGCCTGAACCTCCCCTGGCGCAGCCTGAGACTGTGTCCTCTTGTTCTGGTACTGCTTGCCTGGGAGAAGAGACCAACATCCGTCTGTCTACAACCTCCCTTCAGGTAGCTGTAGAGAGTAATAAGGTCACCCCTGAGTCTCCTCTTCTCCAGGCTAAGCAACCCCAGCTCCCTCAGCCTCTCCTCGTAGGGCTTATGTTCCAAACCCCTCACCAACTTTGTTGCTCTTCTCTGGACACGTTCCAGCAAGTCAACCTCCTTCCTAAACTGAGGGGCCCAGAACTGGACACAGTACTCGAGGTGCGGCCTAACCAGTGCAGTGTACAGGGGCAGAATGACCTCCCTGCTCCTGCTGGCCACACTGTTCCTGATGCAGGCCAGGATGCCATTGGCCCTCTTAGCTGCCTGGGCACACTGCAGGCTCATGTTCAGTCTACCGTCGACCAGCACCCCCAGGTCCCTCTCAGCCTGACTGCTCTCCAGCCACTCTGACCCCAGCCTGTAGCTCTGCATGGGGTTGCTGTGGCCAATGTGCAGAACCCGGCACTTGGATGTGTTCAATCTCATGCCGTTGGACTCTGCCCATCTGTCCAGCCTGTCGAGGTCCCTCTGCAGAGCCTCTCTACCCTCCAGCAGATCAACTCCTGCCCCCAGCTTGGTGTCGTCAGCAAATTTACTGATGATGGACTCGATGCCCTCGTCCAGATCATCAATAAAGATGTTAAAGAGCATGGGGCCCAGTACTGATCCCTGGGGCACACCACTGGTGACTGGCTGCCAGCTGGATGTGGCACCATTCACCACCACTCTCTGGGCTCGGCCCTCCAGCCAGTTCCTAACCCATCTCAGTGTGCTCCCATCCAAGCCATGGGCTGACAGCTTGGCCAGGAGTTTGCTGTGGGGGACGGTGTCAAAGGCCTTGCTGAGGTCCAGGTAGACTACATCCACAGGCCTGCCCACATCCACCAGGCGGGTCACCTGATCATAGAAGGAGATCAGGTTGGTCAGGCAGGACCTGCCCTTCCTAAACCCATGCTGGCTGGGCCTGATCCCTTGGCCATCCTCTAAGTGTTGTGTGATTGCACTCAGGATGACCTGCTCCATAATCTTTCCTGGCACTGAGGTCAGGCTGACAGGCCTGTAATTCCCTGGCTCATCCAACCGGCCCTTCTTGTGGATGGGTACCACGTTGGCCAGCTTCCAGTCATCTGGGATTTCTCCAGTGAGCCAGGACTGATGAAAAATCATGGAGAGTGGCTTGGCCAGCTCATCTGCCAGCTCTCTCAGCACCCTAGGATGGATCCCATCTGGTCCCATGGACTTGTGGGGGTCTAAGCTGCTGAGGAGAGCTCCTATCACTTGCTCATGGAACACAGGGAAATTATGCAGCTCCCTGGCTCCTTCTGCCAGCTCTGCAGGCCAGCTGTCTGGTAGACGTTCTTTCCCGCTAGTATGCATACATACTGTATGGTATTTTAAAAACAGGTGCATAGTATTTGCCCTAAATGCTCTCATTCTACATTTTATTTGCTTTATTTTTAAAATTACTCTTTGATTCTTAATATTTCTGTGTGGAAAAAAAAAACAAACACCCTATTGCTTCAAATCCTTCTATACATTAAAAACCCTCTACAGGGAATATTTCTTCAAGATTTCTGCCGTGCAGAATGTAGACATATATAGAAAATTCTAGTTTGAATGTCTAATCATAATAACAGTTTATTACTGCGATGTAGAGGTTATTAATTTATGAATGTGTAATATGAATTCTATAAATATTAATTTTATTAATTATTAAAATTACCAATAACCAATGAATCACTATTTTACAGACAGATTCTAGTGCATGATTGTGAAATACATCCCGTGTAGTATTTACAATTTGGACCCAACTGGAATATTTACAGAATTCATTTCTATTGATATGACGAAGGGTGCAATTCCGCCGCTTGTCCACCCGGCGGCAACTCAACAGGATGTTGGCGGCTGCTAACTATATACAGAGAGTATTGCAAAGTGTCAGAGGCATGTATTGGAAGATATGCTGGTAGGCGCGGGTGCTTTGAACAGAGTGTGAGTGAGTGGAAAGCACGTGGAAGCTACCGTGTCTTTTGTTTGTAGCAAGGTTAGTTGCTAGGCTGTAGCCCGATGCCGGTGGGCAATCTTGTCCCTCCCACGGCAGCGGAGAAGGGGCAGAACGTAGGCTAACCGGTAGGCAGGCTCACTTCGCAGGACTCAGGCGGCTCCCTCTGGATGGCAGGGAGTGGCCCTGCGGGGTCGGCTTGGTAGGGCCGGTAGGGCTGGTCCCTGGACAGGGTCGGCCCTGCAGCAAAGGGCTTCAGGACCAGCATGGGCGCCCCGGGGAAGAGGCGAGGCTGCGCAGAGCAGTGGCTTCCCCTGTGCTTGACTCAAAGGTGTGGGCAGGACCCTCTTGGAGAGGTCCCAGCTTTGGAACACAGGCACAGCCAATGCTCTAGGTTTCCCTGGGGTTCACAGGGCACGGAGTGGCAGAAGTGGCAGCTCCTCTTCTCTCCCACAACGGCGGGGTCACACAAGCATGCGGCTGGGCACTGGTCCTGCTTTCTGAGCTGAGACACAGAGTTGTGCAGCTCATTAGTCTGCTACTTGGTGCTTGGTGCCATGATTTAGTTGTTTAGGTGGGTTGGATTGGTTGATGGGTTGGATGTGATGATCTTGAAGGTCTCTTCCAACCTGGTTTATTCTATGTATTCTACTTAAGGCTGTAGCAGACGTGTGGAGTGCCGGACTTGTGCTCATTTTCAGACCCTTAATAGTGTCTGATGCTACTGATATCTTCCATCTTACTCTTTTGTAATCATCAGATGATTTGGTTGGCTATCACTTCCTAGCCTAATTAAAAAAATGTTCTTTCCTTCGGTATGCTACATTTCATATATGTTGTAGGTTAAGGGAAATCAAGAGTTAATTGGTATAACCACAAGGAAAAGTCCTCCAGAGGCTAGAGAGTTCCAGAGGGATGGGCAACTTGTCCCAGGATATTGTAATCTGTTATTCTATTCCATTTTCCTGTGTCTATTTAAGGACATTAAGTACAGCCAAAACTCTCTTCTCTGTTATCTTTATGGATTGTGGGGGAGAGGCTTTTCACCTGGCCTTGGCTGGCAGTGAATTTCCAGCTATGCCACTGGCCCTGTTGAAGCTTGTGATAAATCTGGGTCTAGTGGGGGACAGGGGCAGTTTGGCTGCTCCTGGGCCTGCTGAGGCTGAGTAGGGTGGTTGTTTCTGGAAGGCTCTGGAGGGTTTTGGCCCAGGTGAAGAACTGAGCCTAATATGTGAATGTATTCCTTTTACCTGAATGCCATTTGTATACATTTGGGCAGCTCGTGGCTCAAAGCTAGGACAATGTATCTCAAGTTTTAGGAGAATCTACCAATTTTAACCTCATTTCCATTCCTCTTTTGCAACTTACTTATTTACAGAACTTCACATTAATTTTGCACACACATGTCTCTTCTTTCCTTTTGGGTTTGTCCATGCTTCCATCTCAGTGTAAACCTCTTGACAGCTTTTGCCAAATTGTTTATTCCTTTCTTTGTCTTTCCCCTCTTTCCATTAGCATTTTTCTACCACTATCATTACCTAGGCAGTCAGGACATAAGCCATTGCTAATAACTGGCTTCAGAGCATTTTAAGATGGCCTGTATGAATGTGCAGGGTCTGACAGTGAGCACTGGGACAAGGAAGACCAATATTTTCATATTAAATGCATGTTGAAATGAGAAATGTGAATGACAACCTAAATGGTTTGAATAAGAATTGTTACTGGCCTCCTCTGATCAGCAGAGATTGATTAATAGCTTGCTTTCCAGAGCAGCTGTCCATGTGACAGCAGAAAGACATGAGGCAAAAGATATGATGAATTAGGGTACCACTGAGTGAGACCCTATTACCATGTTTCTGCATGATTGTAGTGAGTCATTCACTTAAAAAATTCATCTGCCCATCACTGCAGTACCAGGAATAGAGACATTACGTCTCCACAGGCAGAGGTTGCAGGAGGACTTGGCATAGATTACACAGCACTCTGTTATTAGAAATTAACTCTCAGAACTATAGAATGGTTTGGGTTGGAAAGGACCTTTAAAGATTATCCAGTTCCAACCCTCTGGAAATGAGCAGGGACTTTAGGCCAGGTCACTCAAAGCCTTATCTAACCTAGCTTCGAACACTTGCACTGGCAGAGCATCCACAACCTCTCTGAGCAGCCTGTTCCGGTATCTTACCACCCTGATCATAAAAAAAAAGTAAATTTCCTTATGCCCAAGATAAACCCACCCTTTTTCAGTTTAAAACCGTTGCCTCTTGTTCTGCCACTACACGCCTTGATAACGAGTCTTTCTTTCTCCTTGGCTCCTTTGGGCCTACTGTGTCCAGTCGTGTTTATCAGTGATGCTCCACCTCATTGGGTTGACTACTGTCCTTTATGTTCTATTCTCTTTCAGGATGGAGGGCAAGCATGCAACAAGAATTCAGAAAACTATTAAATATCAATTTGAAATTGATTTGATAGTGCTCTAAACTCCGTTCATTTTGATTTGTTCTCTGGACCATTTATTGGCCTAGATGTGAGTTCTTGTCACAGCAAAGTAGCAACTGTTAAAGTACTAAAACAGAACCCCTTTTGAGTTCTCTGTGTACTGCTGGTTGGTGAAGGATTATGCTGCCTTAAAAAGCTACAATAAAAAGAAACCCAAATAAATGGGAAAAGGTTGGATGGAGCTCTACACAAGTTTGTCACTAGGGCCACTAGCAAAAAATTGAAGCTCATAACAGGCAGCTCATAGCAAGGTCCTTACTTTTTTTTTACAGAGGCTCTCATTTTGCTTCATACAGTGGGCCACCAATTCCATAATCAGCTTTGATGAGACATTTTATTATTTGATTTGCACTGCCTTCAACGCTATGAAAGAACTAAGCCTCTGGTCATACCAGTAAGCCAGCTCTTTGGTGATAATAGACTGCTTTGAGAAGTCTGATTTTTATTAATTTTTAAATTTAATATATTTTTTTTTATTTTAAAGTGAGCAAATTGACTTGTTAACTATTTGTTTTGGCTACAGCACATGAAAATGTAATCCTAATGCTGTAGAGAATTCAGTTGTGTAATGTCAAATCACATCAAAGAGTAATTGCAGCTATCTGACTATTTGTATTGATGTCTTTTGGAAAAAGGCATTAGCTCTCATTAGTTTGTGATCCTGGTTGCAGTATAAAGGCTTGTAAAAGCTGGAGGAGCTGATTTGTTCTTGTTGGAAATGCTGAGGTAATTAATATTACCCTCCTTACTGAGGTCTGCCTTCACACCTGGGTCGAAGTAGTTTGGTCAGGTTCACAATGGACAAAATATATTGTCCATTAAGTTATCAGTAGTTTATTTTATTTTGCTTGGCTGACAACAACAAACTAGTTTTTAAACAGCTCCTTGACATTGTTTAGGATCCAACTATTAGGATGATCTTTTGGCTCACAATTTTTCTTACTTTCATCTCTGTAAATTTCAGGCAAGTCTGGTGCCTCTTCTCTGTGCTTATTCATGTGTTACATTCTTAGGGCAATACTGTTCTTGTTGGGCTTACAAGAAAAGGAATTAGGCTAGTTATACACTGACTCTCTCTTGTCATCATTTGTTGCTGAGCACACTGTCTTCTGCTGACAAGTTATCATGGAGATCACCATACCAGTGTTTCGTGAAAGTGCATATCTTATGATTTTGACAAAATAATATGTTCTTCAGTTTTACAGATGTGTCTTGTTAGTCATGTTCTTAACCTCATCTCAGTGCTTACCTAGACATTTCCATTCATTTCATTCACAGTCAAGATTTCCAATATAATTCTTTACATATGGACAGTGAACAAAGGAAAACCTGTGGTTTATAAGGCATACATATGCTTACAGACACAATTCAAAATATCAACTTTTAAAACAGAGGCAGAATCTTCCATATCAAATTATTACAATCAGTGAGAAATTCTAGGATCGAATGGTCATCATCATGATGCACAATGGAAGTACTCCCTCTCAAAAGGCTGATATAACTTGCCCTTAATTGCCATGCGCCTTTGGGTATAAAATTTTCATTACTAATCCGCTGGATTGAGTAATTTTATTAATAAAAAATACTGCCTTTTTTTTTTTTCTTTTAAACATAACCATGCATTATTATGTGATAAAGATACACAGGAGAAACTGTGTATTCTTTTTAGAAGAGTTCTAGGCCTATATAGCAGAAATAATGAATGGCTTTTTTTTCTTCTTTTTTTGTCATCTGTTCGACAAAGCAGAACCGTGGTCTTTTCAGATAGCATGTTTTTATGAGGACCAATAAGGCCATAGCCATACAAATGAGAGAATTATGACTAATGATATGCTTCTTTAAGCAAAACTGAGTGTTACTATTATGCTGCAGTTGCTGTCAGACAGTTTCCTCATTTCTTGCACTAATGTTCCTTCACAGAAACAGATGTATAAAGGACATTTATGGAACTCTCCAATATACCTACCTAGGCTGGTATTATTTTCATCTTCTATCTCCCAGCTGAAGACAGCTTTTGACACTGACTAGTCTGAAAATTCAGAAATATTAATTCAAATTGTGACTTTACCATGGCTTCTCAGACTCCTTAAGACAAAATTTCAGACTCTTCAGTTGCCTAAATTTAGACACCTTGTGTGATTTCTGCTTCTCAAAGCCATACTTGCTTGACCTCAGTTTGGCTCCACAAAGACAGAGGAATGTCTGCTGTCATGAAGATGTCAAATGGCACTAGGCATCTGAATTGGCCCTCTAATTTTTCTACTTTACACTTCCTGTTATAGTAAAATAATAATTTGCAAATACGAAAGGGACTTGGACGTTGAACTTCATACATTAGGCTATAAATACCCATTACAGTATATCCATTCTTCCCCTATTTTGAAAGCTACTTCCTGTGCAAAACTTGCAACTATCTCCTAGACTGTGCTCTGAAGACTCTAAGACGTGTGCAGCCCATGCCAACAACACTTGACAGTTTGCTCCAATAGTCATCAACCTTGTTTGAAGTGAGGGGGTTTTTGGTTGTTTTGTTTGGTTGCTTGTTTGTGTTTTCAAATGAATGTCAGCATCAGCTTTTCTCTCTGGTTTTTGCTTTGTCTTTCTTTGGTAGTTTGAAAATGGCCATTCTAGTATCTTCAAATGCTGATAAAACACTTTGTAGTCTTCCCCCACCCCCCTTCTTCTTCTGTTTTATTCTTTTCAATAGGCTAAACAAGTACAGATCGTTGAAGTTCTTTCTCTGCCCTTTGAGTTCTTTCTTTGAAACTTTCTGAGGAACTTCCAACTTTTTCAAAATCTCTTCTGACATGGATATCACAGTGAGTTGCAGAACTTTAATGTCCATCTCATCAGTGCTCTAAATGTTCTTGATTCTGTTCCTACTCTCTTCTCTCCAGCTGTATGCATATAAGGATGGTATTAGCCCTTTCCAGTGCAACATTTTGCTTGAGGGTTTTACTGAGCTTCCTTCCTGTTGTATTGCTCAATCTGGAACCACAGTTCACCTTTGTTAGACTTGGACAATACCAAGTAGCCTATATATAAAAAAATATAATAGACAATCAGTATTTTCCTTTGTAGTTATATCAATTTTCTCCAACTGCAGTTTTCAGAACTGGTCAGCTTATTTCGCTCTCTTGGTTTTCAATAAAAATAGCAACAGAAATTAAAATAATAGACATAAAACCAAAAATCAATGATCTAACAATGTTTTTACCAAATCCTATAGCATGTTTGAACAAGTTAATGAAGCCTGCTCCCTTAGAAATATTTCTTCCAGATAGATGTTGTTTAATATTCTCTTATGTTAGCAACATAATGGAAAGTTCTTTATCATAGTCCTATAATAATAAAAAAAAAGAGAGAGAGAAAAGTCTGTTTCTATTTAAATACAGAGGAAATAGTAATTTCATTTACTTCATTGTCCTAAATCAAAGATCCTGCATTATGATGAGATTGTTCATATTCCTAGTACTCTTTTACAATTTACTATTTTATCCAGTTAGAATTTGAGGGTAGGGAGTGATTGCCTGGTTGCTTGGGTTTGTTTTTCTATTATATCTGGTTTATTCCAAGCAAAACTTCTCATTTACATTAGTTGCTATCTATTTCATATTTCTTCCTTTGCCTGTACAATCTTTTTGTTTCTGACTCATAGGATGTCTCCACCATTAGATATGGGTGGACTTCTCTTTTAGTCTGGAAAACTGTTTTTTGCTTACAGGATAAATTGGTCACTCAGGAATATCAGACTCATATTTTTGTAACTGAAGATTTGTCCTTCATTTCTGGACAATATTGATTTTATTATATTTTAATTGTATTGTATTAATTTGAAACCTTTGTTCTCCTGAGGTGCCATATTTCATTTTGGACAAGCTGAAGTTTGTCTCTCATGAACATTATCTTGTTATAACCAGTTCATCTATAAATAAGAACCAGCATCCTCTGCTGTGATTACTTCACCTTTTTATCATGCTGACATTCACATGTAATGATGCCTTTTGTATTAGAATATTATCATGCAGGGGTTTTGGGAATTCCAACAACAGTATGAGTAGTCCTAAAATGAGGCTTCCCAAAATCACACCATTTTATTTCCATACTGATAAGAAATAGTTAATCCTGGTGTCCAGATTAATTTGGGTTATATGGACATCTGCTATTAATATGCCACAGTTTTTCTTGTTGCTGCATTCATATTTCACATTTAAATCCTCTGGATTTATTGATAATTCTTAACAAAGTCATCATCTTTAACATAATCTTTTTCTCTCATTTGCCTCTCTCCCATCGCATTAATCTCTAATCTCTTGATTAGAGATTAATGTTTAAAACATTCTGTTATGTGTTTAAAATGCTCATTAACACAGAATTTTATGAATTATGATTTATAGTCTCAGAGCCATTGCAGTATACAATTTGGTTGTGACTTTAAATCATAGAATCATAGAGTGGCCTGTGTTGGAAGGGACCTCCAGAGGTCATCCAGTCCACTTTCCCTTCAGTGAGCGGGGGCATCCACCAGACTAGCTTGTCCAGAGCCCTGTTGAGCCTGACTTCAAATATCTCCAAGGATAGAGCCTCAACTACTTCCCTGAGCAACCTCTTCTGCTGTTCCACTACCCTCATGGTAAAGGAATTTCTCTTAACATCCAACCTAAGTTAATTCTTCTCTACTTTAAAACCATTTCTCCTTGTTTTATCACTACAGGCTTTTGTAAACAGTCCCTTTGCAGCCTTCTTGTAGGCCCCCTTCAGGTACCAGCACTTTCTAGTAATGTCCTTAATCTGAATGGTTTAATCAGTATTTAATCCTGTTAGCCAATTCAGTTGGGCTGGACTTCTTCACATAGAGATTTACTTTTTACCCTCTTTGCTCAATGATTGCTGTACTCTTGAATTTTATTCTCATCTATGAAGGGAATTACATTGAGACTTAAAAGGACCTAAAAGTAAGAGCAGCACCTTTTTGTTGTTGCTTTTGCTCATAGTATTGAGAGTCTGGTATTCATTGGAATGAAACTGGACACTTTGAATGTGGTTATACTCAGCTGAAAGCTATTGCTTATAATGTTTCGGCCCTTCCTTTTGGTCAGCTTATTTGGGCATCTTTGGATAAATGCAAAGAGTTTCTGCAAGAAGGATATACATCCTAAACCATGTAAAACAGTTCTTCACAGGCTGGAAAGAGAATATAGCTGGGAGTTAACAGGCTAACATGGACTAAACATTTCCACACTCACCACCCCAATGGATGAGTCATCCAATGAGCTGCAGCTTCCTGAGCCAGTGCCATCTAGAAGTAAACTTACCTCTACTACTAAACCATGTCCCTAAGCACCACATCATGTGGATGGGGTGCTTAGGGATGTGGTTTAGTTGTAGTGGTTTAGCAGTAGTCATGGGATTGTGAGCTCTAGGAGAGTAGTTGAACTTCATGTTCTCAAAGGTCTATTCCTACCTCAACATTTCTATGATTCTATAAATACGATTTTGGTGAAATGGATTACTTGCAAAAAAAGAATCTTCATATATTTATATATGGCACAAATGAGGAGAGGTCTCAGAAAAATGCATGTCAGAATTTCGTGGGATATGCTATAAAGTCTGCTGTAAATTCATAGAGTATTTGTTACCTTTTTATTCAACCTGTGTAAAGGCTTTACAGACATAATCAGCCTCTGCATTCTGTAAAACATGACGACTATAGGGAAAACGATACAGAAGTATTCTCTCAGTGAAATCAGCCAATGGATTTCTTGCTATTCGCTGCTAAAATGAATACAAATATTTATATCTTTACAAACAGTTTTCAAACATTGGCATCCAGTTATATATCTTCAGAGCTGTTCCTGAGTCTAATCTACATGGTACTAATTAAAAAAAAATAAGGCAGATGAAAATGCTCTGACAGAAGGTTAACTATAGCTTGTGCACTGAAGAATGCTCTGGTGTCCTCCTCCTTCCTTTTCCTCCTTCAGAATTTCACCATAATATCAGGAGTGAAACTGCTGATCTGAGATAGCTGTGTCTGGAGAAGAGATGCAGAAGAGAAGGAGGTTGTTAGGGTGATGAGAGGAACTCTGTAGGTTTCTAGTTGGGTTTATATAGAACCAATTTTAGCAATTGCATGAGAACCTGGGGGGATTATCTTTGTCCTGTACTGTATGAGTTAATCTGTAGTAATTGCAGAGCATGTTGAGTCCAGGCTTTGTACATCAGCTGCTCAATGCACTGTAGCAGATAAGCAGCAGTAATGGGCTCGAGGAGACTGGAGACTGCAACTTTTCTCTCCCTTGTCTGTTCTGCTGTGTGCTGTACTCCTCTCAGCCCTGTGCTGGGTGTCCTTTTTCAGGCTATAGTATGAGATATGCAAGTGAGACTTCAGCACCAAGCTGCAGAGTTAAAGACACTGGAAGAAAGGAGTTGTGTCTGTCCTCAGTACACAAGGGAGCTGATCCTGAGCTTTATTGGATGAGGGGAGCCATATTTATGCTGGCCTGTGTTTTAGTTTATATAGATTTATTGGCCGGCAATATGGTAAAATATGAATGTTATTTATTAAATATCAAAAATTCCTTTCCCAAGCCAATTTGATTCTGGTTCGTTTGCCTGGTCAATGATAGGTTGATTACACATGGTAGAAAGCTAATAAACAGTAGAATAACAGTCTAGAACAATCACAACTTGGAATACAAGAGAGTAACAAGCATGCAAGCTATGAGTGTAACGAGCAAGGAGCATATGAGGGCTTCCCCTGTAAATTCCCTTTTTGAAAAGTGAATGGCCCAATGGCACATTAGCCATTCAAATCCCACCAATCAATTCAGAATGTTTATGTGGTGAGCAAACTGCACACGCCTTCTCTTACGGTGTCTGACACATGCAGTCGCCTCTCTGAAATGTGAGGCTTGGGGATTGGGTTCAGCTTCCACCCCGCTCCAGGCAGCCTTAATGGCACCTGCCTGTTAGGTTCCTTGACCTCAATCTGGACCCTGTAACAGAGAGGGAGGAGAGAGGGGCAGTGGCTCAAAACAGTTTTAGCTGTCTTGTTAATGCCACT
The DNA here is from genome assembly GCF_014839835.1 of Dryobates pubescens. Classification (NCBI taxonomy): domain Eukaryota; kingdom Metazoa; phylum Chordata; class Aves; order Piciformes; family Picidae; genus Dryobates; species Dryobates pubescens. The sequence continues at coordinate 13,897,547 of NC_071618.1, read as the reverse complement.
TCCAGGACAGTCTGCACATCAGTGTGACACTGGACTGTGCACCTATACGTCTGTCTATCCTGCAGTATGCAATTCACACTGCAGAGCTCTGAAGATCGTCTCAATTGTGACCACATTCAGCACTTTTTGCTTGTTTTGCTTATAACCATCCTTGCTATTGTTACAGGACATGGTATCTGCTCATGTGGTCGATGCATTTGCCAGGATGGATGGTTTGGAAAGTTATGCCAGCATTCAAGGAAGTGCAACATGACAGAGGAAGAGAGCAGAAATCTCTGCGAGTCAACGGGTGGCATATTATGCTCAGGGAAGGGTAAGAACTGGCAGCTGAACTACTCCATGTCAGTGCCTTGCCAAAGGAAAATGATTGTGTTCTGGAAGAAAAGTGCTTATAGCAGTGGAGTGCTGTTTAGTAACCCTTTCTTTCAGAAGCACCTGCTATTAAAAGCATGTTATATTTGTCTCTGTAACACACTTACATCCACTTTGTCAAATACCCACCACAGCTGTATGTGTCAAGCAGCGTTGCTCTCCATGGAATTTGTTAGTAGCATATAATTTCCTTAATGTGTTTATCTGATGGTCTGTGCTGAACAGCTGGGCATTATAAACTTAATGGTTAGTGCTCCCATCCAGTCTGAGGGACAGGAGCATTATCTGAAGTAACACTGCAGTGGGCAAGATGGCAAATGTAGTATCTCAGAGAACAATAAGTGGATGCGAGTGTTTAACTGCAGCATTTTGGATACTTAATCACTTCCCTCACCAGCACGGTAGCAAAGGAAAGGCAAACATCTGCAGCCCGCAGGACAGAATCCAACAGACTCTCTCATTTACTAATTTTTATTCATGTGGCTGCATCTAGCTGAAAAAAAATTGCCACAGGGAGGAATAAAATTTAGAAAATCCTGATAATTATTCTAAATTGTTCTCTAATGTCCATACCTTGCAGTCTTTCAGCTAGGAAATTGCATTACTGGAAAGAAGACTTTCTAGCTTCTCCATAGTGCAAACTGCCTACATTTTAATATAATATGTCTGAAAGAGAATAGACAAAAACTGGGTGTAGAACTAACTGGAGGCTAAAATGCATTAACTCCAGGCTGGATGTGACATTTCCTCTGGTCATGTACTCTTTGCATAGACAGAGAAGAAACATGCTAGCTGGGGAAAAATAAACCCAAACATTTAGCCTTCTACATCAGGCAGATTTCCAGTTCCCCCTCTTGTAACTATTATTTCAGTGCAAAGGAAATTCAGATGGGGTTTCCAGCCAGGTATTATCACCTATCATAACTGTTCCCCACTGCACCACTTAATTTTGTTATTTTCCCCTGCAGTTTTCTCAGTCATGGAAAATGAGGCAGTTGCACTGTGTCTCTATTGATTCCAGAAGATGTGTCTATCTTTAGTGAATATGTAAGAGGATGCTAACTTATTGAAGAAACAAAGTTACTCTGTTTTACTGCAGAAGTTAACTTCTCTTAGTCTTGGTCTCCCTGTGATTTTTTTAAATTTTTTTTTTATATGAACTGTGAAGGTGGGACAATATGCTTAAAAATCAATGGAATGTACCATACAGCATTCTAAGTATATATAAACATGAAAAATTACCTTGAACTTTAAAATATTTGTATTGTCTGCTACTTTTTAAAAAGTATGACTGAGAACTACTTATTTCAGATGGCAGATCTTGCTCTGAGAACAATTTACTTTGAGTACTGTATCAGGAATACAATTTTCTTTGAGGCTTTGGGAGCAGATAATCTGGCAAGAATTTGCAGAGACATCAAGGTGTGGGGGTGTTTTTTTGTTTTGTGGGGTTTAGTGGTTTGTTTCTTTCTCTTTTCTTTTTCTTTCTTTCCCTCTGTTGGCTATGTTGCCCAGAGTGTGGTTTGGGATATGGTCACTGATGTAGGCTGAAGCAGCCTGAAAATTGCCCCAGGTTGTAACCAGCTGCTGGTAAGTGATGCTTTTAAACCTGACTGCATGAATGGAGGCCACAGAGGCCCAGATTTTCCAAGGTGGTAGCACACTATTGCATTTACTTTCTATGTGATTTAGAAACCTTACTCTAAATACATATTTAGCAATGCTGGTGTGATTTTATTTATTTAAAAGATATCTTTGGCCTCCGAGAAGGTCAACAACATCCTGGCCTGTATCAGCAACAGTGTGGCCAGCAGGAGTAAGGAAGTGATTGTGCCCCTGTACTCAGCTCTGGTAAGGCTGCACCTTGAATACTGAGTTCAGTTTTGGGCCCCTCACTCTGAGAAAGACACTGAGTTGCTGGAGCATGTCCAGAGTCAGGCAACAAATCTGGTGAAGTGTCTACAGAACAAGTCTTAAGGAGGAATGTCTAAGGGAGCTGGGATTGTTTAGTCTGGAGAAGCAGCAGCTCAAGGAAGACCCTTATTGCTTTCTACAACTACCTAAAAGCAAGTGCTATAATTGATTAAGAGAACTTGACTTTGTGTATGGTGGAGTTAACAGATTCCAAGGAGTCCTGGTTTTCAGCAGGTAACTGCTGGCACTTTTAGAAAATTACACTCCATTAATGTAAGTGAAGTTGGACATCCACATTCCTGAGCTGCTGAAAAATCTTGGTTTGCTGATTATGCCACCTGTAGTAAAAACTCTTCCCAAGCAAAACAGCAACACCAACCAGGCTGCTGCCTCCCTGGCAAATAATGTAGGGCTGCAGATGGCTACTGTAATAGTGCAGGACACAGGCTAGGTAATGAGCCAAATCCCATCCAAGAGGATCTGGCTGGGATCCCAGGGAACACCCTGCAACTCATTAGACTAATTTTAATTAAACTAAGGAGTCTCCCAGAGCAGTGTGTTCTGCTCAGAGAAAAGACTTGATCTATTCATTCTTCCTAACAGATTTTACATTCTGGAGCCTGATCTTTCATGGTTGACTTGGTGTTAAATTTGCTGCATCTTCTGCAGAATAATCTTAAATATCGTGGGCATCTGTCAGTAGCAGCCTCAATGCTTGCTTATGCAGAATCCCTTCAGGTTGCTTACGATGCCATGCTCTTAATAACTGCTGCAATTTAATTGAAATTCTCATACTATTCATCATTGTTTTCAGCTGTCAGTACCTGGTAGTTTGTATAAACAGAGGCATTTGGTTTAAATTACCTTCAGGTATATCTTTGTGTAGCTCATACAGAGCAGTATGTGTGCTGTCCTCTACTGCCTCTTTGTACAATGGCATTTGTTATACTTGTGGAGAACATTGCTGTTTTCTCTAGCCATGGCTCAGTAAGCAATACTCAGAACTCAAGATGCTTAACCAAATACCCCCCCTTCCCGAATATTCCAATCAGTATTTCTTCCTGTATTTATTTACATGTTCAGTATGTTTCAGGTTAAGACAGCATTTCTCTCAAATTAAGCAATTAGTTAACTTTTGTTAATTTACAATTAACACTGTATTACTTACATTTGTAACTGGAAACATCAGATACTTGCTCAGGATGTTCTGAAGTTTTAAAGAATTAAGTGTCAGGGAAAATTGGTTCACGTTGACAAACCCACATTTTAAATAAAAAGAAAAGTGCATTTTATTTGTACTATGGATTTTATTCAGAGGTCACTGAAAGGAGTGGAATGGTGAAAAAATCATTGTTATACACACTCTGACTTCAGCCTCTGTTAAGTAACTCACAAATTCTATTCTGACATAGTCAACCTTCTTTCTATGTATTTTTCTTTCTTTAGTATTGCATCATTCTGGAAACATTGCAAGAGCATAGGATCTTCAACAGTATCTAATTCTTTTATGAGCATATTCTGTTAAAGGTTCCTTGGTTCCTTTTATTTTCCCCCTATCTCCCATAATTGTATACTATATGTTCATTCCTTGTCATTTATTTGCCTTTTTTTCCCCTTTTTTTTTAGACTTCTTTTTTTATTTGTTTGTGCTGTAAGCAGTTCTTAGAGCTAGGACCACAAAAAGATTTTTTTTCCTCCCATTTAAATGTTTGTGCTCTGCATAGGGTCAGGCAGCTGAGGACAGCTGCAAAACCAGCTCAGTCAGGTGTTGGAATCATCCAGGAGGCCAGCAGAGTGCCCACGTGGCCAAGACGACCAGTGGCTTCCTGGCTTTTATCAGAAGTAGTGTGGCCATCAGGACTAGGGAGGTGATTGTTCCTTGGTACTCAGTGTCAGTGAGGCTGCACCCTGAGTACTGTGTTCAGTTTTGGGCACTGCACTACAGGAAAGACATCAAGGCACTGGAGCAGGTACAGAGAAGGGCTACTAAGCTGGTGAAGGGCCTGGAGAACAAGCCCTGTGAGGGGTGGCTGAGGGAACTGGGGCTTCTTTAGTCTGCAGAAAAGGAGGCTGAAGGAAGACCTTATTGCTCCCTACAACTACCTGAAAAGAGGTTGTGGAGAGGTAGGCACTGGTCTCTTCTCACAAGTAACTGATGATAGACCGAGAGGGAATGGCATCAAGCTCTGCCAGGAGAGGTTTAGACTGGAGACTAGGAAAAATGTTTTCACAGAAAGGGTAGGTAGTCAGGCACTGGAATGGGCTGCCCAGAGAGGTGGTTGAATTGTCATCCTTGGATGTGTTTAAAAGCCATCTAGAGCTGGTGCTTGGGGACATGGTGTAGTGACAGACTTGGTGGAGTGGGGGAAATGGCTGGACTTGATGATCTTGGAGGTCCTTTCTGGGCTGGATGATTCTGTAATTCTGTGATCTCCTAGTGGCATTTCTATTTGCAGAAAACTGTTTCTCATACCCTTGTCAGGCTATAGGCTTCCTGACACCTGATTGCCTTGAGGCAGCTGTTTCTTTCCAGGATTCAGAATCATGAACCTTCTGCTGAAGGTCCTCTCTGAGTCTTAAATAGAGGTTTCTGGAGTTACCCCAGTTTTTGTTGGGTTACAGCATTACCTAAATGTCAGCATAAAGTCCCTCCTTTGCCTCTGGGGGTGTGATGTGACATTGCTGAGGAGGAGGAGGAGAGCAGCTTACCCCAACATGGGGCAATGGGATACTCTGCAGGAATGATCGTACTGTGGAACTGCTGTTATATGTACTAACTTTTTCTGATGTAGAACAAATACTTCTAGTTTTATGGGAGGTGGAGCTTCTACATTTGTGATGATAAGGATTTCAGGGGTCCAAATGTTAGTCTTAGGTGCAGCTGGTCTTTTGTGGACTTGTCCCTGAAAGCTTCAGATGAGGAGGGTCACATTCATCGTGGGTACAATTTTACTTCCTGGGACAATTTGAGGTTTTCCAGTCAAGCCTTACCACAGTTTACTAAGAAGAGTAGCCCTGATTATAGTTCTTGGAAACCAAAGAAAAGCTTCAAAATGTGTGTCCTGATTAAGTGAAATAGCTGAATCAAAGCATTTGTAGTAATGCCTCACCCAGAAGAATCCCTTTATTCAAAAAGCTTTTAGCTTGATGAATTTCTTTTGTACAATAGCTACAGAGGCAACAATTTTGAGCATCTCACACGTGTGTGTCCATGCACGTGTGTGTCTGGGGATGTTCTTCTCTAGTCTAAAAATGTCAGTGCTCTTTGACTGTAAGTAATAATTTTTTGTGATTTCAGGTTCCTGCCATTGTGGAAAGTGCATCTGCTCACCACAGGAGTGGTATGTTTCGGGTGATTTCTGTGAATGCGACGACCGAGACTGTGACAAACATGATGGTCTCATTTGCACAGGTGCAGTACAGGTTGACACGTAATTGATCTAAGAAACAGAACGGATTGATGGGAATTATGGCAGACAAAGCCCAGCTTTTTCTTTCTCCTCTGATGAAGTGCATTTGCTGGTTATTCAAACCTGCTCTAATTGTTTCTTTGTGTAGCATGATAATCAACTTAAGGTTTCAAAACAACAGGCGAAAGCCTGAGTATGAATTTAAATAAGCCAGCTATGAAATCCATCAACAATTTTCACTGTAATAGACTACAAGTTACTGCTTTTTGACAAAGGCAGTACAATGTCAGCATTGTGGTCAGGACAGTTCTTTAACTTTTGTTCTCTTGTTGGACTATCTATGTGTATAATGCGTTTAAGTCATAGATAAAATTCACTTGTCTGATGATCTTTGGTAGGTGAGAGGCATAGCTGTGTGCATAAACAGAGCTTCCCAGCAATCAGATCATTCTCAGTGGGAGGCTGAAGTACCTGACAGTGTTTCTTAGGGAGTGATGGCTAGTGATTAAAGCAGCTTCACCTAAACACTGTCTGAGTGTTCAGGTGGCAGATGCAGCCAGGTGGGCAGGCTGCCAACAAATCTTCATGACAAATCTAGTGACAAGAAGCAACGTGGGAATTGCTAAATTAACTCACTGCCTGCTTCCTGTTACAAATCATAATTTTAGAAAATCTTTGCTGAGCAATTATTAGATGTGGAGGAAATCTGCCAGCCGATTAGAGTGTGAAAGTAGGAGGGCTGGCACTAGTAAATTTTGTCTTCCAGCTAGACTTCATTAGCAGGAGACCTTTTCTGGGGGCAAATATACAGTACACAGGCAACAGGAGCCTTATCTTCAGCTGTAGTGGCTATTCACAGATCTTCATAAAGTCAGTGGGAAGAGGAGAAGATGTTGGAAACCCAGCTTGTGGAGGTCTCAAGCTGAGCACTCAGAAGTCATGGAAAATGTTGAAATAAAATGAAAATACGGGTCTAAGCACTTAATGCTTTGCTACTGCAAAACAGGGCCAACAGTTTTCACCTAATAGGGAGTCTGAGATATTATTTATATAGCACTTCTGATAATTTAGGTTTAAAGTTTTCCATGATCAAAGTGATGCCTTTATTGCTATTCTGTTTTTAACTTTGTATGTCTTCTCCTTTTCATATAATAGTTAAAAGTAATCTTGTATTTCCCTGCACCTTGAGGTACAGTGTGAACACTGAGCCTCAACAGCTGGGTAAAAGTAGTGGTGGCATAATTACAAGATTTGCAATCCTGCTGATCGAATTATTGAGAGACTGCTATGAACGCTTTCCTAGTGGAGGTTTGGAGTGGCATCTTAATGCAATGGTACAGTAATTGCTTCCTTCCAATGGAAAAAAAATAAAACCCAAAAAAATCAAAAGGGGTGTGTGTGTGTGGGGGGGAAACAATAAAGGAACAATGCAACCAATTTAGCATAGCTTTTCAATTCCCATAAACCACATTTCAATTATGATTAATTTGCCCTTTTTTCATTCTGTTCTAGGCAATGGTGTTTGTAGCTGTGGAAACTGTGAGTGCTGGGAAGGATGGAATGGTAATGCCTGCGAAATCTGGCTGGGAAGAGAATACCCTTAACAAAGGACATCAATAACTAAGGGTGGTTTTTGTTTTTCCTTTGTTTGTTTGTTTTATTTGGTTGGTTGGTTTTTAGGCTGCTAGAACATTTAATTTCAGAAGTATTCAGTGTGTAGCTGTGGGTGTGCATTCACACACATGTACCTAGGTCTAAATACTCTAGAACACTCATTTGAAGACCTGCTCCTTAAAGAAATGCATGACAAAGAGAAAAATTAAAAATGCCTTGACAGTAGGACAGTCCAAGCTCTAAAAGGTAAAGTCTTAAAATACTGTCCCTCTGCAACTTCTCCAGAGTATTTTTATAAATTCAGTTGGACTTTGGAAACCTTTGGAAAACTTGCAAGAAAGCCTTTTTTAAACATTGTTTGCTTGGTTGTCTTCTCTCCATATTCGTACGCAACAGTATTCCTGTAGAAGAGTAGAACTAGGTGAATGTTTGTCAAGCAATTAATTTGATTAATTTTGTGGCATTTGACAAATACATTGTTTGCACACATATCCCTGCCTTTTTTTTCCCCTAGCAATCTTAATTCGATATCAGTTTATAATTTGAGAGATGCTGTTGAGAAGCTTGTTAAAATATGAATGATTTTTTTATTTGGTCAAAGAATTGTATTTGTATAACCGAGGTCCAATTACCTGACAATCTGACTGAAGACCCAAAATGTTTGAGCAGAGCTTGTTCACAAGATACTTCTTAGTTTCTGTGGTTAATATGTCAGTAAGCTGGCTGTCTAGTCTTCATATTACAGTACTTTCAAACACATAACCTATAGGACTATAAAAAAACTAAACTAATAAAGATATACATGTATGGTTAGCTATTTTATGTATCCTGCAATTCATATGCACTCCTATCATACTGTTCCATGTAGGTACACTTGCCTAGTCCTCTTAAAAGTAAAGCAAATGAAAATTTGCTATAGTAATAACTTCTAGGGTGACAGTTCTGTGTGCTATTAGGAATCACTGTCTGGAACCGATTGCACTGTCGCACACGGTATTCATCGAATTTAACTGCTCTTACAGGAGTGGGAAGCCTGAAGGTCAACTGACTCGAAAAATGCTATTCAGCAGCCTGGTCTCAGCCAAAGATATTCAGAGAACGGCAATAAATTAATTAAATTTTTAATACAGTAAATACAAACAAAGCAGTGGTATGAACAAAAATTTTATTTTTATTTTTCCAATGGTGAAATGCTGCTCAGTGTGAAATTCACATTGAGTTATGAATAATGCACAACTATTGGGACTTCCCTACCTTATTTACATAGGAGTCTGGTTTTTGTGGTGTGGCGTTTTGGTTGTTCTGTGGGTTGTTTTTTTTTTAATACATGTAGATTTGGCAGCCCTTCAGTTCTTTAGAGCAAAAAAAAAAACCAACAACAAAAAACAAAACCAAAAACATCTCTTTTTCTTTCAAAAGTGTTTACATTTTGTGAAACCATGATTGAGGGAGAAATTGCTTAAATGGTTGGAGAAGGTGTCTTTTTAATACCAAGCTGTAACATTGTGGTTTAGGTGCCAAGGTCCTGATTTTTGAAGAGATACATGATTCATACATAAGGGAAATAAATGTCAACCAAAAGAAGAGATATTTCCATTAGTAGTCTAGAAATTAGTTTTCTTTTAGAAAGGACAGTCTTGAAATAGGAAAATACAATGGTACATAACATGTAATAGAAATAAAAAAAATGAATTTATTTAATCACATATTATCCCCCATTCCCATGTGGTAGCTTGCTCTCTTACCCATTTTTGCTCCCTTAACCTGGATTCTCTCTTTCTAAAAATGAAGCTTGTGAAACCCATGTTCTCAGAGACTATAATCACCAAACATCCATGCATAACTTTTACAGAAGTTATGCCGATGAATAATGTGACACACATCCCGAAGCTGCTAGCTGCTCTCTTTAGATAACCAAAATATCAAGAGAGTTCTAAAATGTATTGATACAGAATAAAGAATCTTCAAAGTAAAATTTATCTTGAAAGGATAGTTCGTATTTTATAACCCTTAAACTCTGTAGAGCTTAACAGGAATATCTCCTTAAGTTTTTAACATTCTGTCAGCCCTGGTGTTTGTAGAGCATAGATTATTGATTTTATTTAAATATATGAATACCACTGACCTGAATGATCTTATCATGTGGTTCATGCACATATATATTTGGCTGCTGAATCAGAGTGGAAACAATGAATGATGGAAAGTCTTCCCTACTTTCCTTCCAATTGTCTTCAGTACTGTAGTAAGAAAACACTAGACAATCAAAACTGTTATCTAAATTCAGTAGATGCTTTTGATTTGTTTCACGGAATGATAAGCAGATCTATATATACTTTAGATCAGCTGTGGTCTTAGGGTACTCATATTCATGGAATCAAAAAAAAATTAGAAGGTTGCAATGTCATCTTTGATGGATTTTACTTTGTAATTTGGCTTTATTTTATCTGATTTCGATTCAGAACCTTTTGTTTGTTTTTAAATAAAAAAGAAAAATCAGCTCCCAGATTTTGGCTATTCCATAGTCACAGCATTTCAGAAAGTTTTATCCAAGCTCTTTGTTAAGATACATCTGGAAAAACAGAGTATTCTAAGACAGCTACTGTCAGTGGTTCATTAAAATGTAAATTATCAAAGAAAGTGGTGCTATTAACTAAGACTACTAAAATTGTAAGGTATATGTAAATTCCTTTCTGATTTTTATTGTTTGTTTCTTATAATGGTGCTTGAATGTTCCCCCCTGCTCTTCATGCTCCTAACTGGTGATGTAATGCCCAAAAGATTTGTTTTGTGGCTCATTTCCTCACTAGTAAAATGAGATCAGAAGGAATTTCACAGCTATGAAAACAATAGCTGTATGAATAAATTGTGAGTTTACACCTCATTCCCTGTGACAGGAATTCCAGATACGGTTCAATCAAGAAGAGGAGTAAGGCAGTGAAACATACTGCTTGAGTCTTCATAACCGGTGACTGTAAGAACCTGCTTTGAGGCCTGTGTGAAGTAGCAGTTCTAGGTGGCAAAACCAAATAGGTCAAATAGGGACTTCATACCGCCTAGATGGAACACAAGATACTATAGCCTGGCTTTCTTCTTATGACAGAGCACAATCCAGATGTGTGCCAAATGCTTCTGCAACGGTCTTGCAGGATTATGCCTGTTGTATATAACACATCTGTAGTATTCCCTATAAACCAATTGTGGATTAACTTGCTTTTACACATTATTAACCTGCTTGTGATCCTTTTTCCCCTGGCCATGCTTTCTTTTAGAAGCACATAGATTAATGCTTTCTCGTGTACCTACTCTGACATTTCCGATGTACTGCCCTTGCTTCTCTAGAGAATGACATCTTGCTTTGCAGCTAAATGATAGTGAGATGAAGAAAGATAAACTGAGTATTTCCGTGTCTATGCATGAGTCAACACAAAATTCCCCTGTTATTGGACATTTAAATGCGCTGCACAGAATATGAGTTCATCTAAAGGAGCACTTAAAAGAAAGACCACGTCTTTAACTTTATTTGCATTCCCATTTCAATGGAGATAAGTAAGTAGTTTCTTCTTTATACCAATAAACAGATGGATCAGCAAGACCCACATTTAAAGCTCGGACCAAACCGACTGTTTTCATAGCTAACTGCGTACAGTGGTTTTAAACCAAGAGAAAAAGTTTCCCTGTATATATAAAGTGTCAGAGTTCTTACTGTTGTTTCCAGTATTCCAATATGAATTCCTTTATATTTGGGGTGAAGGAGGGCATTTGTAAAGAACCAACCTGACTCTAAACAAGTTTATGAAAATGATAGTATGGCAAAAAAGTCATTTAGGAGTGGCCAAACCCCCAGCAAATTAAGCAAAAGCTCTTTCATGTGTACTACAAAGCACATAAAAGCTTTAGACACCTTTCTCTAGGCTCCATCATGTGAGCAACCTCATATGGATTCTTGTGTATTTATAAAACTTCTCCAGTACAATGGCATGGTGCTTTGTTGAAGTGCTTCGTATCTACTTAACACTGTCTTCCTAAAACTGCACAGATGTGACTGATTTTGCCAAATAGAACTGTACCTGAAATACAGATTTTAAAAAAAGAGAGCTAATGAGTAATGTGCAGTGCTACCTATGAAATGGCAAGGTGAGGTCAGTTTGCTGTGCAAACAGTCTCTCAGAGATTAGATTGAACTCAGAAGAACAAAATACAAAGCAAGCATGCAAAAGATCTGGACCGCTGAAGATTCACAGACAGCTGGACGTGTTAGTACAAAAACCCCCAATCTGTAAATACAAATTGATTCCATCAGGTTTACTATACAGTACTTTAGTAGTAACAGACAGTTGAAAATAGCTTTCACTTATCAGCAAAATTAATTTTCGAGGGAAGAAAATGGTGACGTCTCATCCTGGAGAACAGCAAGAGAGGTATTATATTAAGGAGCTAACGTTTTCTTTGGCATGGTAAAGGGGAGAACTGAGTTTGCCAACCTATTTACATGAAGTTTCACCATCCCGTGGCCAGTGCAATGATGTTTTGCACAGTCTACTTCTTACATAAATGTTTTTTGTACTTTATATGCCTTCATATAAAGGTTTATTCATCATGTTGAATCTGTGTATACAACAAATAAGAATAAACACAAATTGTACAATGCAGACAAACTCTTTGCATATATGTATGTAAATTTAGTAATACAGACCAACAGTTCTTTGACAGACACATCCCACTACATGCAGTTCATCCTTGCTATCCTCTTCCCATGCAACAGATGAGACAAGAGACAAAAACTAAAGGGAGGAAACAAAGCAAAGACCTCTTTGCTATGTTTAAACAGGTTGTAGAAAAAGTATTTTTAGGACATCTATTCACTGGATTAAACACACACATGGATTTAGCACATAGAAACAAAAACAGAAATAAAAAAATGCTGTATTTTCAGTATGTATTAACTGCTTAAAAAAAAATAAATCTTGCCTTAATTATAGTCCACCCCAACCCCCCAGCTGGTTTGGAGATCATAATTACTTGGGATTAAAAGTTTAATATTGAAAATGATACTTATGTAGCATCAGGTCATCAACCAGAACCTCCTTGCATGGCTCAGCTGGGTTTCCAGCCCTGTCTCTTCCCAGGCTCTTACACCAGGAGAGTGAAGTAGATGGCTGAATGGGACTCATGAACTCTTGCAAAAGCCAGGTGAGAGAGAAGGAGAATGTAGCCTTCAGCTCCATTATGTTGCTTGAATTATTGTGAAGTGCTCTAATTATCATTGCAGGAAACCCTGGGGCCTCCTTTGGGACCCAGCAGATGCAGGACAAGTCCCCAGCTCACTATATGAGTTGCTTTGGTTTTGTTTTTTTTGTTTGGGTGGTGCGCAAATCCCACTGGACCAGATGGGTGCACCAAAAATTTTAATGAAGTGCAATTTTCCCCATGCACACGTATTCAGTGCTAGCAGGCAAGGGCACAGTCTAAGTCAAAGTTTCTTTGTGTTTTTATCACAGTATTAGAGTATGTTAGGTTGTTTTTTTTTTCTCTACATGGATAATGGGCTTCATGCTTAACTCATTCCTTCCCTAGAAAGACCCAAAATCATGTGTTAGTTTGCTGTTGTCATATTACTTATGCAAACAAGGAAGTCTGGCCTATGAAGAAAAAAATATTATCTAGAATTTAGCAGCTTTACAGTAGCCTCCTTGAAGAATACACAAGATTTTGCTTATAAAAACAGAACACGCTTGAAAATTAGCACAAAGAGTTCATTCAGACTGAATCGGTTGTTCAGGTGAGCAGAGAGGGATTTTGCAATAACCATCAGTTTCTGTTAGGGACTTCAGCACAATGATAAGATGAAACAAATTGTCAAAAGACAACGCTAAAAAAGGAATGGATTTCCTTTTTTTTTTGTTTTAAATTTTCTAGAGTGTGTCTTAAAATATCAACTAAGAGCAAGAGGCCAAGTGAGCATTACCGCACAGCTTTCCAGACTGAGGTACAGTTTGGTCCTTGTTGCCCTTTCTGAGAAACAAATACCTTCTGAAGTATACAGAGAGTACCCTTATTTTTACTTTTCTGGAAGCCTGTGCCTTAAGTGTGCAACACTTCAGTGGCATCTCTGTGGCATTTTAAAAACATTCTCCTTCGCCCCCGCCCTGCAGTGCTGCTTTTGCTTGTTCACAAGTGACAAACTCAAAGGTTCGATGTTGTTTCTGGTAACATGATCCAAGGCTTCAGTTTTATCATGGTTTTGATTTCTTCTAGGTTGATGTAGGAGAAAGTACAGTATACAGAGATCAAGGCAAGGCACCTTCAATCTAGCAATTTGGTGGGTGTGTCATCCTAGGAAGCTCAGTGAAGGTTTGTACTGTGATACCAGTGAGATACATAGGACCGGACATTGCATGCGTACCTAAAAAATAAAAATGAAGTCTTGTAGTATGTCCAGTTTTAAACCTGTTTGTTTTTTTTTTTTAAAACACCAGAAATATTAAACTATAATTTGTAACTATCCTTTGCATTGGTGCTGCAAAAAAGAACACAACATCCTTGCCCATGCTTTGCTAAGTAGGTGTGGGATTCAGCCAAAAAATAACAGTGGCATTAAGTTCAGTTCCTTAAAAACAGGAAAGGATTATATTTGAAATGGGTTTAGGTAGCGCGATTCTGGTTAGGCTTATTGTTATTATTTTTTTAAATTGTTGTTGGTGGTGGTTGTTTTCAAATAATGAAGATTTAGTAGATGAAAAATGAGCCTTAATTCAGGCCTACAAGGCCTACAAAATTCTTTGGACCCACTTTCCCAAAAATGAGTGGGTCTTGCTCGCTGGGCAAGGCAAATGTTACCATTACCAGTAAGCCTGTGACATGTATAAAACACACACACAAAAAGAAACTATAGGGGATTGCCAAACACTTGTTTCAGAAAACTTCCTGTTGGTTGTGTTTGACACTCTTCCCTCTGCTATAATACCAACCTCAGAAGCACAGTATCTGTTACTAAAGAGTATTCACATATAATCAATATCGTAAGCCAGAGACAACAATCCTATTCTTTATAGATATAATTTGTAATAAGAGATTTTTGAAGGCTTCCTGATTCCCTGATTACTTTCAAAACTAAGCCACCGTCAACACTTAAGTTATAGAGAAACACAATCCCTGCAAAAGATCACAGACAGTGGAGCGAGCAGCCTTATAAAAAAGGGAAGAAGAGAAATCCATAATAGCACAGGTTTACAGCATCTAACTAGAAATTACTTGATTATTTGTGTGCTACAAAATAGAACTTAAACATATGGATTTTGCTGAAACTGGACTCAAAAAGGGATTATGGGCAATTGTCAGCAGGCAAGGTATCAAGTGTACTTGTGAAGTATGTCATTCACATGAAGTGTCACAGTCACAGAAAAGATATTAAAAAGGCATTCCAATATCTGGTAGGGCATTCCATGGTCTGAGTTTAGCTGGTTCATCCAGGTGTCTTGTTGTGGGTAGAGCTACATGTTGAGATTTATCCACTTGCAACAACTCAGTTCAGAAACGGCAACAGGCAAGCCTCTGACTTGCCGCAAGCTGATCCACAGACACCGCAGAGGGGAAGTCTGGCAAGGATAAATTACTCAACTGTACTCGGGACTCAGTAAGTCACAACACCTGTGAGGATCTGGCTATGTTGTCTTACTCTTGTTAACTGGTTTGCCGCCATTCATTATTGCAGACGCACTTGTGCTTTTACTTGGAGTTACCCCAGCCTTTGGCACTGTTTCTCCAATATCATGCAAAGATGGTTCTCGATACATGGCAACTGAGGGGAGAAAAGAGAAGAGGAGAGACATTTTTAAGAATATATCTCATGTAAGAGCTCATCCTAAATCATGTTCATTTTCTGCAACAACTGGTATTGAAATATAATCTATGCTCATCTTGTGTGCAAGGGAAACTATTCACGTTGACAGACACTTGTTTTGAGTGACTGATAGATTTTGCCTGGCCCTCCAAATGTCTTCCTGCTCTATCTGACTTAAAAACACCACAGGAAACTGTATGCTTGCTTGTTTAGTGGAAACTACAGAATCCTATGAAGTGAAAAACTACAATCTTTGCACGAGGCAGACACACAAATATGTACATATATATAAACACATATGTGAATGTGTATATATATATCTATCCTTAAGTAAATATTCTGCAAGTCCTCAGAAGTAAAATATAATGAGTTAAGACAGATGGTGTTTAACAAATGGGATCATACAATACAGTTGCCTAGACTTAAGTGTTTGGTTTTAGTCCTATGATGCAAGACTAGGCTTGGATCCAGGTCTATAAAATTATTTGTACATCTGTTTCAAAAATCTGAAAAGCTTGGCCATGCTCACTTCAGGTGTGTACTGAAGAAATACTCAGCACACTGCTGCAGAGTGTACACAAGTGTTTTGGATTTTCCTTTCTGTCCTTTACAAAAATGTATGCAGAGCCACTGATCTCTGCTGCATGCAGAAGTGTATAAAATTCCAAATTAAACTATTAACTGAATTCTTAGAGGAATTAAAAGTTTTGCCCCTGGGCTTCAGTTCTTATCTAATAATTTTAAATCCTTTGAGGAAAATACATGTGCCCAATTACACAGTTCAAGCATTAAGCTGTTTCAATGATTAATGCTCTTGGATAATTCAATTTCATTTTCCATCACACTGAATCAGGTAGTATTTCCACTTGTACCTAACTTCAGGAGCATTTATTTATATCAGAGCAATGTTAAAAGAGATGTCAAAGCAGTCAAAGGAATTAATCATTACACTAGGATTTTGAGACTGGCTGTGTGCT
This sequence comes from Dryobates pubescens, assembly GCF_014839835.1. Classification (NCBI taxonomy): domain Eukaryota; kingdom Metazoa; phylum Chordata; class Aves; order Piciformes; family Picidae; genus Dryobates; species Dryobates pubescens. Next base: position 13,881,420 of record NC_071618.1, on the reverse strand, counting down.
GCCACAGAGAGCACAATCCCTTCATCCCTTGGCTAATTAGAGTAGGAGGCTGAAGCATCAAAGTACTGACCTTGATCTTCAATGATGTGAAGTTTCATAATAAATATGAAGGACCCCACAGCATCATTAGCTAATCAAATACTTGTTCTAACATTTCCAATGACATAATCTAAATCCTTTTATGGCTTCTGAAAGTCTGAAATTAGTCTTTTTCTGAAGTACATAAGGAGGGTTATGATCTATGTGTCTTCAGAGTGCCCCCCTAATTGCGTTTAGGACATTTTGATCTATGTGTCTTCAGAGTGCCCCCCTAACTGCGTTTAGGACATTTGCTGATTAATTAATAGAGCTTGATGAAATAACACCATGGCCTACAAAAAGTATTAAGTCAAATAACATGAGATGGAACTACAAAGTAAGGAGCTATGGAGCAGAGCTGTCATGTATTTGGTGATCCTGAGCGTCTTTTCCAACCTGAATCATTCTGTGATATAAAGCAAACCATATCCTGGGCTGCATCAAGAGAAGTGTGGCTAGTATGTCAAGAGAGGCGATTGTCCCCCTCCACATCACTCTTGTGAGACCCTGGCATACTTGCATCCAGTATCTGAAGGGGGCTACAAGAAAGCTGGAGAGGGACTTTTTAGGGTGTTGTGTAGTGATAGGACTAGGAGGAATGGACACAAGCTAGAGATAGGCAGATTTAGATTAGACATTAGGAAGAAGTTCTTCACCATGAGCATGGCGAGACACTGGAACAGGTTGCCCAGGAAGGTGGTAGAAGCCCCTTCCCTGGATATTTCTAAGGCCAGGCTGGATATGGCTTTGGGCAACCTTATCTAGTGGAGAGTGACCCTGCCCATGGCAGGGCGGTTGGAACTAGGTGATACTCGGGGTCCCTTCCAACCCTGACAATTGCGTGATATTTGATGACTGATGGGCAACGTAAAGCAAGTTCTTTCTAAGCCCTGTCAAAGCTATTTTGATAGAGTCTGACCATCCAGACATTAATGAAAAAGTTAACTTCTTTCCTAATCCATATGAATTGATTAAAAATGCACTGCCTATCCCTCTATGTTCCTTATTATTTAATATAATGGAATTGACATATACAGGATCAGCAATGTTGGGACCTAATGAAAATACTGTTAAGCTTTTGAAAGACAGGGAAAGAACGAAGGTGCCTGGGTTCAAATTCAAAGTTAAAACAGGATTATTCAGATTCTTTCTTTATGATGAAAGTCTAAAACATTTAACAAACAGATCCTTTAATAAAAAAATTTTAACTTAAAATGTTACAACAAACAGGACTGCTAACTAATGCATTACTCAGATATGAGTTTTCAGATGGTAACTAATGAGAAAAGTTTCAAAATGGCAAAACGTGCAGCAATAAAATCGATTCGGACAAGATGCAAAAAGCAGCATAGATTTATGCAGGTCTGCAGAACACACAGGATAACCCAAAAGTTCCAAGATATAAATGAATGCATTTTTCAGGAAATGTGTGAAACCATTTTAGTGTGCAAAGTTAGCATGACTTCTATTTTCTTCTCTTGGTAGAAAGGACAATTTATGTAACTTATGTGCATTACATCCACTGACTAAGTAATACAGTATGAATTACTTTATATAGAATTTTGGACTTTTGTGCTTTTTATTAGAAAGCTTTTACTATCAAATGCTGACATTTCATCCATTCCCTTTAATAATTTCCAAGTGCCCTACAATAACCATTATTTCTTACAGCTTAACGAAAGGACTATTTTATCCCTGCAAGGCCCACAACAGTTTTTGTCTCTACTGAATGAATATTTTAAAAACAGCACAATGCACTTGCAAAAAGATTTATTTTCTTGTAAAATGACCTCTTAATCCCTGGAAAAAGTGTTTTTCCATATGCCCTTTCCAGCATCACTATACCAAAGCACAAAATCGCTCCATGAATCCTGGGGGCTGTAGTTTGGAATGGCCCCTGTGAGGGACAGGCACATCTGCAAAGGGTATTTGGGAAACTATTCCCTCTTATTTTTGTGAGATTTATAGGAGGGTCTGCCAGCCATGTACTGAGCCTTACCTTCCAATGGCTTGGGTAGAAAATGAGCTGCTGGTTTTGTTTTCTTCACTCTGTTTCCTTTCATGACCTGCCCTTCTTTGTTCAGCCCCAAGAACCAGGCCCTCCCGGACTCCTGTTGTCTGTAGAGCATGGATGAGTAGATTACATAGTAATTTTCAAAAACAGACTCCTTGAATTTGCACTCTGGTGTAAAAAGTTCCTGTGGGAAGAAAAGTAAATGTTAAATGATGTCTCTAAAGTGCAGCTTCTGTTTTGTTAGCTTATATATATCTCTTGGTAAGTATAGTATATGACTTATTATAAGGTTCTGCTCCAAGACAAAGAGATCTGTCTTCCTGTAGAAGACCTCCTGATGAAGTTTTTTCCCCTCCCATGGATACTGTTTTCTTATCTGTGCAGCACTGATAGGGATTCTGTGTGGATGTGATTTTTCTGTCTTTGGACCCATCTGCTGAAACTTGTGGAAGATATAAAAGGAGGAGGTAGATGTGGAAAAGTGGAAGGTAGCTTGCTAAGCTTTCAGAGCACAGAGTTCTCTGCCCTAAATCTTCCATTTCTTTCAGTTATCTTTCACAAGAAGGAAAAGTCTGGAAATGTCACATATTTTCACTTCTCCATTCACAGTATTTTTCTTTTTTTTGCTCCTGGCCCCACGCAGTACTGATTTAACACTCAGGAGGTAACATGTTTTCAGGGTCTCTATGCCATCCTCAGCTGCCTATATATTGTAAGAATTTCACAGCTGTTTCTTCATGGGTTTCCTTTCTGGAAATAAAAGCCCTTAAAGACACACTTCACCCTACCAGAAAGGACAGATGAAGTATTTTTCTGCACTAAATCTCACTTAGTGCACAACCAAGCTCTCCTAAGTTATGTGGTACACAGTATTTGTATCACTGTGGCTTCAGTTACCACCTGTGAGCAAAGCTGTCTTGATGAACACCAGGCATACTAATAACTTTCTTCAATATAGGGCATCTTTTAACCTCAAATAAAAAGAAATACATGTGTTTTATCCAGCAAGGGACTCAAAGAGGTTACTGCAGCAGCGGGGAAATAAAATAGGTCATTTTGTCTGTGTGACCTTAGTGTCTACATATCATATTCATTTACAGGATGTACCAAATATTCTCTGGTCTTTTTGCACTATCACTTTTTTATCGGCTATGTGCACAACTGTGGCTACACATATACATACATGCACAAATGGAAATACAGTCTACTCTAGAGGCACTGAGAGCTAATGACATGGAATACCTTAACTGCACCCTCTCCTCTGCCACAGAGCTCCTTATCTCTCTCTCTCTCTTTCAAGACTTTAAGACATCTGTTGTTTGTGTTACTCTCCTTTCTCCTCCACTGATTTTAAATCACTGTAGGGCTCAAGGAGACTCAAAATAAAACCAGAAGGCTGGGTGGCATGCTAAAGGGAATGCCTGTTAAAGCCTAGCAGAAGCATCTACATGTGAGTCATGTTCCTCGTCTGTTGAAACAGCAGATGCTAATCAGGAAATGCCTACACAGTTCTCCTTATTACCTGCTTCACTGCAAATGCTACCCCCTGTGTTCCTTGCTAAGTTTTACTTCCTTGTGAAGCCCAATTACCATAAACACTACTTCTTAGCCAATACTCACGTTTTGCTATAAACATAAGCTGTTTGCCATTCCATGCTCCTCCATGCTAGAGATGGTTGGCTGCCTGTAAAGGCTATTTGTGTGTTTTCACAAACAATATCCAATATGCATCCACTAAACAAGATACCTTCAAATCATATCCTGCCTCTTGGCTCTTGCCTCTTATTTCTTTGGCACAGCATATGAACCGCTAGGTATTTACCTTACCAAGTTAAAAAAAAAGGGATGATGTCTACACAATTCCTTGGCTACTCCTGGATGCAGACTGATAAAGTGAACAAACTGTCATCATTGCTATTTCTTAGTTATGAAAAGCATAGTAGTAGCCTGATAACTTTAATTTTCTTTTCTTATAAGGAAGATCCAAACCTGAATGCTGTATTCTGCTCAAAAGTACTACAGCTATCCTACTCTAGGTGCCTGGGCAGCATAACAGCTTTGGACAGCTTTGCATTCACCTTGCTGCGCCAGGCAGTTGCTTGGGATAAACTCTCAGCCAAAAAGTCAACTAAGTTAAACTAAAGCAGGCTAATAGTTCCACCAACGTGGAGAGTATTAATGAATGAAAACTAGGTACCTAATGATGACTATGGTGATCTTCAACCACCAGTTTCTCTGAGGAAAGAATTACTCAGAAAGAAAATTCTCAAATAGGCACGTTCCCTGGAGCTCAGGTGGAAGCTGAGTATTTGTAAGATAAGAGTGACATCTAAAGCCTTGCTTCAGACAACATCTCAGCTGGGTCAAAATCTCTAAGCACCTGCATTCTCTCCAGTAAAGCAGCCGTGACACGTAAAATGCTGTTTCTTTCTATGTACCTAGGCCAAATCTAGATCTGGATATCTAAGGCTCAACCCAGTAAGAAATGACTAATGTGCTCACAGCATCAACATAAAAAAGAGAAATCCACAGACCACTTTATTCAAACCTATTGCTGGAGGGAAAGGCAGTACAATGGCATTTTGTAAGAGAAACTCCATAGCTTTGGGCATTCCCCTAGGCTACCTATCTGTATCCAAATCAAAGTAACCTAAATCTGCATCCAATTGACATGAGTCATCTCCTCGATCATCCCTGAAAGAATGACTTTTTGAGATTCCAGGATATTCTTTACATTTTATACTAGGAAATGAATGAATAAATTCCAAAACTAGACATGACTTGCATACAAGAATGTGTGCCTACAATTTCTCTTCCAATGTCAATGCCCAGATTTAACCTGTAGTCTTATATAAAACGTTTTTTTCTCCTGTCAAAGCAACATTTGAAAAATAAAGTATATACCAGCTGCCAATTTCCAAAACCCCAGGGGAGGCTCTGAACTGCAATCTGGGTCCTACAGAAGTGAAGGATGTATTGAATTGCACCTTGCTGAGAAGAATTTTTAGTTGGCATTTTTGCCAGCTTGCCATCAAACTTTTGCTTGATGTGAGCCCTCTCTGGAGACATTTTAATTCTCCTAGTTGCTGTAGGATTAATAAATATCACAACGTACTGGCTGTGGACGCAAGCACTTGCTGTGTCAAAAAATGCTGTCATTGGGGCATTCTTAGTTTTGGGGTCCTCACTAGTGTTGTCAAAGTTCAGCATTACATAATATCAGTGAAGTCTTAGGTCGTGGAGCCATGTGGTTGTGCTGCAATCCACTTTATGAATGAAAGACAAATGAAATAAAGGAAGAAGAGCCATTATCCACTTCTCAAATTTAGGAGTGCCTGAACAAGGAGCTCAGGTTACCTGTGTTGTCAACCTGGAGATAGGACTGTTGGAAAATAATTCAGCCTATGATGTAGAGTTGTCAAGTACAAATAATATATTTCTGTCAATCAGAAGCTGAAGCATGACATGATGAAATTAGGCCTACGTGCTAATCAATAATGTGGCACAGTAGCAGCACCTGTAGTTCAAAATCAAAGTACAGTAAATTTTACTGTCCCAGAAGTCATTGAGTAAATGAAAATATTTGACTGAATTACCAGTGTACCTTCCAGTTGCTGGGCTTTCACAATTCAGTCTGCTCAATTTGGCTGTCTTTAATGAAGTTACACATAAACATTTGTAGCCATTGTGTTGCACTTAAAACAAATCCCCAAGGAGTATGGAGTTTTTCTACTACGGCTCTCAGAAAGGAGAAATAATTATGCTATGGACAAGACACCTATGCTGGAAACCACAGAGCTGTAAAGTAAAATCCATCATGATAACACAGCTACCCACATAGCCTCTAGATCCTATTTGAAAATTACATGAACAGCTACAATTATAACCTATATATCTGTTCAGTAAGCCAACCAATAATGAATTGTTTGGGCTGAATAGTTGTGTCTACCACACACCACAAAGGTCAATGTAAAGTCCCAGCTCTATGACTGTCATCAAGTCAGGGAGTTCAAAAGTTCCTTCCACAAAAGTTTAAATTTCTGGGGTTTACTGAAACATAGAGCTCAGAGAAGTGATAGAGCTAGCAGTCAGCCTCTTGAATTGTAGCCAGCAGCAAGCAAGGAGGCAGTGGATTCCCCTGGTGGTGGGCATAGTAGGACATGTTCATCACACAGCAAAACTGCAGATGCAGGCTGAACTTAGCTATGGCTTCTCCTAGGTGCCAAGCAGAACACACAACTGCAAGGCAAACTCAAAGAGATTGCCAGGCTAGGAACAGTCTAATTAAGCACTGTAAAAAAAGTCTTGATACTAGCTATTAATTGCACTTAGAAGTCCAGGTCATGGAAGAGGAAGGACCTCAATGATTTGGAAGCACACACCAGGTAGAGTCTGCCTGACACAAACACCTTACAACCAAATAGTTATTGACACCAGGCAAAAAAATACCCAGACAGAACACTCAGCAGAGTGAGAAGAGCAACACAGAGTCAGCAGAAAAATATTTTGGGGGGGTAGAAAAGGAAGTGACATTTTAATACTGGATAGAAAGACTGGAAATGACTCATCGAGAAAAGCCTTAACATTGAAAAGAAGAGGTCTATGTTCAACAAGAAGGCACTCAGAAGAGAAATACAGTTAAAATAATGAAGCTGGGAAATGCAGTTTGTGTCAGATTTCTGAATGGAGATTGCAGAGATAGCACTGTATTTCTCAGTACAGGAGAGGAGGATGCTGGAGTATGAAATTATGAGATCCCAGTAAATAGCTGCACTGCTATAGAAGGGTGAAAGGCATACTTATGCAGCAAGACCTCTAGGATCTGGAGGCTACAACTGCACCTGAGAACTAGAAAATACCTAAACTGATGTTTCTCCAACTTGCTGCACATTGAATTAGGTGAGATAGACTGCATTCTTACAGTGTACCTCTCTGACAAATGCTGATGTAAGAGAATGAAAAAGAGTTACTCAGCATTTCCCATCCATGGCACCTAATTTTTTCAACTCTTAAGCTGGCCAAAAGGCTACAGTACAAAATTATTTTGTTCACAAGTTTCTCTTCAAACGGCAGAAAACCCACCTAAACCAGTTACACATGGTTAGGCACTTTATGGATTAAAGTAAAGCTGGTATTATGCTACCTGTATGCAAAGAAGACATTTAGCCTATCTGGACCTAAAAGTCCTCCAATACAAACAGAATTTGAAAACCCCAATACAAAAGCAAGCAAAGTTAGCAGAATTTTCTATATGCAAACTGTCCAAGGAAGGTATTGAGGAACACGAGACTTTAGCTGCTGCTATACACTTCGCAGTGACTCTACTAGCAAAGCTTCAAAATAAAAAGCAGCAATAGCTGAACCTGAGAGTCTTACAGATGCCCCATGAATGCAGGGAAGTCCATTCACACATTTTCCACAGCCTTCTGACAGAAAATTTCCTTACTAAAAGCCAACAATCAGAGACCACCACTAATGGCTTTTCAGAGCTACTGTTTTTTTCTGTTCTTTGGAAAATTCCCAATCACATGAACTTTTAAAAAGTTAAAATTAAAAAAAAATAAAAATACTGCTTGATATCAAGCAGACAAAACCCAGGAATGATTGCTCCTGGACAAAGAATCATTGAGAGCGCAGCAGAGATGTCCGTGTGTAAAAGCCAAGCTTATAGCTGTAATTCTTGTATCTCATTTTTCACTTTTAATTTAAAAGACTTGGAGATGTGAACATCACTGCTTGTAAAGAAACAAACCACAACTTTTGATAAATTTAGACAAAAAGTAAATGCAAATCAATGCTGCTTCTGCAAATATTAGCACTTGACTGAGATTCTAATTAGCAGGGATATGATGGGTAGAATTAATAATGTAGCAATTCTTTTATTCATGTACATTTATAAGCACCTAAAATAAGGTCACAAATAAAAGCCACACAGCATACATAAAGACAAGCTAACAAAAAAAATCTCACAAAGATTTCTGTGCTTAAGATGGTATTGATTGCAGCCTGAATTTGGCTTCAGTTTTCTCTCTGGATTGAAACAGAGCACAAATCAGCTTCAATTATAAAAACTTCTGTATTTCATAACAGAAAAGTTGCTTTGCTTACAACTAGCAGCTATGGTTATATTAAACTATAATTCACTGAAGGCAATAGTATTTTGTATGGAAGGCAGAGCACATACTCATCATTTTCATAAACTTACCATTTGCAAGACTAAACAATGATGTTAGATAAAAACATCTTTTAAATCATAACTTTAAGAATGATCCCAAAATACTACCTGTATACACTAACCAGGAGAAGTCTTATACATCTCTCTCCTTGTCCTCACAGAAGTCAGTATTGTATCATAAGCAGTGCCCGGGTGTTTATACTGTTTTGGTGGACATCTAGAATTCACAGTCATCAACTCAGTAGGACATGGATGAAATAGAGTGACATTCCTGTGATATAAGCACTTCTGATATATGTTATTTAACATTGTACAGGTTGACTCCAAAAGCAACTAATGTTTTTGATACAAAGCCCATCACACAGATCTGAATCATGGCACCTCACATTAGGAGTGAGTGAATCAAGGAGGTTTAATTCTGAATGAATGTCCGGGGAAGCAGCCTGGAAAAGGTTACTAATTTTTTTAAACTGTCTTTATGGCATTTCTGTGCTAAAACTGGAATACCTCCACAAAAGTTCAGGAGGAGAGCTGCCAAAAAAGTGTTGTCTCACTTGAATAAGTGAAACAAAATGAATTTTAGAAATATTGGTGATTCGCCAAATTTGTAACTATCAGCTTAGAATGGGCTTCAGCCCACTGACAGGCATTACACTTAACAGCAATGGTCAAGTAGATTATCCCCCTATAGGCATATAAAGAATGGTGAAGTTATTTTTCTAAGTCCTGCTCTGAACATTCACAGAAACGTGTATTTTTTTGCCTTGACATTAATGAAAATGCAACCAGAATCCTCTATCAGTGAAATGAGATACAGTGAAATGAGCACAATCTCCTCCCTCTCTCCTCCCTCCTCAGCATCTAGCTTCCCTTAGGATTTAAATTTGCAATAAAAAATCTGCTTTAAGACTTCAGCTTAAACACCAACTATAACTCCTTGCTGTATTAACATAGACAGGACATTTTTATCTCCTGTACCAAATCTTTGATTAAATAAATCCAGTATAAATAACAAGAGCATACCCCCACAAGCCATGACTAAGGGAAACTGCATGCATTATAGGGAATATTTTCACTGCTGTTACGGGACATTTCAGAGAACAATGTGAGCAAACCAGCCTGTCTTTGCTGGTTGCCTCCACTCAGTACAGCCATAATTCATTGGCTTGTAGACAGCACCAGGTTCTCAGCTAGAAAAGGTCAGCGCTAAGGGAAAAATGAGACAGCACTAAATAAAGAGATTGAAAGGCAGGATTTAACAACATAGATGTTGAGACAAACCACGATGGGCTGGGGAAGAAATTCTCATCCAGTCTGCCCATCAATCCACTGTTCTGTCTGTGGATGAATAATGCAGGAGGAATACAGAGTACTCTCAAGATATAGACAGAACCTCTCCAAATTACATTGGAATTTTTTGACATAATTTAATCCAGACACTTAAAATTCATTACTGTCAATAAAATACTGTAATCCAAGCACCCCAAATAATACAAACTATCAAGAAGCAAAACATTTATTGGAATGGCTGAGTATGTCTTACTATTTACCATCAATGAAATTTCTGCTCCTCTGCAATACATTGGAATGTTGGATAAAGTAAATTCCACTGGAAAGCCACTGAATGGCTGCTATAGTACCATTAATTGGGTACTGTTGTGCAGTGTTAGATGGGAGGCTACAATTTCATATATATGGTCTTCTTATATGGTACTTGCAGACCTTGCTGAGTATGGTCCAAAAGTATCTACACATGCAGAAGTAAACATAAATAGATGCAAAGTCAGAGGGATTTTGTAAGGTATACTTTAGGCTCCTTCAGTTCTACATGTTCCTTCTAAAAGATGTGTGAATTTATGAAAATTTTAAATGGGTGTCATTTACAAGTTGAGAAGCTAGAAAAAGTTGTAAGAACACTCAAGTTACAAGAAGTGGCCTACTTTAGTGTACTCTTTATTTCTTGTTTTTCTGCTTGCAGCCTTTTTTTTAATGACAGGTCAGTGCATGAATTAAACTCCCTAAAGAATCAACTGTTGTAAAATACAAGGGCTGGAATGCATAGGTGAGTTTTGTGAACTTCTTCCTAATATTTCCTTGTCATCCTTTTGCTGTTTTATGCTGGATGTTCCTGAGAATAACACAAAAGGCAAGCCCAGAGGAACCTCAGCCTGAGGACTCCAGCACAAGGCAAAACTCTTCTGCAATGAATGCAATAATTCTCTGAGAAAATGCATTAGCTACGTCTGCTCTTAGGTAACTCAAGCTGCAGTAGACCACTGAAGGCTAGAAAGCAAAGGGAACAAAGACTACTTTCAGACATTTGTTACTTAACTTTTGTTACACATCAAATACATCTTTTAGAAGAAAAATAGTAATTCTTTGCTTTCTCTGCACATCTTTTTGCTCAGCTTTGTCCTTCTGCCACAGAAACAGAGCTGTAAGCATTCAACAAATTTTCCCCTTTTCCTTCCAAAGAAGTTTTCACATTTGAAGACAAAGGGCTCTAAATCCTTTCTCTGTTCCTTTTCCTTTCCAACGAGAAGGTAGAAAATGATGTTTTTCAAATCTGAAAGATGGCCAAAACCTGACAGGCAGACAGGCTTTTAAATATTCTGTACCATTTCCTGTTATGCATTTTCATTCTTTCCTAGAGATGGATGTCAACAGCACTATTTCACATAAAAAGTCAGTGCACATGACCCCTCTTCCTGTCCCAGTATCTGTACTGTACCAAAGCACAGAAGGGTCATGAGGAGGCTCAGAGAGTGCAATGAAGTCTGAACATACTGGGATTTAAAATGCCCAGTTTCATAATTCCTGTGAAAGCCTGGATGTCTGGAGTATGTGGATGGTGGAAACCCTCTGAAACATTGGGCAATGGACTAGATAATCTTTAAAGGTCCCTTGCAATGCAAACCTTTCTGTGGTTCTGTGACATGATGGAACACCCAACGGAGCGCTGGCCACCGCATAATGTCTAAAACTGGTGAAATGCAAGTGCAGGTAACATTTATATAGTTACATCTTAAGCAAATAGTAATTTTCACTACAAAAGCCTACTTTCACTTCATATATATCAGCTCATTCAGAGATCTAAATATATCTTCCTTTTAATATTTACAGCATCTACATTTCTGTTACTTCAAGTAGAAGTAACAAACAGATGAACCTTAAAGTAAAAAGACTCACACTCAAACAGAAAAAGCGGTAGAGAGAATCAGTGCTACAGAAAACAGAAAATCCATTCTGCTGTTTTAAGTAGACAATTAATGGGGAATAAAATGTCTGCCACTAAAAGGTATTTTTGGAATGGCATCACACTGTTAACCAGCCAGAAGCAGTGAAAGGAAACAAGTCATACACTTTGTTATTTATAATTGTATGTTAAAAAAGCAGAAATGTAATGTATCTCATTAAATAGGAGATGATTACATGCAACTCCTAACACACACACACACGCACACGCACACTCACATGCACATGCACAAGCAGTGATGCTATTTTATGTTATGGATGGGTAACAGCAGGATGATTATAGATACATCCTGATGCTTAGATAAAATTCCCCTTTTGGGCAACAAGATTAAAAAGTTTGATTATGACAATGTGAAAATACAGACGTCTGGCAAAAGCTGTAAATGTAGCTGAGAGGTAGCAAAGGATCAGGGTTTTTATTTGCCTCAGCATTAAAATATACATTGCAGAAGTGAAAAACACTTCTGAAATCACTTTACCAAATAGCATTCATAACAGCAATGAACAAAGGAAGACTTTTACCCATAGCTGCTGGCAACTGAGTGGTAATGCCACTACTCGACCAAGGTGTTATAAATCTGACAATTTGCCATAAAACCAGTTAGCCTCTTGCTCTCAAGCCTCTATATACCTTGTTGTCTGGTATAACATATTCCTATAGCTGTCCTGTGGAAAGTAAAAGTTCAATATTGCATTCTTAACAACATTGATTCTAGAGCAACTTCAATCCATTCGTGAACAATTCTATTGTATAATGAGATGCACAACTTTAAACCCTTCTAATCTGCACTTGAGGAATGCAGGCTGCAAAAGGAAAATGAAACCAACCAGCTGTGGTGAATGTTTACAAAACACCAATGACGATTTACTCAATATTATGGTTGCTTTTGCTGCTGCCTGGAAGTGGATTTACATCAACTGTGTTCCTAGGAAATGAAGGATGTTCCTCTTTGCCAACATGGCATTAAAAATACATTGTCTATTGACTTGAGCGGCTAATTTCAAAGATAAACTGATCTAGAAAACATAAATTACTACTTAATTGTGTGTAAAAACAAGTGGAGGCAAAGGATCAGAGTAAAAAACTGTATTCTGCTTAAAAGAGTAAGCTGACCTGTAACCCACCTTTGACTGTCAAGGGAAACACAATCAGGACATGTAGTAAGGTGTTCCCTGCTGTCAGAAGCAGAGGCAGAACGCTGGATGCAACAAAAAGACTGTTATAAACAGTCTATTGATTTCTAAAGCTAAATGCATGGAGGTGAAATATCAGGTAGTTTTATTTCCAGGTCTGTTGGAAACATAATTCTTCACCAGTTCACCAATGCTGGTACTTTTACAAGAAAGTATTGAGCCATAATACACACATGCTGAACTACAAGGGATAATTCAGAAAGGCTAGAAGCAGGCTGAACTTCAGCCAGTGACTTGGTTACTCTCAGCTGGTAACTCATAGAACTTTCTTCTTACACCTTTTTTTCATTACTCACAATTTATCTGAAGAGCTTTGTGCTTGTTTCCTATACTAAACCCTCTGCTTTCTCTTCAACCATAGGGGTGAGCCTACACTCAAGACTACAGCTATGCTGAGGCAATATTTTTTGTGGCCTGTTGTCCTCCTCACCCTTCATACCCACCTGCTGCCTTCACCTCTGATCAAGGGCTTTTTCCCCAAGCAGGGAAATTCAGACAAGAGGATGCACACACTCATACTCACATCCTCTCACTCTACAAACTTAATTCTAAACTCCAGCATTGTGGCCAATGTCAGTGGAGATACATCCCTAGATTGACTGTCCATGCAGGCAGTTCACCAAAAATTCTGTACTTGCTTTTCAGATGATATCCACTTCTGTCATTCCTGCTTACCAGTTCTTTTATATTCTTTTTTGTTAATATGTATTTACATTATTGTCTTCTTTTCTATACATGCCCAGGTCTCACAGACATTAAGAAATCCCACAAAAGTTAAATAAACCAAACCAAAATACAATAATCAAAAGGATCCTGCAAGTTTGTTACTTTGAGAGAAGATTGCAGCAGAAAAAAAAAGGAACAAAGTCTCAGCAAGGAAAACAAAAAGGTGTTCCAACACTAGGCTATGCCTTAATTCCTCCAGGACAAATTCCTTTTCCTAGATATGCAAATTTATTCACTGATTGCTGTCGCATTGTCAAGCACTGGCCACATGTCTCTAAGATTGTGCCTCCTTGCTTACAAGGCTGTGGAATTTTTTTATCCTTTAGTGTTTACCTACACTCCATTTTTCTTTTCCATTTCCTTCAAGTCTTTCAAGAACTTTTGAACTGTATTTTTGTTCTTTCTTTCACAATAATGAAACCATCAACATATAAAAATGTTTCTACAGACTATATGTTTTGAAAACATCACAGTAATTGCACACCTATTTCCCTACCCACATATGCTGAGGAATATATCTGTTTACCTTGACCTTAAAACTGGCAACTTAGACCGAGATTTGATGTCTTGCTTATACTTTCATCTCTTGAGCTATAAATGCACAACTCTTTTATTCTCAGCATTATCTGGATTTCTAATTTCTCCCAGGGTCCCAAAGACATTGCATGGCATGCACTCACAAAATGCATCAAAATTGCACGTGTTCTGCTCTGAGTAAGTTCACTAAGTTCTTGAAATTAAACAAATGTATAGTTAAAGAACCTATGCTTAGATGTAAATTTCTGTTCCATCTATTTACATTCTTTTAGCTTCCAACTTTCACATTGGTTCAGATATATATAAACAGTCCTATGTAAGCCTGCCTGTAAGAGCCAATTTTTCAGTACTTCACTCACCACAATTAATTTGGTCCTCATGCCTGTATAAATACAGAAACAGAGACAGATGTGGAGCTTTTCTCATGAAAACTCTCTCTACTGCTTCCTTTGTGTAGTGGGCAGTTGATTTTTATGTTTTTTTAATTGCTGCTCATTTCTCTTCATACTTTATGGAACACAATTTTCGACTGTATCCGCCTCAAAAATAAACTTAGAATAGAATAGAATAGAATAGAATAGAATAGAATAGAATAGAATAGAATAGAATAGAATAGAATTAACCAGGTTGGAAAAGACCTTTGAGGTCAAGTCCAACCTATCACCCAACACTATCTTATCAACTAATCCAGACTCAAAAAACTTAAAACAAGCAGACTTGAAACAGGCAGCCACAAAAGGAGACATTAGATTTGTCATTACATAGTTCATATATCCATTTCACCATATGGAAAGAAAGATAGACTGGTGAAAAGGGAACTTATTTTTTCTGTTCTGCAGTATTTTTAAATCGCTTTTCAAGAGAGTTGAAATATACCTCTAATTTGCAGAAAATAGAAAAACAGAAGACTGAATTCAGTATCTAAATAAGATATTGCACAGGACAGTGGGAATGAAGGAATCAATTGTGTATAACTGTACAACAAAAAACCTCTTCTCTATGGAACCAGACTACATTCAATATTGTGGTAGCCTTTAACTCAGAGGTTTAGATAGAGAAGTTCTACTCGAGAGAGAAACAAATACAATCCTTGGACTGGGACATAAGCAGCTGGTTTGATTCAATGAATGTCAGGGCTGATCTCACTGGTGGTAACTCATAGTGGCGTAGAGGAACCGCCAGACTACCACATTGCTAACCATGCTCTCTGCTGCACTGGCACACCCTGTGCAACAAAGGGCAAGCTTGCAGAAGTGGTTGTTTCTGCAGCATAATAAAGTGTAAATGAGAAACACATTTTCTGTGTTCATGATGAACAAGTGTCCAAGCAAGGACAGAATACAGACACACTTTAAAATGCATAGAAACAATGGTTTGTAGGAGAAGAAGTGAAAGAGTGGACAAAGAAAGGGAGCTGTGACTGCAGTAAGTGGGAGATTTTCCAACTATTTTCTGATTTAGGCTGCCTTTTCTTTATTATTTTCCTTTTACTTTTACTTTCTTTTTTCTTTTTAAGAAAAGCTTAGTTGTGAGTTTTAACCTGTTATCACTGTTATTTCCTCAGAACTTTGTTAATGCCACTTCCTTACCTTTGCAAGCATTTTTGAAAGGTAGTGAAAAAAGCACAGTTTAGAGACTACTACCTGTTATTCTGTTCAAATACAGATTTCTGTATAGATGTGTGAAAAAACCAGTAAAAGACCAGATCTCCTCATAAAACGTGCAGCTACTGTATTTCATGCATGAAAACTGAGGTTGCAGAGGCATTACAGGAGAAACCAACAGAATATGCTTGTGAGAATATAAAACATTCAGCAGGTTACACTCCTTCTGCCTCTTCAGTTACCTGTCAGGTCTTTCTAATTGTCTGTACTTTTGACCTAACTAACAGCAAAGAAAGCAGGAATAAAAAAGCCAAAACAATTACCTATTTTGGAAATGAGAGCAACTTTTACTACATAATTTACAATATTTTAGCACAGATATATCACTTGGCTTATCCAGGGTTAATTTAGGCACCAAAGGTCTCAAGCAGATGTAAAAAAAGACAATTGTTGCATGTTCTTGTTAGCTAATCAGTGATTACCTATCAGATCTATTAGTCCTTAAAACAATATGGCAACTACAATTGTGTTGGGTTTTTTGCAATCACACATACTCTTAGAAATAAGTAAAACCCAAACACTTATTTTAAAATCCACATTTAAATGGAGATTGTCATGTGGCAGCATTTGTATGGAGTCCTGACAATGTAACACCTCTACAGCATTTAAGACCCAGGCATCTTCACTGATGCATCACCATGAAGACTCAGTATTTCACCAAGAGTTCAGAGGTGCCAGAGAGCAATACTGAGATATTTGGGAAGTGACAAAGTACTTTGGCCTCCAGTAACGGGCTGTGAAATTCCAGTTGCCCAGAGAAAGAAAAATCTCTCTCCTTCAGGTTGTGTATTGAGAATCACTGATTCTGTGCCAGTGATTCAAAGAGAAGCGCAGCTGCTGGGCACTGCTCGCTGCCGGTGTGGGTGCAGGTGTCATCTGCCTCTGGAAAACCAGCAGGCTGTGACCTGAACTTTCTTATGGGGGGGTGGGAAGGCAGCAATTAAAACAATGCTGCCATCAAATATAAGATCAGATGTGTAGGATATACCAGTCACTGATTTAGCCAGGTGGCGGTTGGTCTCTTCTCCCAGGCAACCAGCACCAGAACAAGAGGACACAGTCTCAAGCTGCACCAGGGAAGGTTTAGGCTGGATGTTAGGAAGAAGTTCTTCACAGAAAGAGCGATTGGCCATTGGAATGTGCTGCCTAGGGGGGTGGTGGAGTCACCATCACTGAAGGTGTTTAGGAAGAGACTGGATGGTGTGCTTGGTGCCAAGGTTTCTTTGGTTAGATAGTGTTGGGTGATAGGTTGGACTCAATGATCTCAGAGGTCTTTTCCAACCTGGTTAGTTCTATTCTATTCTATTCTATTCTATTCTATTCTATTCTATTCTATTCTATTCTATTCTATTCTATTCTATTCTATTCTAAGACCAATAATCATGTTCACAGATTCTGCTGATGTGCTCAGTCCCCAGCAGTCAGAAGAACACGCTGTTCACATTGTGTGTGATTTACATCAGTAACAAGACTGGTATTTCACAAAAAACACAAACAGAAGCTTTTTTTATATACCTGTTAAGTTTCATATCTTTAAAGATCCGTACTAGTAATTTTGCTCACCATTGCCAGGAAGTAGGTTGGAAAAAAGTCTCTGGAATACATTTTGTAGCCTGGAAAACCCAGGAAATCAAGATTAAAGCCAACATTCTCAAAGACAATCTCTGATTTTGCAATTATTATTTTAGCAGTGATACCTGGAGGCCAGATGTGCAGTTGTGCATTGCTGAACTGTCTCTGCTCATTCCTCAGCAGCTTCAGTGCTTCTGAAAATCAGGCCAGGAATTTCCACGCCCAGAATACACAACTATGGGAATACACAGCCATGGATATCTACTCATAAGAAATTTTCCCTAAAATCACAAAAATCAGTCCCATTTTTGAAGCCATCTAAAACGCACTAGTTGCCAATGCTATACCTCCTCAGTAAGCCCTGGGAATGGGCAAGGGCTCTTTCATCACCAGTTGTCACTCTTATCCCCATGCTGTCCCATCTATACTTGTTGCACAAGAGTCAACACAGAATTACATTTTTCACTATCTAACTTAAAACCAGACCACATCTGAATACATGCAGATCAAATGCAATGCAGTGGGGTGGCTGCAAATCAACCTTCAAACCTATTTAGTGTGGAGATTAAAAGGTTTTCTGCTGGTGTTTAAGCAGTGTAAATGCTATAGAAAACCAGAATCCAATCCACTAAATGAGTTTTGAGGACAAAATTTGAAAGCAGGAGAACTTATGGAGAAACAGAAAAGAGAGAAAAACATTGTCCAACCTTAGCCTGGGAAGACACAGACAAATAAAAGGAGTGGACATGGGTCAAAGGTGGGTAATGAAACTAATTCAGACAAAATTCAGAAAATTCAGAAATTCAGAGAAAAGGCAATATAGATATTCAAGGTGCTCAGTCACATGAATTGGATGGGAAGTTCATGTGGGCTGAGACACCATGGAAAAATACACAGGCCAAAAAATATTGTTAACAGAAACTTCTCTCCTCATTTATACAGTGAAGTGATAGGCTTTGTTTGCAGAGCTTCTTGTAAGTTTTGTAACTGTAAAATTACATTTTTCTTTATTAAAAAAAAAGTACCTGGGATCAGCTAAACATACAGGACAGGTGGACATGAAGGTATGCCTATTTTCAAGTCTGGACATGTATCTTTGTCTCACTTCATTGGCAGGAGGGGCACTTCAGCTGCCAAATTCTCCTGCCACTCCTCCCTTTTTAAAAACTACTCTTCCTGCGTGTTCTGGGTGATGCCAGTGGAGACTTTAACCCCAGACCAGAAAGGCAATCAGATAATATAAATCTCCCTGCTTTGCCAACTGTCTTCTTAAGCTGTGGACCTTTGAACCTGTGCAGGACACTAATCTATACCTGGGAAATGACAGTTGTAAGAAGGAACTAAATTGCCACAGACATTTTGCAGCCTGTGACTGTAGAAGTAGGCAGAATTCTGTATAAAGCACTTTTTCAGAGCTCTGAAGTGAGCAGGGTTATTTGCTCATGATGATGTCCAGGGGAGAGCCATCTGCCCCCAGCCTCAGTTGATCGATTCACGTTAGTGAAGCTATTTTAGAAACGGAAATGAAGTAGATGGGAGTCATGCTTACAAAGAAAAGGGGAGGGGGAGAACCCTCTGCTCTATTTTTCTGACCTATCACTGATTCCAGAACACCAATGCAGGTATTTTGTTATTTTCTCTTATCAGTAACAATAAAGAGGTGCAGCACTAAGAGAATAAAATTCATCCTTTCTCTACCATCATAGTGTCTGTCTCTTGCGTGATACTTCTCAGGCTCATGACTTGTGTAACACCCATGGTTTGTGTACCTTTTAGCAAAGAGTCATCTGGGGACTTATTTTGTGTATCTGTTAAACATAAGACTGACTCAAGCTTAATTTACATTGGGTTACAAAGTAGGGGTAAATTTCTGAAAGACTACAGTGCTTGGAAAACTGATACAAAAATACTTGGGGTTCTCATTGGGAGTTAAGAACTAACATTTTTATTTAATTGTCTCCACATGTCTGATGAAAACATATTTGCTTTTAAAACTGAAGAGGAGTCATTCTCTTTGGCTGAATTATAATTTTTTTGTTGACATTATGGGAAAAACTACACAGCTATCTCTGGCCAGAGATATCAAGTACCAGACAGTAAATACCTGTCATAGCTTTCTGTATGGTTTCGTCAGCACAGCTCCATGCCCACCATCACCTAAAAGCTATTGCCAATATGTAGGGTGAGCATTGTCCTCTTGGCATTCACCATCATTTGAGAGAATCAGTAAGAGGGACAGAGGCAGGAAAAAGCAAGCACCATGTCCAGATGCAAGGGGTTTTCTTCAAGAGAAGGGAAGGAAATACAAAAGCCAAGATTAACAACAGAATGAAATAAGGAGTGAAAATAGAAACCTTGCCTAATTCACTTAGACTTGTTTCCCTGGACTTGTTAAGGGGTTTCAGAGCATAGACTTTGATGGTTCTTAAATGAACTAAAGTTCTGAGGTGAGCACAGACAGAGCACACTGTGAGGACACTGCAAGCCTGTCATTAAAGGTATTTCTCTGGAACCAGACAGGCTCCTCGTGGGGACGTGGGTGCCCAGCTTGGGAGAAGCAGTAGACCGTTGATGGGGCAGGAAGTAGCCATGCTTTCTTGGAGTCCACAACCAGACCCTGGCTTTTGGAGGATGCATGGGCAGACCTCAGGTTTTGGGGTCTCCTTGGTAGTCACCACTGTGTATGGCAGTGGTAAGCCATGACCTAAACCTCCTGGCAAAATCACCAAGCTGTGATGGATGCTCAGAACTGTTTGCTGTCCTTTTCTTCCAGGTAAATCCACCAGCCAGTGTGGGCAGGTGAAGGAAGCTGCTTCTGCCTGGGACATGGCTCAGTTTCTGAGTATTAAAATAGACTCTCCCTTCACTGAAACTCAGCAGATACAAGGCTTTCATTAGCTCAGCCATTTCTTTCTTATGCTTGTAATATATTTAGCTTTTAAAATCATGTCCTCAAGCAATTGAAATTTTACATCTCACAGGGAGTATTTTTGCTCATATGTCACTTCCTGTTTACATCTCCGGGTAAAGGCCTTCTGTAAGTATTGTCACAGTTCAAAGTAAATAAATTACCACTTATATTTCATGAGACATATTTTTCTTTCCTGGCAGATCACTGCTTCTCAAGGAAAACAGAAAGAGTAAATGGACAAAAAGAGGGAAATGGTTCTTTAATAACATTCCGTTTTATGTGCTTTTAAACGGAACGCTAAACACTGTGCAAGAATTACATTATTAGCATAATCGTCTTTATTTTAATGCCATGAACATTTTTCTGATTTGCTGAAACCCCTACCAGGAGTCAATCCTCAGGGCCAATGAGCAGAATGGCAAATAGAGCATATTTAAAAGCTCAGTAAAAGTACCCTTGAATAATTTATAATCATAAATGTTTTATTTGTCTAAATACAATATTTATGACTCTGATGTATGAAATTACTTAATGAAACATAAAATGTTATGAGTCATAATTTATTTTATTAAAATGAAAATCAGGAACATTCAATTACTGATATGGATAATCTCATCTGAATTGAATCCCCATTGCTGGGCACTTTATAATTCTTTCTAAGGCTCAGAAGCTACAGATACATGACTTACGGAACTGTTCGGCATGAAGAATAGAGAGGCACTACAACACCCAGGAGGCTGCTTGTTGTATTTATTTTACATGGAATAGAACAGCAGTATTAAAAATGCTCCACTGCCTTGGATAACAAAGCTCCAACCTGCAAACACTTACAAATATTAATAACCTCAATTAGTATACCTGACGTTAGGAGGATACTCATATACTTAAGATAAAATATATAAATAACTGTAATTAATAACATTATTATTTGAAGATAGGTACTCTGTGAAGTAGTCCAGGTACTTATCAATGCAAATTCCTGTAAAGCAGATATGGAGATAATCTCATCTATACATGTCACTGATAAAATCACAGTTGAACACTGTCAAAGCACATAAATTTATAATCCAGATACTTGAAACCTAATCTAAGGCAAGATGGTTGGATTTGGATAAATTTATCTCCTACGCTTTCGGAGTTGAGATAATTATTCTAAAGTGGTAACTACTTCCACAAAACACTACTCTGCATGAGTAAGTTAGCTGCACATGATGTGAGTGACAGTGAAGGGAACTAGGTCAGCTGTGTTGTTAAAAAATAAAAGAAACTAGCAGCTGTTCTGAAACCAGAACACAAATAATAAAGTTTAAAGTCTTGGACTGGCTTACAATTTTACATGTCCCTTCCTATTGCTCCATTAATTTTTTATTTCATTCTATGTTTCTATTTTACTCAAACTACAAATAGATCCAACTTCTTTCTTGTGAAAAGTCAGATCCCCATTTCCTCAATGTTAAAAATTCTCACATTTGAATTATTACACAGCAAGCATTATCATCTGATTCAGTAAGTCAGCACATGTAAATGTTCTGCCCTTTTTCCATGCTAAAGCTATATACCTCTGCACATTCATCCCTTGCTAAAATATTCCTTTTTACTCCCTTTCTGTTCTCTAAGTATTGCTGATATCAGCAACACTGCTCTGTCTTTATGAGCTCATCTGAAAACTCCAGCAATGCAGATGTCTTGCTTCTTTATGTATCCCCCTTAAAAACCCATTGAGAGGTGTTTTCTGTTGTGGCACAGCTTATTTTGATAAAAATCTAAATATATGAGGTACTGCATGACACCAAAATTAGAGAATCCCAGGCACAAATAATTGATTTTAAGTTCCAGTTCATGAAATTGTTATACAAGTCTCATTGAAAGATATATGAAACTCCTGAAGAGGAACAGCCAGTAACCCATTCAACCCACAAAACTCTTTGCTTTCTGCAGCATTAAGTGCTTCATATTCCCTGAGCAATGCTTTCACTGGATTTTGAATGTCTCAGTGCTTAAACACACCAGTGACATATAAAGGTGGTCAGAGAGAGAGATGTTACTACTTCTAGCTCAGAACATGGCACTCAAAACTTTTAAGTCCAAGTTTCACTGAACAAACTATAAGCATTTGGTCATTTGCTGTCCCTTTTTCCAAAAGTGAACCTTTGCACCCATTATTGTGCCCCCAGATGAGAATGGAGATCCTTTATATTTTCCCCTTCTTGTTCCTGTTTTTCCTTTTTGACCTCCTTATCAATTTATAACAGGTTTCAAGTGTCTCTCTCCAAGTAAAGGGAGAAAATCAAAATATCAATCTTTTTTTTTTTGGTAATCATATCATTAAATATTTTAAGAAAATCAGCATAGTAACCATGCGCTCAGTCACAGGCTCATTGACCTTTCATTTACTCAAATCCCTCATCTATAGTGCCACTTCTGAGTCACTCTGGGCAGACAGTTGAACAAATCCACAAAATTCTCCACATGGGAAGAATCTGCCTAAGTCTCATGGCAGAGCAGTTTCATGAACCAGCCCAAAACACACACAGCTACACAATCCAAGTACAGAGGTCCCAACAAGAACTGCATTTCTGTCATCACTGATATTCTTCGTCAACAGAGGAAGGTGAATGAAATTAGCACCAAGGATGAACACAACACAGGACCATGAGTCCTAATATTCTATTTAATCCTACAGCAGATTGATGCAAGATCAAAACATTGTTCAACACCTGTGGAGGTAGAGTATAGCTGCAAAGAAAAGCTATGAGACCCCTGGGGTTTTATAGGCAAGTAAATGAGATCTGAACTCACAGAGAGGTGATGAGAAAAGCCTTGGGAGAGGTGAGTTGAATTATTTTATTGCAAAGTATTGCTAATGGCTACCTTTTCAGAAAAGCCCAACAACAGAACGGGTTGTGTGAAGCAAGAAGAAGGACGAAGGCATGTCCTCTCCTAACCAACATTTTATGCTTACTACAGTGACAAGAGGGAAATAATGGGTTTTGCCTTTCTTCTCGGGAGGGGAAGGAGACACAGCTATGATTTCCAGAAGTGGATGTAGCTAAACGTGACCTCACTGCTTACATAGGGCCACTGGCTGTGCACTGGGCCAGTTCACAGGACTCAGGACTTGTCGAGATCTCCTTGGACATGTCCTGGCCTGCCTGGGACTTGCCTTCAGGCTGTTCAGATGTTTGGTTTTGGGTTTTTTTTTCCTAGTATTAGTTTATGTCTTCACATTGGTGGAAAGAAATTACTGGGGAATCTCAGCCCTCCTGTAATTCCAAGTTTTAGTATCAACACTTGTTAAAAAGACTCTGAACAGGCAGACACAGTGCAAGGAAGGCAAGCTAAAATTAAGATAGCTGCTTATCTGTTTTCAGATCCCATCATTTTTAAATCAATGATTCCTAATGACTTGGGAGGAACAGTGCTGTACTGTACCAATGACAAAGTGGTTATGCATTAAAAACTTACTGAAGCATTTCCAAAGCAGGCCATATTTAAATGAGCTTTTATCGGATTATATTTACTGTATTTCTAACCCAAACTCTAAATTCCAAGCATTCCCTTTAAACCATGTGACATTTCCTCTGACTTAAGTATCTGCTCTTGACTCACCAGGAAAAAAAGGAAAAGCTAGAGATCATCAAGCAAGATCTAACAATCACACAGATCAAATATTATTAAATAGAAGTAACAATGCTCAGTAAACCCAATGCAATGAATGAACAAATCTCTTATTCCAGTGGCAATCCCTAGATACTCCATCTGTAGACATGTCTTCAGTCTGCTTCTGAAGAAAACTGGAAGCCAAATTGTCAGCCAGAAAAAGACATGCCACCACTTTTTGTTCACGCTGTTTTCCCTCTTCAAAAAGAAATTATTATTTTTAAAATGCTTAATTAATGGGAATAATAAATAATAATTTTTCTGGCATTGCACTTAGTTTTGATTTGCAATGAACTTTTGCAGCGTATCAGCATTAAGACTCCTACTCACCATATTGTTAATACCCTTTTATAGTATCGTAAGAAATTGAGACAGAATTAACCTACTCTTCCAGTTCTAATCACTTATCACTTTAAAAACAACATATGGCTGAGGATGAATACATTTTTGAGAATTCTGCTAGTAAAATTTAATAGCATCTTAAATTAATCTTTAAATACTGTTGAGATTATACTTAAATATATCAATGGTGTTCTAAAATATTTCAATAATTAACATATAACATCAAGGCAGTTTTTTGGGTGACACATTAATTACTAGCTGCTCTGCAGAATGGAACAAATGTTGCTGGAATGCAAGCAAAGGCAGATCCTGAGATAAACAGCCCCATGACAAGTAAAAGCAAAGGTTTATTTTCATCTCCCAAAATACCTGCTCAGATAAAGCTCTCTAAGTCTCCATAACACTGTGTGCTTAACCTTCTTTTCTTTACTCTTTCCTTTTACACCACTCTTACTTCTAAGTGCCTGCACCACCACCCCATCTGTAATCATAAAATTCCTCAAAGTCACTTCCAATATTCTGCACTTCTTCAGGCCAGGGTGAGGGTATCAGCTGGGCCTTGGGCTAGGGATGCCTTGGACAAGAGGATTAGTCTTTGCATGTTTTCAGTCAGCAGTATAAACAGAGCCCTAGCTATACTGCAGATTGTGATTTGCGTGGTTCTCTGAAAAATTTCCTTATTATTAAAGAACAGATTTTTACCCATAGCAATACTCAGCAACGAAATGGATGGGAAAACACAAACTTCTCAGTCCCAGGAGGAAATAAATGGAAACAACAGGAATGGTAAAAGACCCTAACTGATGTCTCTTTCACAGCCAAGCCCCCGTAAAAGTTTACTGTGGTAATTTTTGGAGCCTGGAATATGCAGTCTGTCAAAGACTTTGCAGCTATATAATGACTTACAGAGAGTAGGACTGCTGCCAACCTTTATTATAAATTTTCAGTGCATAAAAGTGACTATTGCAGAGACAATCACACCACAACGCTGAAGAGCAGATTTAGCTACCAAATACTCCCAAAAAAATGAGGACCAGTTGGTGAAGATGTTTTTCTGAAAGCGTAGGAGGGAGCAAATGAGCATCTTTTTGTGGAGCACCTAAGGAGAAAATTCTCAGGTCAGAAGCAAACCTGAATGTAGATGTATACAACATACAGTTAAGGAAATAAAAGAACAGCAGGCTATTGTAAAAATGGAGCCAGTCTTAACCAAAATATATAAGCAGCACAGTGAGGTTTTGTCCTGCAAATTTCTGAGCTCTTCTGCCTTAATCTATAATGAATGTAAACAGATAATACTCTGCAAACTCCATGAAGATATAAAATAGGTCTCTTTCTGGGGTTTTTGGACAGTTTCAAAGTGCACTCTGCAAGAATAACAATCCTGTGTCTGCTTCACTGTGCTAAAGATCATTCAGATCTAACTCTTGGCAGCTAGAGTAAATAAACAAAGTGAAAATTATTGCTCAGACCCTAACAGTTGAAAATGAATGTGTTGCACTACCCAGCAGGCATCCTGCTGGCTTTACTCAAACAATTTCAAAAATTCAAAACACAGACTTTGGAAAGGATCAACATCCTCCCCCTGAAACCTCCATCATGGTGCAGATGAGTCTGGCCCTCAGATGAGACAGTGCACTGGGTGCTTGTACGGCTGCATGCCAGCTGATACTTTCGTGGAACTCCTGGAGCAAAGCCCTGCACACTGACACATTTTGCAAGCTTCGCTATATTCTCAAGAACGATGACCAAATAAAAACATCTCATCATTTGACTTTTTCCAGTGTTAATCCATGCTGCTTGGCCAACTAGTGTGAAACTGAATAGCTGATGGCATTTTTTAATGTGAAAAAGCACCCAAATCTGGGGGCTTGTAGGATTGTGGAATTGCTCCAAGAGGCTTTCTGATGAGTCATTATCCAGCTGTCTGAACCTTTTGGCAGCAAAGATATCAAAAACATATTGTGACTGCACAGCTTCTGCTCTGGGTCCTTGCTCCAAATTATATTTTTTTTCCTTTTTTTTTTTTTTTTCCCCCTCTCTGTATTGCTAACTATATTTTCAGGATATTTATTCATGTATCACTAAGTAAGTCATTGCAGGGTATTTATTTACTAGTATCCAGCTTATGCCACAGTGCAAGACAGCTGTTGGGTGGCTTTGGATGGTGGTATTCAACAACAGTGGTTGTCGGATTTCCTCAAACTACATCTGCATCAGCCAAATTTTCCTGCTTGTCTCTTATTCCCCCAGATGCCCTGAGGAAGAGTTCCATTACAGGCAGTGACCTACATTATGGCAGGCTGGCTGCTGCAGCCACTCAGATCACCTTTTAGTGCTGTGCCTGCCTCCCTCCTGTTCCAACTCTAACTGCTGTTTCCTATGTGAACTCTCTTGCACCCCTCCAGTATTCCAGGAAACAAATGACACCTCTTAAAAATAAATAAATAAATACATAATCTGTGGGAATTATTCAGAAAGGAATTAACTATTCTATACTATTTAACATGGAAATATTCTCTAGTCATACCAGAGAGGCAAAAAAAGAAAGAAGCAAGGGTATGTACACTAATATATGTACATATGTGTTTAGGGTGTAACTAATGCAAGTGCACACTCCTGGAACATAGACAGTTTTACATCTACAATATGGTATATACCCAGTAGCAATGCACATATAGGATCTTTTTTGCAGAACTTTGGTTATCAAGTCTTGCAGCCAGTTAAGAGAAAGATGCATCTTCACAGAGCTATCCCTCGCAATCTATGATTTTAAAAATAGCTAGGATCAACTGCCCTCTTAGGATATTTCTTCTCTTACACTGGTCAGATACAACAAATAGGAGAGTGATCCCATGCTAATTGATGAAGACTGGAAAAAAATTCCAAAGCCATTGGATGCAGCAAAAAATAGTGAATAGTAAATATTTGGCCAAGTGTTATGACTGAGAACAGCATGTCCTTTAACAACTTAAACAAATGAATGTTTAACTTCTCTTATTTTGTGTTTAGTATTACAGGGATCTCTACTACCAGCAACTCACCAGTACCTAGCAAAGAGACCTCTCCATAAAAAAATGCTAGGTGAACACCTGAACACTTCTAGCAGTGGGGAAACTCAGGGTTTGATGTGGTGCTGGTGTAAACTGCCCAGCTTCACCAAGTGCACACTGCAGCAGAGCAAAAATCAGAACTATTCCTACATGTTGGAATAAGTTAATTATCATAAAATTATATTTAACTAGCAATCATTGTCTCATGCTCCAAACACTGTTTATACAGAGGGACTGCAGGGTTCATGACCATAGGGTCGGCACTCAAACCTCATGTATACAGTTCACATGGCTTTGGTTATAGGGCTAACACAACTTGTACTAGCGAAGAGCAAAAAACAAACAAAACAAAACCCACAAAACCATCAACAAAAAATGCCAACAAATGACAGTTGTTTGGTTTGTAAAAAAGTGAAGTTTAAAATATGATTGACTAGCATTGCTCAGGCAATCTATCTACACCTCTATACTACATCTATTGCCATAGCAACTGCAGCCTGGGAGGTGTTTCCAAGACTCAAAGAGCAATTAATTTTCCAGAGGATTTAAAACAGAATGCCTATTATTTTGTAAAGGATTTAGATGGAGTGCACTGAGTACCCCAAGAGCCCAAATATGATAGCATGATTTATTTCCTAGGGTCATTTACTCATGGTTAAGATTGTCATTCAGTAACACATTACATGCATGCAACAGTAAATTTTAAGAAGGTGGGAAAGACGAATGTGCTCAGTCCACAGTGACTGAAAACCTGGGAGATGGTCCAAGGCAAATTGCAGGTGATGTGGAAATCAGATGGTGTCTGCTCCCAGTGGGACATGCAGCAGCACATGGACCAGAATGACTCCTTGCACTCTCAGGCACAGGCTAACTAAAGAAACTATCAATCGACTTAACTGAAAGCTAGCTCCACGACCATACAACGTCACTAATGGTTGAACTTATACTCAGCAACCAAACAGGAACTGACACCAGTATTTCTGTTCTGGGAAATGAAAACCACTCTAACATGCCACTGGCTTTAAAACAACTTGGACAGTCTCTGTGAAAAATCTGATTAATGGAACAAAATATCCTATTAATCATCACCTCCATGCTGCACAGTATTTCAGAAACCAACACACATGAGCAAGTGTACTGACAGAGATGTGATTTCAGCAGAAGACAGTTTCTTTCCCAACAGACAGTCTATCTTCTAGATAGGAGGGTGAATAACTCAATGGTCATAAATTAATTTTAGAAAGTACATTTTAAACTACATGTGGATTTCCAGAGACCAATTCCCATTTAGTAACAAATCTCATGAAAAACCAAGCGCAGAGGACACCCCCTCCTCATCATCAGTCCCCCTTTACTACTGTGTCACACCTGGATGCTTATGCATTTTATCAAAAAATCCACTCACTTCATCTCCACCTTTTTCCTGGCACAACTCAGAAAGCAGCTCTATTTGTGAAACTTTAGGCAGAACACTGTGCTTCTTACACCTGTATTTCCTGTGGTAAAATGCAGAAAGAAATGGCAACACACATAAAACCAACTCATGCATGTTCTGGAAAAATGGCAGCTCCTGAAGGCTGTGACACTGACCAGTCCTGGCAGCCTCTGATCTGACATCATCAGAAACACCTACTGCATGTTCCTCAAACTGCCTCTCATTTTCATTGATCTGACTCCAGTCTTATTGCAAGCACTATTTCATCTGACCTCTCATCATCATTAGTAACCTTGTCATTGCTTTCACTCCTAGCAACTTCTCCTCCCTTATTCTCTTCCGGTTTTCAGAGCCGACCACTTGAGGAACTTCAGATTATCATAATTTCCTCTTCACAGACCCTCATAATCTAGTCCAAAATTTATCATGGTATTTTGCTAGTTCTAGTCCCTCAGATGGTGTTCATTTATCCTTTTAATCTCTTCCGGCTGGCAGTTATCACAGGAACTCCTGGAGAAAAGCATCACACACTGGTATGTTTTGCAAGCTGTCCTATGTTCTCAAGAGAGGTAACAAAATAAAAGTGTCTCATCCTTTGACTTCTTCCTGTGCTAATCACTTAGATCATCTTAGAGCTGCCTGTGGAAAGAAGGAAGGGACTTTACTGTAGAATCAGCAGATGAAAAACAGTGTTGGTACATTGAAACATTAGGAAGAAATTAATTTTCATTTACAAACTATGAGCCTTCCCAGTTTTCTCTCTCTCAAGTATTATACAGCATATAGGCTTTTCAGAAATGCTTCCTTAGTAGATATGCCTATGTACAAAAAAGAGTTATGTTTTCCTTGCAGTAAATTTCATTTTGGCACAGCATTGTCAAAATAAGCTACTTACTTAAAATGGTTTGATAATTTACCATCTCTACTTAAAAAAAAAAAACACAACAAACATAAATCTCTAAGGGAGGTTGTAGCCAGGTGGGGGTTGGTCTCTTCTCCAGGCAACCTGTGTCAGAATGAGAGGACAGTCTCAAGCTGCACCAGGGGAGGTTTAGGCTGGATGTTAGGAAGAAATTCTTCACAGAAAGAGTAATTGGCCATTGGAATGGGCTGCCCAGGGAGGTGGTGGAGTCACCATCACTGGAGGTGTTTAGGAAGAGACTTGATGAGGCACTTAGTGCTACGGTTTAGTTGATTAGATGGTGATGTGTGATAGATTGGACTTGATGATCTCAAAGGTCTTTTCCAACCTGGTTAATTCTATTCTATTCTATTCTATTCTATTCTATTCTATTCTATTCTATTCTATTCTATTCTATTCTATTCTATCCCATACACTAACTGATCTGCTCAGATTGTGTGTGACATGTATATATGGCTTCAGGCCAGTCTCTACTGCCATTGTGGTTTTTATAACATCAATTGAAATGCTTCCCTTGAAGGAAAACTTTCTGACAGCTAAGTGAGTAAACAGCTTGGATTCCAGCTCCCTTCAGTCACTCTACTGATGTGATACCGTAAAAAATAATTTTAAATCTAAACTGCCACTAAAGATCAAACCTCAAGGTTAAAAATAAGAAGGAAACAGATATCAAGCTTTTTTTCACGACAGAAAGAAAAGAAAATTCATAAAGAACATGTTTCAGTTATGTCAACTTTGAAACAGACTGAATCAGTAACAGGCTGTACAGTACCGAGACACAAAGAAATCAGGAAAACCCAGTTCAATAGACTGAGGTAACAACAACAAACACCCTACAACTTGAAAAACATCCTCACCTTATGACTTGTGCTAAAAATGGTGAATCTGATGTAGACTGGGACAAGAGAGTGCTGGTATGAAACTGTTTAGCAAACGATCTTGCATACAGGTTTACTAAAGTCCAGGGATGGTTTTCACAGTCACTGTTAACTAAGGACAATTCACAAGATCATTTCTTGGTGCATCAACAGCCTTTTGCATCACATTGCTTTTACTTTTTACTAGGCAAGTAGAGGAAAGAATTGGTTGATATGTCCAGCTGCATTTAAAAATTAACAAAATAAAATCCCTGGGTTAGGTAACCAGAAGCTCTGCCACTTCCAGAGTAGCCCAGAACACCCTCAACTGTAAGGGTCGTCTCCTGACTCCATTGTGAAAATCAATGTCTCTCCTGTCTCTGGGGAAAGACTATGTGACAGGATTACGCAGACCAGAGGAGAAGAATAGCTTTTAGGGGTGCTGAGGTTATACATTTCAGAAATGTTACAATGGACATTGGACTGCTTAGTGTATTTTAGTGTTATTTCAAAAGCAAGCAACAGAATAAGCCAGTACATACATCACCCCTAAAATGACCTAATTGTGCAATAATGATAGATAAAATTATTTGCCTTCACGGCAGTTTGTGGTACTGGTTGCCATATGCAGAACATTGTTCTAGCCTTTGCAAGGCTTGAATCATTCTAGTCTTTTGCTAACAAATTGTTCACATAAAATCTTTATCTAAAGAGGAATCCTGTCCTTCAAAATACAAAGGCTTTATTTTAGAGATTTGAAGGAAATGTGTGACTGTAGCTGTTACAGATTATCTCTAGTCAGTTTTTATCTTGTACATCTGTTTCATTTTTATTGATAAATGCATGATCTTGTTTAGTTTTTAAGTATCAAGAAGGATTGTTTTTCTACATTACCTAAATTATATTGTTTTGAAGGGAAAAGTTGCACTGGACTGTTGCAACTGATTTCCAAATTAGAAGAAGGGCAATAATAAAGATTTTGAGCAGAAGAAAATCTTATGTAGCAATACAGGAAGTCTTATGAGGAATGTCTGAAGAAACTGCAGTTGTTTAGCCTGGAAAAAAAGAGGCTGAAAGAAGACCTTGCTCTCTGCAACTACCTGAAAGGAGTTTGCAGCAAGGTGGGGGTCAGTCTCTTTTCCCAGGTAACAGGTGGTAGGAACAGAAAAAATGGCTTCAAGCTGCACCAGGTTTAGATTTGTTATTAGAAAAAAATTCTTCATCAAAAGGGTTGTCAAACACTGGAACAGACTGTCCCAGGGAAGTAGAAGAGTCACCATCCCTAGTGGTATTTAACAGACATGTAGATGTGGATGTTACATTTATGGTTAGACTTGATAATCTTAAAAGTCTTTTCCAACCTAAACCAATCTTTGAGTCTATGAAACGCAAGTGGAAAATATCCTTTATTCAAAGTATTATTTTAACTGCAACTGAGAAAAGTGCTTTTCCAAAACATTCCTCCTGTGCATTTTATGCTGTGTAGGTTTAAAAGAAAATTACATACTTCATTGTAAAAGGATTTCATTAGACATCTGTCTTGATCTACAGCTGAAATACAGGAGAAAGTCAACCACTTCACCTCTCTTATTTTTCACACATCAGAAATCAGCCCTGAATTGTGCCTCCCCAGAAGTTTACCTATGTTACTGCACTGAATATTTGCATGCAGTGACAACTTGAAGCCCAGAACAGCTAACACCATTTTTTAACTTCAATTTTGAATTTAAAGGTAGCTATAATTAAACTAAGCATCAAACCACACAAATGTAAGGACTGAAATAAACTTATTTTGGTTTTTTCTTTTCTTCCCCTCCCCCCCCCCCCTTTTTTTTTTTTCAAAACCAGGTGGCACATGTACGAAGTCTTGGATAGATCTAAGACTTGCACCTAAGTAACTACTGGTATGCCTTCTCAGTAAATGCCTCACTGCATACACAGCTGAAACCACTATTCCCAGCCTATGGGGAACTTCAAAGCAAATCTTACAGTTCTCAGCCTTTAACTGAAAAGTATAGGCCATATTAACTCTGGAACACATTAATAAGAGATCACCACATTTTGAAAGGTCAGCAAGAGCTTTCTGTGTTCAAAGCTCTGTTACACAGAGAAACAGGAAATACACCAAAAAAAGAGAGAACAGAAAAATACTGCTGGCCTTCTCAAAATGAAAACAATGTTTCTTCTTTGGCAATAAAATTCAAAGGATTGCCAGTATTGGGCTTGAAATTATAGAGATATTGCTCTTTTGATTTGCAATGTGTTGATTTGAGTTGCATCACCAAGGGAGACCATCTTTATCAGTTTGTAGGTATTGCAATCTATCTTAGCTGAACCAATTTCAGCACTATTTCAGGAAGGACCACTACCATAATTCAGAAGCAATGCACCATCATGTCAACCTTTTCAAAGATTCGGCTCTATCTCAAATGGTTTGTTTCAGAACAGAGATTCCTTACTGGGTGGACCAAATTAACTTTACCATTCAGCAAGGAAGGTGTAGGAAGGTACCTCCACTGTTCTTTCTCCTTACTGAACAGGGAAATCATTACAATTTGAAGCTTATGGAGAGAAAATCACAGAACGCTGAGACTGAAAATATGTGAATTTTTTTTTTTAATGTAATAGAAGTTATTTAGGTTTGCATAGCTAGCTGACAGATCATATGTTGAGAAGGGAAGTCAATAAGCCCATAAAAAAAGTTACATAGTAACACCCTGGGAAGAATTCGTTTGATATTCCTTCCAATGTGACTGGTTGAGATGAGCAATTACAAAAGTTTCTTTTCAAGCTTCAGAGCTTCATTCAAGCTTTGACAACCAAAAAATTACCAAACAAGTTGCACAGTATAGAAAGAATGCAGTAACTGGGATATTTCTTTATACATAGATAATAACAGATGCTTTAGTTTAAAAAGTCACCAGAATAAACATATATCATGCCACAAAGAAAAGAACTGAAAAACTCTTCCCTTTATCTTTTCTCTCTCCTATTCAACTACAAGAATATTAATTGTGGATGGCAAAGGAAAATGTCTTCTTTTATGCACACAGCTGCATAGTTATGTGGTGAACTTCAGCTACAAAGTAAAACTCAAAAAGTCATTATGCAGTAAGTTACAACTTTCCACTGCTGCATGAACAGGTTTTAAGCCACACAAAAAAATAATTAAAACAACAAAAATTCTTTTTGGATTTAAAATCATGATGAATTTTCTTTCACTTCAGAATGACACTCCAAGTCCCAGAGCAAATGTCTTTTGCTATAAAGTTTGTGTTTCCCCTCACCTCCCACAGCTTTAACTGAAGTACTGACACTAAAATATGGCTTGATTATATAGTGATTTATAATACATCTGGCTGAAAATGCAACCACTGGATGTCACTGTTACTCCACATTAAGTAAGCAAGTAAAACCATGAGACCACGAGCACCAAAAAGTAGCTGCCTACTGCTAACTCCTTCCAGAAAAATAACTGAAAATAACAGAAAGTTTAAAATTCAGGAGGAATGCAAAGGAGAACCACGATTGGAACACAAAGTCATAGAGAGTCTGCAGTGCAAAGGTTGGTCAGTGATGGCCTATGTTACTATGCCAAAGTTTTGGCTTTGAAAGAAACTGCAGGAAAAGTTGGATTTTCCTTCTCCAAGCCCTTCACATTTCTGAGTTCTGGGGCTGCAGAGTGTTTCCAGCTTATGCTCATTACATAAAACCATTGTTCTGAAGGGGCTTTTCCAGTTTGAAGACGATTCATTTAGGTAGCACCACAGACACACATGCATGCTCAAAAATGTCCCATCGGCTCTCATCTGTATATCCTAAGAGTGAATGGTTTTCAGCTCCATTTGTTTTCCCATGAGTATTGGTTTTCTGGTGTAAAGAGCTCTAAGCTGCTTCATGTTACATTGCAAATGGAAATTTCAATACTCTTTAAAAAAAAATTTAAAACTAGAAGAGATGTTAATCTTTCCTCTAGAATGAAAAAACCCTCCTTCTTGATCCCAGGTGATTTTCTCTGTGACAGTCTTGAACATGAAACTACTTTGATCTACTGGATAGGGCAAAAAATCTATTTCTTTTTCCTTTTGTATACTATGCTTCACCAAGCAATTGTTTTATCCTTATTTTCATCTCACCTGGCTGTCTCTACTATTTCCATTGACCCTTAAAAATAGAAGTAACTCAGTCTGCTATTTCCAACATTACCTCCAAAAAGCAACATGAGGATTTGCACAGAATCTAAAATCCCACATTATTATATTTAACATATAATTTGTTGCATACTCCTAGAAAATGTTAGGTTTGTAGTTTAAAAGCTAAACCAGTCCTCACTTGTAAATGGTGATGATTTATTCTCATTGGATTCATCTTACCTCTTCACAATCATTTGAGCTCTCATTTCAAACTTGGCCTGATGACTTCTGAATATCTTACTTCTTTCAAATTAAAAGTAAGTGTTAGGAATGAAAATAAATCAGAAGTTTATAATGACAGTTTGAAAGTTGTGTAAAATGTGCAAGCATAAATAACAAAATTCTGTCCCTAAGTATCATTCATAGCATCTAAATTTACTTTGTGTATGTGGTAACAGCAGAAAAAGAATTCTCAAACATCATCTACACATTTTTCATTTTTCCTTTGCAGCTAAATATATACAATATTACTGAATTAGATTACCCTTGTTAAAATAGGACCTCTGTATTATCAATGTTAACTACAGGGAAAGCATAACTCTGCTGAGATACAGATTCAAAATTAGCACAGTCCCTGTATTTCCAGCCAGTATGTGAATCTGTTGCTATAGTTAGATATTACATGATTTTATGGTGTTGCTGCTCATGTACTATAATTTGTTATGCTTCTAATTAAACTTAAAGCTCTAGAAAATCTTAGAAATGCATAATCTGTATAATCAGGAAGATGAGAATGCCTGGTAGTCAAAGATATAAAAAGCATATAGAATGCTGTAAAAATGATTTCCCTATCTATTAAAATGCAGTGGAAAACACCACTTTAATGATACAAATTGATGGATTTTCAGAGAACCACAGCACTGATTTCATCCTTTGACGTGACAGAAATAAACAAAGTTGTGGGTCATGAATTAAACAAAACTGAACAGTCACAGAAGTTGAACATCAGAGATATGAGAAATAACCAGAATGAAAATACTTCAACCAAACATGGCTTTTAAACCATCTTGCTAGCTGCAGATGAGAGGAGATGAAAAATAATCACACAGCTGACCTTTACTGAATGGCTCATCAAACTTCACTTGCCCTTGAAACCAGCAGGACACACAAACCCAGCATTTCACAAGGTGGACATGGAGCCTAACATACTATGGCCACAAACCCTGCCAGCCCTATTTTGTGGCCATGATAACGCCCACTGTTTACTATTGAAATTTAATTTGGTGGAAGCATTTCAATAAATTCAAATGATCTATTGGACTAATAGATCATAAAAAGCAGACAATAATGCAGCACATCAAACTTACCCTGGCCACTTTATGTCATATTCTTGACTTGTTTGACTTCGCTTTGCACTTATCGACTAGCCAAGTAATTGTGGATCATTCAAAACTGCATTTAGCAACAGAGATTCTGCCACTGCCAGAGCTTTCACCTTCAACAGAAAGGCAGACTATGGCCAAAGAATTTTCATGAAAGCAAGAAAAAAACCCTCTGAAAATGTCTTTCTATTGTCTTTAGACTTTGACTTTAGACTGTTACAATCATGAAGTGATAGAAGCAGGGGGGTGAGGGTGCCAGAGGGAGGAGAAGCCCTGATTAGTGGAAGACCATATACAGTATATTACCAAACAGTGCAAAATACTGAAATTCCACAGATGGTACCTCGAGGCACTTCCTGGCCTTAGATAAGTCCTAGTTTGAATTCTTTTTCCTTTAATCTTTTTGCACCGACTTTAAACAGTTCCCTCTTTCACGGTGGGTTGTTAAGCAGCTCCCTGTGCCGCCTGCCGCAGAGGAGATCTGACATTGCAAGAGTATTTTCTTTGATGAACTGTAACGAAACCTGAGTGAAAGGCTGCATTGTCTTCAGCCTTCCTAATAGGATTGCTCATTAAATGGAAGGTAAACATATTAAGAATGACAATTTCCATCCAATCATTCCATTTAGAAAAGGACAGACATTCCTTGCAAAGTCAAATAGCGTAGCAAGGTTATCTGTAATAGGGATTTTACAGTACAGCTGTCAGCATGCAGAGATCATCTGTTTACCAACAGGTATTGCTGTCACTGTTCTTGGTCTTTTCCCAAAGCAGAGGAGAAAAGAGAAGAATGACAGAATCACATACAATATCTATGGCCTAGAACATTCAACAAATGTTGCTACTGCAGAAAGGAACACTTTTCAGACACGCTTGCAACTGCATTATTTGATTACACAAGAAAAAAGAGGAAGGTTCAGTCTCAAAGCTGCCAGAACTGAACAATCATTTAAATATTGTAGGGACTGATCTTGCAAATGCTTCTGAGCTTGGTGCTTATTACTGTGAATCCCTTACTAAAATTGCTGGAAGCACTCAAGCAAATAAAGCTTTTAATGCCTTAATTTGCCCGAGTCTTGAGGTCCACAGGTGCATAAATGTAGATCATTACGCCTACATGGAGTCCCCTGACTTCCCAAAAAAACCTCTATTTAGGTGAAATCAGCTGCCCACACTGTTCTTAATTTAAAGATTAGAGATACAGTTTGTGGAATAACATGCAAGATAATTCCTCCAGACTTCAACAAGAAATTATTTGCTTCTTATTCAAACAGATAAGGAGAAACTGACATAATTTAAGTGCCCAAATATAATTCATTAAGTTTGACAGAAATGTGGATACAGCCACCTTTCGTAAATTTATTTGTGACCATGAGAAAACTCCCTAATTATATAGTCATAAAATCTTTAACAACAATTTGCCAATAACATTTAATTTTGTAAACTTTTATCTGCTTTTCATTTGGAATCTTTTAGAGGTGCTGGTGGTCATGCTTACCAAATATTAGATTAGATTAGAATAAAATAGAATAGAATAGAATAGAATAGAATAGAATAGAATAGAATAGAACAAAACAATAGAATAGAATAGAATAAACCAGGTTGGAAGAGACCTTCAAGATCATCAAGTCCAACATATCTAATCAAATAAACCATGGCACCAAGCACCCCATCAAGTCTCCTCCTGAACACCTCCTGTGATGGTGACTCCACCACCTCCCTGGGCAGCACATTCCAATGGCAAATCACTCTGTGAAGAACTTCCTAACATCCAGCCTAAACCTCCCCTGGTGCAGCTTGAGACTGTGTCCTCTTGGTCTGTTGTTGGTTGCCTGGGAGAAGAGACCAACTCCCACCTGGCTACAACCTCCCTTAAGGTAGTTGTAGACAGCAATTAAGTCTCCTTAAGCCTCCTCTTCTCCAGATTAAGCAACTCCAGCTCCCTTAGATGCTCTTCATACAGCCTGTGCTCCAAATCCCTCACCAGCTTTGTTGCCCTTCTCTGGACATGTTCCAGCAACTCAACATCTTTCCTAAACTGAGGGGCCCAGAACTGGACAAGGACTTAAGGTGTGGCCTAAGCAGTGCTGAGTACAGGGGCAGAATGACTTCCCTGCTCCTGCTGGCCACACTGCTCCTGATACTGGCCAGAATGCCATTGACTTCCTTGGTCACCTGGGCACATTGCTGGCTCATGTTCAGCCTACTATTGACCAGTACTCCCAGGTCCCTTTCTGCCTGGCTGCTCTCCAGCCACTCTGACCCCAGCCTGTAGCACTGCATGGGGCTGTTGTGGCCAATGTGTAGAACCCAGCACTTAGATGTGTTAAATCTCATGCCACCGGACTCTGCCCAACTGTCCAGCATGTCAAGGTCCCTCTGCAGAACTCTCTCACCCTCTAACAGATCAACAACTGCCCCCAGCTTGGTGTCATCTGCAAATTTTCTGACAATGGACTCAATACCCTTCTCCAGGTCATCAATAAAGATATTAAAGAGCATGGGGCCCAGCACTGATCCCTGGGGCACACCACTGGTGACTGGCCGCCAGCTGGATGTGGCACCATTCACCACCACCCTCTGGGCTCAGCCCTCCAGCTAGTTCCTAACACAGCACAGAGTGCTGCTGTCCAAGCCATGAGCTGACAGCTTGGCCAGGAGTTTGCTGTGGGGGACAGTGTCAAAGGCCTTGCTGAAGTCCAGGTAGACTACATCCACAGCCTTCCCCACATCCACCAGACAATCACCTGATCACAGAAGGAGATCAGGTTGGTCAGGCAGGACCTGCCCTTCCTAAATCCATGCTGGCTGGGCCTGAGCCCTTGGCCATCCTGTAAGTGCTGTGTGATTGCACTCAGGATGACCTGTTCCATACTCTTGCCTGGCACAGAGGTCAGACTGACAGGGCTGGAATTCCCTGTCTCATCCAACAAGCCCTTCTTGTGGATGGGCATCCTGTTGGCCAGCTTCCAGTCCTGTGGGACCTCTCCAGGACTGTTGAAAAATGATGGAGAGCAGCTTGGCCAGCTCATCTGCCAGTTCTCTCAGCACCCTAGGTGGGATCCCATCCAGTCCCATGGACTTGTACAGATCCAAGAGGCTAAGGAGGTCTCTAACTACTTCATCCTGGATTACAGGGGAACTGTAGTGCTCCCTGCCTCCATCTGCCAGCTCAAGAGGCCAGTTGTCCAGAAGACAATCTATCCTGCTATTAAAAATCGAGGCAAAGAAGGTGTTACGTACTTCTGCTTTTTCCTCATCTTTTGTTACTATGCTCCCCTCCATGTCCACCAAGGAGTGGAGGTTGTCTTGCCCCTCCTCTTGTTATTAATATATTTATAGAAGGATTTTTTGTTGTCCTTCACAGCAGTGGCCAGTCTAAGCTCTAAATGGGCTTTTGCCTCTCTAATTTTTTTCCTACATGACATAGCAACATCCTTAAACGTTCCATGGGTTACCTCACCTTTCTTCCTCCTCTTTTTCCTCCTTAATTCCCCCAGAAGTTCATTGCCCATCCAGGCTGGCTGTCTGCCCCAGCAGCTCATCTTCCAGCACATTGGCACAGCCTGTTCCTGCACCTTCAAGATTTCTTTCCTGAAGTAGGACCCCTTTGTTTTTAAGGGCTGTTTCCCAAGGAACCTTCTGAGTAACTTCCTTGAGTAACCTGAAGTCCACCCTCCAGAAGTCCAGAGTGGAGGTTTTGTTGCTGCCCCTCTTAGCTTGACTGCATATTGAAAACTCAATTATTTCATGGTCACTGGACCCCAGACAGCCTCCAACCACCACATCTCCCACCAGCCCTTCTCTGTTGGTAAAAAGGAGGTCAAGCAGAACCTTACCCCTGGTGGGCTCATGCAGCAACTGGGATAAGAAGCTATCCTCCATACACTCTAAGAACCTTCTAGACTGCCTTCTCTCTGCTGTTTTGATTTCCCTGCTGTGTTGATTTCCCAGAAGATATCAGGCAGGTTTAAATCGCCCATAAGAACAAGGTCTGGCAATTGTGAGACAGCCTGTAGCTGCCTATAGAATAATTCAGCAACCTCTTCATCCTGGTTGGGTGGTCTATAACAGACTCCAACCAGGATGTCTGCCTTGTTGGTCTTCCTTCTAATTTTCACCCAGTGGCACTCAACCTGATCATCCTTGATCTGTAGTTCCATGGCATCCAGTGCCTCCCTGGTGTACAGGGCCACTCCTCTACCCCTTCTCCCTCACCTGTCTCTCCTGAAGAGCCTGTAGCCATCAATTACGGTGCTTCAGTCATGTGAGTCGTCCCACCACGTTTCTGTGATGGCAACTACATCATATGTTTCCTGCTGTAATATTTGTCTCCCAACTTCTGCTTTACACAGAGACCAAGGATCCAAGAACTACAGACCACAAACTTCATACTGGTGTCTCAACATGACACTGTTTTGTACATAAGGCCCTGTCCAACCTCCACCCTCCTCCTCTTTCAGGGTTTATGAAAAGCTTGCAGAAGTTTCCAAGTAAATAAACACACAAAATCTAATAGAGATGTTAAGGTAGTAGATCTGATGTTAGGGAAGGAATGAAGTAAAGATGACCTTAAACGGTATCTATGACTCAGCTCCATCACTAAAGCACCCCTTCTGATTGACCATATGATACCCTTCTGCAACAGAAATTATTATGGATATTCTGTTTGGTTAATGCTTTTGTATTCATTTATGTTAAGAAAATTTCAGTTTATTAATTAAATTAGAAATACTTTGAAGACTGCATACAATATAGGATCTGTCAATAGTTCACCACCTGCAAAAGTAAGTAATTACCATGCCTATTGCTTGTTGCATATTTAATTCTGCTTTTACACTAGACATAATGTACTGGTACATTTTGAAGCTGACAATGATTCACTTTGGATTCCCATTTTCTGTTGGTTTCTGTAATGTACACCAGACTAGTCCCTGAATGTACTACCTGTACCAAACTCCATATGGTGCACTGTAAACATAAAGCTTACCAGCAATTACTGAAAGAACTCCTCTCAAAAATCTCAACTCCTAAATGAATGCAACCTGTCACACCAAATTAAGTGCATAATAAATACATAAGAAGCCTGCTTTCATGTAGGCATAAAATATACATGCTCCCAATGGGCTGCTGAGTCTCTGTGGAGTTGAAGTTAGGAAGAACTGTGGGCCCATCTAAGTCCTGACTCCACTGACAGAAACCAGCTTACAACTTTGGAAACTAAGCTACCTGGTAGACTACAAAATACTAGTAATTTTCTTAGGCTACTAAGAGATAAGTGTCATTCCAGGTTTGCTTAAATAGTGCTTTAGGGACGTAAGATTTCTGTTGTTGGTGCCCTATTATCTTGTAAGAGAGGTAATGTAAGTTCACAGTATCTGCCCACAGATGAGAAATGTATCTGTGGGTATGAAATATATGTTATCTGTGGATATGCATGACTGCCAATTATGTATACTGTCAAAGCTATGAGATAAGAACCACATCTTCTATGCTTCGTACTATTTTACAGTTTTGTAAGTAGCAACAATCGTCATGGAAATCTCTACAAACAACTTTTTGGTGTTGCAGAAAAGAACTGAACATGTAGCCTTTTTTACTAAAGAACTGCATAAGAAAAATCTCTAACAATCATGTTCAATTTCAATACAAATGGGAATCAGTGGGGAAATTCTGGTTCTAATGTTGCATTGATATTTGAAGAGGGGAAATGGACTGATCAGATGTCAGTTAATACAGCAGCAATCCCAGGCAACAAAACAATCAATCAGAAAAAAATAAAATAAAATATTGGATTTAAATAGTAGAGAATTAAAAGTTAGAAATTCAATTAGGCAATTCAACATGATACTATGGAAAAGATATTTTGCTGGAGAAATACTTCTCCATTATCAGCGATGACTTTAAATTTGGCAGCTGACAAATAAAACTGTTTATATTCAGATTCACAGATTGCGCTGGGTTGGAAGGGACTCTCAATGGCCATTTTGTCCAACCCCCATGCAGTCTTCAGGGACACCTCCATCTAGATTAGGTTGCCCAGGGCCACACAAAATCTGATCTTTAATATCTCAACCACATTCCTTGGGAACCTGTTCCAGTATTTTATCATTTTCATTGAAAAGAAATTCCTCCTTTTGTCTAACCTAAATCTACCCTGCTCCAGTTTAAAACCACTACACTATCACTACAAGCCCTTCTACACAGTCCTTCCCCAGCCTTCTTATAGGTCCCCTTCAGACAATGATATGTAGTTATAAGGTCTACCCAGATCCTTCTCCTCTCCAGGCTGAACAGCCCCAATTCTTTCAGCCTGTCTTCATAGGAGAGGGGAGAGGTGCTTCAGCCCTCTGATTATCTCTGTGGCCCTCCTCTGGACCAATAATTCAACTTGGTAAAGCATCTTACTTGATACTGAAGAAATTAAGGCGTCTCAACCACATTTCTTTAAGAAATCATCCTAGATTGGTGCTCTGCCATATTCATCAATAATCAAGTGTTAGCTGATGATGCAACTAGGTGGGCTGCTTGGTACAAGGGGCAAATTCAGACAAAATACATGTTGGTATAGCCACATAGTGATTCAGGCATTTAGGTACAAGATGCAAGTAAGGCTTCTAAAACAAGAAGGACATATTATGGAAAATGTTAACATTATAAAGGACAGAATGTCATCAGAGACAAGCAACTTAGTATGAATTCTTAGTGCACAGTGCTTTGACAAACAGGGCTTTCAGTAGTCTGGACTTGATAAACCAAAGACCAACTAATATCCAGAAAAAGAGGCTTTACCTCTCTGTAGGGTACAATCAGGTTACTGATGGAACAGTGTTCACATTGTTTTAAATTTGGAGAGCATGGAAATAAACAGCTTTGAAGCTGGCTGGTGCTGCATTTATCTGTTCTTTCTCTATCTCTACATAATTTTGAGGAATGATGCAAGGTTGACCATTCAAAATAGTGGGATGCCTAATCTTAAAATGTATAAACCCTGAAAGCTGGTAAATAAAGTAGTCATCCTAACCTAGCTACTTTTGTGTCTTAGTGTTTAATGGAGAAGGTCTGTAAAAAAAGTTGCCTCTTGAACTATCTGCTAGTGTATGTCATCCATTGTTTAAATTTATAGGAAAGTTTCCAAGGGAGACTAGTATAATAACTTAAGTACATCAACAT
Organism: Dryobates pubescens; assembly: GCF_014839835.1. Lineage (NCBI taxonomy): Eukaryota > Metazoa > Chordata > Aves > Piciformes > Picidae > Dryobates > Dryobates pubescens. The sequence continues at coordinate 13,838,337 of NC_071618.1, read as the reverse complement.
TTAGTTTAAATGAATCATTTACCACTACAATACCTATTTAACACTGCAGCATAAAAACTCCCATGCTTTTGGACACTTGGCAACATCTTACAATGCAATGCCATGTAAGGAGACATAACCGAGGTAATTTCTGGCATCGTGAGCATACACTTTTGTACCCATACTAATCAGTCTTGTCAGAAATTAATTACAATGGGCATAGTGCTAAAATGATGCAGCTATAATGCTGGTAGATGGGCCACTGAGCTCCAGTCCAAGCACTGAGCTTGGCTGCCTGAATGGTTTTTTATTATGTGCCACAGCCTGTGCCTTACACTTAGGGGAAATGTTATTGATTTTCCCTTCACTCTCCTCCAATACTCATGCAGGAATGTTATCATCTTACTATGAAAAGGAAGAACTAATACAACATTAAACAATATAACTGGTGAATGCTAAAAGGATGCTGTAATGGTTTGAGACACATCATATACATATACATTCTATACAATTCTGAGCAATGCTGGCTGTATGGCATGACATTCACTAGACGCTACGTAGTTAATGTTTGTGGGGTGGAGGTTGGGCTCTCTCTCTTTCCAGTTTTGTTTTTTTTTTTGTGCCATGAGGGTTCAGTTGGGTATTTTCCCTTGCCCTGTCTCTTTTGGTGTAATATGGTATCTTTGCAAAAGAGTAGTAAATAATTTTGTGTAACTCAACTAAAAGTCTCCAATTTCCTGCTTTTTATCTCCTGCCAGTGAGGGAGAGGGAGAGGGAGAGGGAGAGAGGAGGGTAAATAGTCAGGCTAACCCATGCATTATTTTTTTACTGATGCCTACATGAGAGACTGAATAAAGTTGATCAAGTTTTGCCTGGTGGTCTGAAGCACAAGACAACTCCATTCCATAAGCTTTATGATACAGTTCCAAACCTAGGCTCAAAGGTTTTTTGAGAAACAGAGTTTACTGCCTGTACATGCCAGAGCACTAATGCAGATATATGAAATTTGGATTAGATATAGGTCACAACCTAATTTGTCAAGATGCAGGTCAAATTTGACCACTCACCATCCATTATATAGCCAAATGCATAGCATACCAATGGTAACGCCAGGAACACATGTTCATTATTTGGTATTCCATACCAGGATAAAATTGATGCTCATTGTGTAGAACAGTTAGAATTAATTTCTGGTATCTATTAGTGAGCATGTCTTAGAAACAAATATACATTTTTCAAAAAAGGCTACATTAAAAAGTAACTTGCTGTAGGTGGACAGAGAAAGAAGTATTCCTAGCCAAATCACTGAACAATCAACTTTAAAATAAATAGTTGTTTATTTATATTAATTTACAATATATTACAATATTAATAATAAAAAGGGAATTTATATTTCATTGTTGCTAAATTATTACATATCGTTACAAAGCCATGAATGCTAACCTTTGACTTCCAGTGTAAGACGGTAAAGTATTTAGATGTGCAAAAATATCTTTGCAAGAGTAACACGACTTATTATCACGTTATACCATGAAATCAGGACATGTTTCTGCAACTCACTTCATGCCCACTGAGAATACCCTCAGAATAAAACTGTTCAAGCAGGCATGCAGAATCTACTCAAGCAGGAAAACAATGCACATCACAGCTTTGAAAGACAAAACTTGGTATGACAAAGTATGCTATAAAAATACACTTCTGCAAAAAAAAAATTCTAATATTTTTCTAATTCCTGAAAGGCTGTAAAACCATCTGAATTGGGCTATTCTTTCTTCTCTTATGAAAAGAAAGAGCAAACCACAGTTGGGATACAGTCATTGCATTCTGTCTGTCAGAGAGAAGCTTTTCAAGATAGATTTTATGCTCCAGAGAGTACAGAAGTTTGAGGGGTGAAAAGAAGGAACACTATTGCAGCAAATAATTTCTGAAACACAATGAATTCAGGGTAAAAAACCAACCCAAACTTCACAAACTCAAGCTGTCCAATCCATTTCCATCCTGAAGCAATCATGAACCTCATCAAATCCTACAACGTCCTTATCATTTAGATTTATCTCCTTTACATTTTTCTATAACTTTTTTTCATTTGTACTATCATAACTCCAGTTTTTCACTGAAAATTGTATCACCACAGAGAAAGTCAGAAAAAATTATTGAATGAAAAAATGTAAAAAATAATTGGCATGTCTTTGCTCCCAAAGTTTCCAAAGTAAAAAGTCTAGGTCATTCATATAGGTTATTCAAGATAGTAAAAAAAAGTAATAATATGATTGTTTTTAGTGGTCAGTGATTTTACATTTGTTTTCTAGTAGGGCAGTATAGAGAACAGTCCCAATTCCAATTTCAATTAACAATTTTACAAGTAATCTGAAGGGATAACAATATCAGTTAGATTCACAGATAATACTAAATTGAAAGTGGCTGAATGCACTAATGAGATTGGGGATATAATACAAAGGAATCATAACTTACTACAATGAAGTCGTCTCCAGACTTGAGGCTCATCCTGTATTGGTATGCTCTATGAACAGCTAATTGACAGTTAGTATTTGAAGTTCTCAACATCACCCACTATATTTTATTAAAATGTGCTCATTCTGCTGTAAAAAATATAGTGTTAATAATAACACACATGCACAGAAAGAAAGTTTGTCTTCCATACAGCAAATGTGAAAAACATTTGGGGAAAGTAACTTGAAACACACACACACAGAGGAGGAAATTTTGACTACACTTTTCCCAATGTCAGTCCAAAAGACGTTCAACATGTTGAAAGCTGTGTGTCAGAGAGACATGTATAGTACAACTTTTTTTTAGGAATCCAAGATTTTGGTTATATGCTGCTGTATTCACAGAACTGATATCTTAATCTACATGACTTTGCTGATACTACACTTGGAGTATCATACGCAGCTTGAAGTTTCTCCATGCTGCTGATTGAGAGAAATTTGGAGGAAATGCACAGAATAGGTTGAAAAGGTTCATTAATGCATTCATTACAATAAAATAAGATAAAATAAATCAGAAAGGTTCATAAGAAGAGGACAAAATAAAAAATTACCGATTCAAATGTAGAATGTAAAAAATAGAGAAAAAGGGTTGCTGAAGGAGATAGAACCAGACATACTTAAAAGTAACAGGATTCACATTTCTAAAAGCAAAACCAGATCATGGTAAACTAGTCACACTAATGTCTTTCCAACAGTTAAATTCATCTGTATTGTGCTACATTTAATTGTAGCCATTGTCTAAGAATTAATATTAGCTAACAGACTTGTTATCTTCTTTATTAGTGCTTATTATGCTAAGCTACACTGCATTTTGGACAGCTGCCATTCCTATTTTATTTAAATTTTGTGTACTAAATATATTTAATCTGTTCACTGCTGCCAAACACTAATAAAAAGAAAGAATTCTGGGAAAGAAATATCTGAGTTTAAATATATAAATGAGCACAGTCCTTTAACAAAGTATTATCAATAATAAGAATAATCCTACTTTGATGAAAAAAGAAGAGCAGGTGGGATAAATCTTTTATATCATAAATATCTACCAAACCAAGATTATGCTAAAGCTATTTTTAAAGGGTTTATCCTTTAAAGGGATTTAAAGGATAAGGTTTAAAATGTGTCCCATATTTCTGTAGATACTTTAATGTTTATATAAAGAAAGAGTTGTTGCCAACGATGGCAAGATTGAGATTTTATTTTAAGGAATTATTTTGAAATGGGACTATTACAATCAAATAGAAGGCAATATGAATCTTGCTATTTAGCATACACTTTCTTGGAAAATTTTTATTAGTTTCTTAGAAGTATCAATTGCTATGATACTTATTTGTTTTGGTAATATTTTTTTAATTACTTGAAAGACAGTTTTGCCATTGAATTGGTACGTTGTCATAACTTGTCTCATGCTTATACTAAAACTCCAGTGATGATACTGAGTTGTATTCAAAATAAATTAAAAAACAAAACAAAACAAAGAAAAACCCCACTGTAATAGTCTGATTCCTCACCATGGAACAACTCTCACCCACAGTAAAGGAATATAAAGCATCTTTAGAGTCAATGGGTCTGCTCCAGAAAAATCAGCTATAAATGTGCAGCATTTGTAGCTATGGCAATTTGGGAGATATGACCTGAGTAAAGGGGGCAAGAAATCAGTCTCATGTACATCCATCAGTGGTCAGTACGGACAAACAAAGCTAGATCTCTCTTACCACTGAGGATGGCAGGGTCGCCTCCGATGTTAAGCTGTGTGCCATGCAGTGATAAGTGCATGTCCTGGCCAGGTAACTCAGCCTTACACAGTAAGGGATGTGGTATTTTGCTAAGACAATTCACTTCTTGACAATTATATTTTTATTAATTTGTAGATCTTCATTTTGAGACTGTCTGAACAAGTGGAGAAAGAATGAGTATCAATGTGTGAGCAACTGAACAGCACTCCTGACAGGCTACACAATCACTTGGTTGGTGAAAAAGAAGGTAATGGAAGGATGGCAATCCACAACTTCAGCTATTTAGAAGCTTTGGACCCTGTCAAACTAAATGACACACCACAGACTGCAGTCTTTACCCTTACATGAAGAAGAGTAAGAGTGTCAAAGAAGAAGCCAAGAGTACATCTATTCCACATGTATAACTTACTGACTAGGATGGTTGAAAAAAAAGAAAACCAAAATGGAAGTTTAACTGCCACGGGTTAAGTTGAATATTTGCTGCTGTTATTCATATGCTGCTGTCCTGCCAGCTTCAAAATGAAAGTGCCAGCTGGAGCAAAGTATTATGGGGCTTGAAGTTCAGACTGCAACATGAGAGATTTCCTGTTCTAGTTGCTGGTTTTGGGTTCTGGATTTTTAGGTGTTGTGTCTTTCCTACAGGAATGGTGATGAGGTGGCTGGGAGTTGGCTAGCACCCTGGTTTTCTCCTTCATGCTTTTTACTTCTCTGCATTTTGCTGTGCTTTATCTGCAAATAGGCTAAGCTAAGGTAATTGTGCATTGTATTAATAGGCATTTATGTTATCTCATTTTATATTAAAGTCTTATCTCAACTCTTTTTATCTCAACCCGGAGTCTGTGTTGGCAGGGGGTTGGGGGGTGAGGGGAGGGAAAAGGCAGGTTAGCCCATTCTCATGTTGATACATTAACACAGTTTTTAAAGTTTTGTTGTGTTTTTTTTTTAAACTAAATATAAGTAATGCTACATCTTTGGTAAAGGAAACTTTTTTTTTTTCCCCTGACAAATACAATGTTAAACTTTGGTTAAATAAGCAAGGATTTTAAATTGACAAAAGAATCAATAATCATTTAAAGAGCATTATTATCTAAATAGATAATGAAAGAGACAAGCTGAGTGTGTGTATCTCAACATCTCAGCACAGATGTTCAGCCACACTAAAACATTTGAATAAGCCAGAATTCATCCTATCAATGTAGTCCAAATTGGAGCTGCAGGACAGACAAAAGGGCCTCCAGAAACCAAATTCAGCCTAAGCGACTTCCTGGTAATTCCTCTATGCTCTGTCCCATTGTCTACAGAGGAGGACTGAACTCATGACTTAAGCATGCCACTTAGATATCTGAAGTCTGGGGCAAACCTGGGCATTATCCAGCAGGTTCTGACAACCATGCTTTGCATAACACACTCAGCTCACTATTAGCTTCTATCTGAAATGATGATAACCAAGACACTTAAGATGACAGATTTTAGTTCAGATGATATTCTACACATCCCTGTTCTCTCCAGTTTCCATTCCACTCCTGTTTTTCTCTTGCACACTAAGTACCCAGTTTTAACATTTTAGCAAATAAACAGATGAAGGGCATTTGGCTACTATTGCTTTTATACTACTGTGTTAGCAAATACAGTCACTGGACCTTCCTCAATTCATGGAATTGCTCGAGATTTTCTCTTTAAATCCACTGTCCACTGATTAAAGTCCAAGTGCTTTCAAACTGTACTTTCAAAATATGTATGATCAGGAAGCTTGTTCAAAACCTCTCTTCAAAAGAAGAACAAAAGCAGTGTCGGCTTTCTTTTGGGAGACCAAGTTCCCCACATAGCAGAAAAACAGCCAACCAGAAACCAAGAAAAAGACTTGCTAATTTTATTTGCAGGACTGATAATGAATCAACAAGATGGTAGGGTGGGGGTTTTGGCAAATTGCTCTTTTTTTTTTTTTTAATTATTAGAAAATTATTTTAAACAGGGAAACGTCAAGAGTTTGCCTGTCAGTTCATATATAAATACCCTCTGCATACCGAGTCACAAAAAGTAGCTGAAGGTTCTAGGAAGTCACGCTCTGAATACTCCTCAACAAATTCCACAGAATATGGGCTACACTTATGAAACTGCCCAGTCCTTTTACAGCCAGTTATGTTTACTCTTAATTCAAGCAAAATTGCCCACCACTGAAATTCCCAAGGCTTCATTCTTCTTCCTACTTTCACTTGCAGTTTCCAAAAACTCTGAGTACCCTCTGAACCATGACAACCTTCACTTCCCCTGCAGTGGTGTCAGGGCAGACCTGTCTAGCTGTAACAACAAAGAAATAAAGAGGTGGAAAAAAGGGGACTTTCTTAGACTAATATCTTTGCTTGCTGGTGTTATCTAATACTTTTAGGGATATATGAACACAACCCAATGCTCTCAGATCACCTATTCACAGAAATTGGTATTACCCAAATAAGCTGCCTTACTTTGAAATATTTCTGCTCCTTTCACAGCTCTGCTACAAGACCCATCACAGTAAGAAGCACTGAAATAAGTAAAATATGACTTCCCAACTGCTTAAATTATGTAAAATGCTAACAGTATTCTAAATACAGGAAAACCGTTTCTTTAATGCTCCTCTATGACAGTTCACCACAACTGCATCCATTTCAAAGGCTTCTGCTCCCCACACAGAATTAAGTAGCTGCTACAAACATCCTTTGAACAAGAACTGCCATCAGTGGAATAAGAACACATGCAGCCTGGGGGCTGGTATCAAACAGTCCCCCAAAAGAACTATTATGAACGAACCAAGGACATCTAAAGAGTGAAATCTAGGCTGAGAACTATTTGAGGAATTATCTTGAGAGACATTTCTTCCAGAAAATATATCAGCCATGGTTTACTCTACAAAGCATCTTCTACCAGCATAGTCTGGGGCACACATATATTCAGGTCAAGTTTCAGTCTGAACAGATGAACCCTGACCTTCTGCAAGCAAAGTAATAGCAATCCTTGGAGTTATGTGAGCCCTTGATTGATGCTGCTCCCCTGTGGCAATCTGTGTAGGTGTCTGTCAGCACAAATAGCTCTAATGTCACTGTCACAATGCCATGGTCTGTAACACTGGTTCTGCTGGCCAGATTTTCTATCTCTGTTTCCCAAGGATTATATGACTATGCATTAATAGGCTTTAAGATGTCACTGTGTCTTGGAAATGTCCCTTCTTTGTCTAGGTTATCAGCATAAGTGGATGCTAGTGCCCTAGATAAGGAAAGGGATCTGGAATTTTTTTTCAGCCTGAGGGTAACATAAAATAGTGCAGAAGTCCAGATGCCAGAAATCATAGGAAATACAGCTATTCCTCTGGACATTAAACAAAAAAAAGACACAAAGTCTAATCGAAGCTGCTCTTCACCACATGGGGAAAGCAGAGCTCTGAAACAAGAAGACAAAGGACATATACAAAAGACAGTCCTGCCACATGCGGATACTGTGTAGAGCTTAATGCCATTTTGTAGAGGGACTCAATAGCATTCCAGGAATGCAGAAGAGTCTTGCAACACCCAGAGGATGACTTCTCAGTAGCACAAAGCAAGGAAGAGTTCACAGGGAAAAGAAACACAGAGGATGCAGAGCCCAGAAAGGCCAAGGGGCTCTTTCAGACTCAACCAAACCATGGCGAAAGACAGAAAAGGAAACCAGTGATTTATGATGCTTTGTAACACAAGCATTAAAAAATAAAATAAGAAAAAAAAAATCATCCTTCATTGCCTCAGCATTGTATTCCCAGTGTCCCATTCTCTAAACACTTCTCTCTCTCCTATAAATGCCAGGGAACAAAGACACTCTATTTCAAGGTAGGCAGTTTGTTTCTGGGGAATGTACACGGTAAAAGAAGGCACACAGGTTAATAAATCACAGCCTATGAAGGTCATGCCAAAAACATTGTGTCCTCAGCAAATCTGTCCCTGAGACCCAGTGTGTGGTGGTGTTTGTTGTAGGATGTGTTTATTTTTTAAAAAAACCAAACAGCTATAAAGTCAAATTAAAAGCCTGAATTCTCAAAGAAAATATTTTATCAGAGACTTTTAATGCAGTCAAAAGTAAACATGCTCACAAACAAAGGAAACAAATCAAAATGTAAATGGAAGGGAATTGATTCAAGCTAATTTAAGTGTGGCAAATATAGCAAAGTGGATTTGCAAAGAATTCAGCAGATAGATACCTGGACTACTGCATGTTGCAAACATACTAATAAGGACTCATCAAAAGTAGTGGTTCTACTAAAAAATATACCTTTTTTCATTCAAGATTAAAAGTTCAAGTACAATGGAAACTACTTGCCGGCTGCACCTCAGTTCAATAATCAAGCAGAAATTACCAAATGCTGTTAAGAACAAAACAGCATCAGCAGATCTTCTCTGTAAGGACTGATATTCGTTTGAACTTTTGCATATCAGTGCATATTTATTTAAATTTTCCTGGAGTAGTGACAGTTTTGTTCTCTACTTTTTTTGGGGGGGGATAAATAAATAAATAAGCCAATGTATAAACATGAGGAGGAAGCAAAGCAGAAACTCTCCTGTTGTTTAGATGGCAGTTAGAGTAGCTTCCAGCCCAAACCTTGGAGCCATGCAATGTGCTCATGCTCTAATAAGGACAAATATGTGGCACAGTCAGTATGTATCTCCCTTTCTTTGCTGCCTTGCTTCATCAGGTCACCTCTGTAAAGAACTGAGAGGCATATGTGAACATTGATAGTTCCGATGTGTCTTGCAACAACAGCAGCAAAATTTTGTGAGTTAGGACCTTTCTATATTTCTGCTGTCTATATTATTTTATCCTGAGTCTTCAAACCAACTTGTTCCTGCTCAAATAGGAAGGAAATCTTTGTCTTCTCTTTGTCAGGAAAAGATCAGTCTGGGCCCACAAGATCTCCCATTGAGATAGCAATGGCACTGAACCCTTCTTCTCAGCCTTGCAGCTTGTTGCCAGTGGCTGAAAACTAGGCTTATTCTGGATTTTCTGATGCCAAAATAATTACCATAGTCTAGTCCTAGGCAGGACAGAAAGCTGTATTTCCATCATCAACTTGGCTCCTGCTGGTCTCGCAGCTGACTGCATTGCAGGGACAGAAAGAGCACGATGCCCTATTGCAGGAATGATATTCCACCATAATGAAATGTTCTACAACCAAGTAGTCGCACTTTCCGACACCCACCACTGAATCTTTAATAGATTCACTACTCTACTGTAAGCAACTGGTGTGTATATGTCTGTATCATCTGGTGACTCATTTACTATCTTCAACATGCATCCCTCAAATGATCTCATTTCCAGCACAGAACCCTTGATTGCTCTGGCAGTTGCTTCGACTGAAGGAATATAAAAGGATTGGTCACATATACTCTAAACCAAAATATCTCACCTCATTTTTCCAAAACAGAAGTTTGTGACAAGGAAGTGGTGAAAAGACTGAAAGTCAGTCTGAGAAAAAATTAGATGAAAAGTTGGAGATTCTGGCTGGATGCTTATACAAACTAAAGGAGAAGACAGAAAAATGACATTTTAGGGAGTCCTCATCTGCTACCATAACCTGAGAACAGCTCTCCTACAGCATGGAACTAATGCTGTATGCCTGGAGGTAATTTTGGGACAGTAGAGTGCCTGTATATGGCTACAATTAGTTTTCACCACTGCAAAATGCAGCTGTAAGAAAGGTTTGCATTAGAAAAATATTAAAATATGGAAGAAATAAGGCATCATAACAAAATTAGAAGTTGTGCACTATCAGAAATGTTACTAGTGCAAAATTTTAGTGCACCAGTGAGTACTTGCAGGAGGCAGTGCTTGGGCTTTGTATCCACAATGGATTGAAAAATAAATAATGAAGCCTGTATCGTTTGAAATCCTAGAAGAATAAATGTGAGGTCTCCATTTATTATGTAACGTGATGCAATGTATAACCTGAAGTAGCATAAAAGATGCTTTAAGGCAAAATAAAATAATTTTAATAGGTACAAACATAGGTATGTTTGACTCCTACCAACTTCAAAGTCTACTGACTCATTGAGGTAGTGTGAAGGTTTAATCCTCCCACCGCATAGTGCACAGCTAAACTCAGCCGGAGAAGCGAATGAGAAGCTGTATTTTACAAGCAGAATGAAATGCAACGAATATATACAAAATGTACAGTATTTACAGTATATACAAATATATATATATATATAATATATACAGGGAAGAACATAACACAGAAACACCCTCCTGAGGAGAACCCCGCCCCGGGTTCCCCCAAAACCCCTTATCCCTCTTCCTCCCCTTCCCCTAGTAGTTAACTGGGTGAAAAAGGATTAAAGAGAGAAATGGATATTAAGGGAAAAAGGTTAGTTCAAAGCAGGTGTTAGAGAAGTTAGTTTTCTTATCTCATAAGCTTCAGTCCAAGGTCAGCGGTATGCACTCCGGCCAAGAACAGAGAAGAAGAAGCAGAACAGACTGAACTCAGAGTAAGTTCTTAAAGCCACATTTCTACTGATCTACCAATGAAATTTGTTTATAATTATCTTTGGTTTCCTTTTTTACACCTAAACATTTCAGCTAGAGAATTCTGTAGCTTGTCTTTTCTTAAAGGCACAGTCTAAAACTGTCACACTTATTGACTGTTCAGAAATATGAATCAAGCCCTTAATATAGCATAATTAGTAGAGAATACTATGATATATTCTACAGAGTGTACAAAGATGTCACAGTGTCATATCAAGGTAAATACTATATTTGTAATGGCAGTTTCTAAAATTATCACAGATGTCACTCAAGAGACTGCACAATCCCCAGATATAAATCACAGAGAAGTAATTCTGGATCATAGCTTTTACCCAGTTATTCCATGTACAAGAACTCCCTGGTGTTATAAACACGTACAGCATAGATAGCACCAAATTAAACTGTAGTAAAATATTCACTCGTTGCTTCATGGTTCATGGATACTTAATGGCAGAAAATATGCTCCTTTTGTGTTTCATTAGCCTCATTGTCTTGCGCATGCCAACTCAATGCCTATAACAATGAAGGGGCAGAAAACTGTGAGGTTAAAAAAAATTAAATTCAGTGATCACAATGATTTAGACACATACCTATATAAAATTCAGAGCTGACAAGTAAATGCCAAAGATATATGTCACTTCGCACAATCCATATATTTATTTGCACAATCAAAACATTTACTCCCTGCAGGTGCATGAACTGGCACATAGAAATCTTCTTGTGAGGAAAACTAGGGATTGTAAAATGAAAATACTAGAAGATTACTTCTCATCCTGCTGAAAGATGTCTAAATTATCAGCAGTAAAAGGTCTCTAAGCAAGAACCTCCACACTTCTGCTTTCAGACACAGCATGGTATTGGATGTCTTTGAGTGCTAAATTCAGTACTATGATCTAGAGAATATCTGGAAATCTTCAGATCCCACTCCTTGAAGGTAGTGAGATACAGTACTTCGAAGTGATGACATTTTAACACATAGAAAAGCTAGTATTGACCCTACAGTGATTGCTGCTTGCAGTAGAGTGCAGGCAAATCTAAATCCGTATTTCGGGATATAAGCATAAAGTGCTTCACTGACAGAATCAAAAAGCAAAATCAAAATGTGCTGCTTCTGCAATCTCTCTGGGATTCTGAATAAATTCACCAAAATCATAGTAACAGAAATTAAGTAATGTGTGTCTCTAGTCTGCCACAGTTTTCTTCCAGATGGATGGAGGGAGGAAAGAGAGGAGGAGACTCTATTAATCATCATTCTCTATATAGCTTTAGTACCTGTGCTATCTTCTTAGAGAACTCATTTCAAAGGGATTTCATGCTCAAGATCTGTGTATGGGAAAAGCTATGTAACAAAAAATAATCAAGAGTAGACAACCACATCTAAATCTAGATATATTTATGTGTGCTAAAAGAATCTCCTAAACTGACCTTAAAATTTTAACTATTTTATCAGCTCAAATTGGCTTCCTGAAAGAAGAGTTTCTGTACTGCTAGGTTGGAGAGACAATACATAACAGCCTGTGATGGCTTAATTAGGAAAATAAGAGAATCAGGGAACTAATAAAGAATTATTTGGATAAAACTCCACAGCTGAGAATTCTGATGTGCATTTGCAGAAAGCAGCACCATTGCCAGTGTCTGCGTACAGGATGCCACCAAACAAATGCATCTTTGCTTAGGGTGAGCAGAACCAAGAGGCAAGAAAATTCACTGCCTGGTCTCCAACACCATGGATAGGCAGTGCTGCAAAAATTCTGTGGGTGAACAACAGCAGCAAACAACACAGGCAGACAGGATGAGGAATAAGATATAAATATATTGCATCGTTCAACTTTTATTTTTTCCCAATAGAATAGAATAGAATAGACCAGACCAGGTTGGAAAAGACCTTTGAGATCATCAAGTCCAACCTATCACCCAACACCATCTAATCAACTAAACCATGGCTCCAAGTGCCTCATCCAGTCCCCTTTTAAACACTTCCAGTGATAGTGACTCCACCACCATCCTGGGCAGCCCATTCCAATGGCAAATCACTCTTTCTGTGAAGAACTTCTTCCTAACATCCAGCCTAAACCTCCCCTGGTGCAGCTAGAGACTCTGTCCTCTTGTTCTTTTGTATTACTGAACACACAAACAGATTAGATTTTGTCCTATATTACATCTATAAAATATCTGAATGGACAGCATGGGTTCTGATGCACAGGAGATACTAAGAAGAACTTCTAATCTGGACTATAATGCCACAGCACATACTAGGGAATTTCCCTTCTCCCTCCTGGGATTCCATCACACAAGTACTAGTCACTTGTGCAGGCAATCATTAAGGAAGAGCTTGCAGGGTTTTTCCAGTTTGGTGCAGAGGTTGGTTACTGCAGGTTTCAGGGACTTGCTGGGTCTGTCTGACTGCCCGTTACTTCAGGGCACATCCTGTTCCTGATAGCGATGCTTACAAGTGACTACAATTAGAAACAAAGCTAATTCTTGTACTTTAACCTTTTCACTCATCATTTTGCCTTCGAGACTTCACTCAACCCTTTGGCACAACTGCTTCATCTAACTACTTCTATGCAGAACAGTACGTGAAGGGATTTAAGTTGTGAATTAATTATGCTGATACAAAGCCATCGGGGAAAATGCCAGCGCAGATTGCTCATTTGCCTCATGGGATAATATGTCAGAAAGAAAGTAGCAACAACATGTCAGGCAGCCTAATATTTCCAATGCTTGACACAACACATTACAGGAATGAAATAAACTAAACTTTATAGAATTGCACAAAAAAACCCTAAATCAAGTTACTTTAAAGAGAGGTTTATCTGAAAGCGCAGTTATGCTTGTGAATAATAAGATACTCTTGCAGCTTTGTCTGCTGTACCAATTTCTCCTGCACATATACAAATCTGCACAGAAGGTGAACATGTTTAAATAACTTTAAGACTTTAAATATCACCTGTGATAAGGTGGAAAAGTGTAGGTTAGTGGTGACAATCTCAACTTCAGATTGTCTGGTTTTGGCCTAGTTTGCAATGAGAAAATCTGTTTCAAGCTTCTTCAGTACTCAGGGAATAGCTGAAACCATTTTTACCTTGTTTTAATTTTGCTCACTTGCCTATTTTGCCTCAGATTTTTGTCTCTAGTATTCATTACTGAGTTTTGATAACAGCTTCCAGCCCACTACTTCCCAAATCTATAAGAAGAGTAGTACTTGAAATTTTTACAAATGTAAAAGAACTTTTGAACTGCCATTTAAGCTAACAGATGTTTAACCAGCATTCCTTTGTGACAGATGTTGTTAGGATAAAATGTGTGCTGGCTCCCTCAGTCTCAGAGACTAAAGAACAGGTACATGAAAAAATTACCTCCCTTTTTGCCAGCAAGAATAAAATGTCAGCATAGAATAAAACACTGCCAGCGTGAATGACACCTTTGCACCATTTGCATGAATTACTAAGTAAAATACTTTTTAGTTACTGCTATTTTAAACTAAGAAATTGTCATTTTTTGTTGTTAATAAAAGATCCAAATATAATTTCTTTACCAATGGTCTGTAAAATTAGGATTAAAAAAAACAACCAGAAAAATCAAAACCAAACTAGAAACCTTAGACAAGTATTAAGGAAAGGAAGAAACACATATGAGGAGAGCACTTTATGCTTTCCTATCAGTGAATCTTTTTTGGTGATGTCTTTCATTAACCTGTCTTGTAGTATGAAAATTGTATTGTCAGATATATGGGCTTGAACTGTGTGCATCAATCACCAGATCTGGATGTAGCAGGAAGCACCTTAGTACAGAGGGGACAGCTGAGAAATGTCAAGATTAGAATGAGTCTGGGGGCTCCTCACAGTCCCAGTTACAAGGGAGAGTAGGCAGCATGCTGCCCTTGCAACCATGTGCTGTAAATGTGCATGCTGATATTTCTCAAGCCCTGGATGCCAGCATGCCTATTCTTCTACAGTGGCTATTTTTACACCACTCAGTGTGGGTCCAGATAAGGAAGCATGAAAAAAGAAGCAGCTACACAAAAATATTCTGTGAAAAGTGATGCCACACAGAAGCTACTGCAGCCTCCTGGCCACCATGGGTAGACTGATGCTGCTGATGTTAGCCATGCTGACATTTCACAGCAGTGCAGTCAGCCAGCAGAGAAGTAGTCTGATACACTAAGACTCAACAGATCTGTTATGTCTGAAGGGTGAAAGCACCTAATAAACACAGTATAATGCTCCCTAGTGGCAAACTGTAAAAAGATTTATTGATTGTTAGCAGTCAACTACATCTACCCAAGCAGGCTGTGTTTTGACACGTACAATACTGTATGACACAGGAGATTTTAACCAGACATATGGCAAAATATGTAACTGCATCAAGCCCTCGAAAGAAAATTATTTGGTCTCCCCTTATGTCCATTGTTTGGAATTGTTACAGTTTTGGTTTTGGATTGGAGGAAAGTCGTAAGATGCAAACTTAAGGACCAGGTTTGAACACTTCTGCAGAGAATACAGAAAATTTAAGGTGAATTGAACATAAAACATTAGCAAAGGACACTGTGATGGAATGATAAGTGTCACCTGAGATGGGACATTTCCCAGTCTAAGCCAATGTTTGGCACCACTTGCTCTGTCTGAGCCATAACGGACCACTGAGGGATACCACGTATCACTGCTCTCCATCTGGACTTCAAGCCATTAAGCACTACCCTCTGGATGTGACCATCCAGTCAATTCCTTATCAATTTAACAGTCCACTCATCAAATCCATATCTCCCCAACTTGGTGAGCAGGATGTTGTGGGGGACTGTCTAAGGCCTTGCAGAAGTCCAGATCGATCACATCCATATGTTGTCCCTTTATCCACTGACATAGTTACTTTATCATAGAAAGCCACTAGGTTAGTCAGGCATGATTTGCCCCTAGTAAAGCCATTCTGACTGTCTTGAATCACCTCCCTGTCCTCCATGTGCCTTAGCATGGCATTGGAATGGGTTGCCCGAGGAGGTGGTGGAGTCACCATCACTGGAGGTGTTCAGGAGGAGACTTGATAGGGTGCTTGGTTGCATGGTTTAGTTGGTTGGGTGGTGTTGGATGATAGGTTGGACACGATGATCTTGAAGGTCTCTTCCAACCTGGTCTATTCTATTCTATTCTATTCTATTCTATTCTATTCTATTCTATTCTATTCTCCAGATGAATTTCTTCTGCAGTCTGTCCACAATGAAATATTTTGAACTGTTTGTTCAGGAAGAAACTTGTACAGCTGTGCAATATAGAAGAGCAGAGTGTACCCTACAACACAGTACCTGGGGCTATGTGGAGACCTTTCCCTTCACCAGTGGCTCTGGTCTGACAGCTATATAATCTGGAGTCTCACCAGGTCTGGAGCCTGAAACTGCAAGGATAATATTTACACTACTTGCTACTGCCAGAATTGACCATTTCTTGTTTGCAAAGAGTACTAGAGATGTGGTGGTAGTTTAGTTTTGCATTCTGAAAGCTATACAGTTCACCAAAAACCATGGTTGATGAAAAAAACCAGATTCTTCGAAAGTCCACCAATCCATTAGATTTATACAGGTCTGGATAACAAGCCAAATGGAAATAAAAGAGCAGCCTTGAACAGATTTTTTTTTTGTTTTTTTCATTTTAAAAGAAGCAAACTCACTTCTTCAAATCTTCACATTCAGTAGTCAAATTAATAAATGCACCATTATAAATGGAATTTGAATTGAATGTGAACCATGAGACAGATTTTTTTTTGAGAACAAAAACAGACACAAACTTTCTCCACTATAAACAGAAGCAAAACCAGAAGATTCTGACAACTTAGTAAAGACAAATCTGAACCATCACAGAGTCTGCAAAATCAGAACCAAAAATTTTATAAGATAGCTAGCTGTCTTTATGAAAAGGCCATTGGTTATTCATTTCAGCAAAAATTCATCAGAAAAAAGGAAATGAAAAAAGGTTCTAACCTTACCATATCTGAAAGCAGGAGATTTAAATGAAAAGCCAAGGCATGGTAGGAACATAATGTAAAACAATCTAATTCAGTGTCCTCAAATACAGAAAATAATTCAGGGCATGAATTTTACACCTATGTTTACTTTTAAAACACATAAAATTAGTTATTTCACTACTGCCTAACAATAACTATTATAGACATGCCATATTAATCTGCTACTTTATCTTAATTTGTTCTGAAATATTAAATCACTAACAAAAACATACCCTTGAAAATACTGCCTTTACATAAAACACAGATGCATCCTTGACCAGTGCTGAAGAGAAATAGTCAGGAAAAGAACAGTAACGATGATCTGTACTTACTATACATACACTTACACATCATTGCACTATACATCTCAGTTTTATAGGCAACAGACACAACAGCTGTTCAACTCAAGCTCAACAAATCATTTTTACAGCATTGATTTTCAAATTTTGCTCGCTGAATTGCACTGCTTCCACCATTTGCAATGAATGTGAGCACTACCAGTAATACTGGTTTCCTTCACCAACACAGCACTCTCACTAAACTACAAGCAAATCAGAAATCTTTTCCAGATTCTATAAAATAAATCTTTTTATAAGAAAGTATTCACAAGTCTCATTAAAGTTAGTTGCACAAACTGAGAGTCAGAAGGACTTTTCCAAAGGACTCACTATATACAATGATTCCTCTATGTAAAGAAAACCAAAAATTAATTTTTCATATGTACAAAAGGCAAACATTGATTTTTATTAGTTCCACAGTAATAATTGTGCTATTGCACACCCTCACATATTGTTATATACTATTACAGGAAGGATCACAGAATCACAGAATCACCAAGGTTGGAAGAGACCTCAGAGATCACCAAGGAACATGTCCAAAGAAGGGGCACAAGGACAATTAGAGGGCTGGAGCACCTCTCCTATGAGGGAATTGGGGCTGTTCAGTCTGCAGAAGAGAAGATTGTGAGGACACATTATTGTGGCCTTCCAGTACCTTAAGGGGCCTACAAGAAAGTTGGTGAGGGCCTTTTTAGGGTGTCAGGTAGTGATAGGACTAGGGGGAATGGAGCAAAAATAGAAATGGGTAGATTCATATTGGATGTTAGGAAGAAGTTCTTCCCCATGAGGGTGGTGAGACACTGGAACAGGTTGCCGAGGGAGGTGGTAGAATCCCCATCCCTGGAGGTTTTTAAGGCCAGGCTGGGTGTGGCACTGGGCAACCTGGTCTAGTGTGAAGGGTCCCTGCCCATAGCAGGGGGGTTGGAACTAGATGATCCTTCCAACCAGAGCAATTTTATGATTCTACAATTCTATACACATCTATTGCCACTTCAAGTGTGTTTCTCAGCACAAACACTAATGAAAGATAACTTTGATATTAATGATAATATATTTGAAGATTATATGTTTCACTGCACAGCATTTATTTCCATTTCTGCAAGTGGTAAAAAACTAGCTAAAATTCCATCTCAATTCTTTTATCCCTGTTTTTATGTTTTTAGCAAAAAATCTGCATCAGAATTGTATGAATCACTGATTAAGAACACACCAAAACTTAATACATATCACACATGTGTCTAGTCTCCTTTGTAGTCTGAATTTTAACAAGTAGATCTAGTTAAAAAGACATAAAAAAAGCACTTTTGAGTCACATTTTGAGCTAACCCTGCAACACCCTTAGAACTGAACTACTGTGTTGCCATTGCATGACTGCACATACAAACCCTGGTAGTCTTCAATTCATACGAATTTAAACATGCACAAGAAATTTGATAATATTAGTAGAATTTCCTAGAGCTAGTTAAGAGAACTGTAACAAAGTATGCATCAGGCCTGGAAGCGGTATAATGACTCCTCTGAACAAGGATTAAAAAGCAAATTTGGCTATTTGAAGCCATCGGTGGCTGGTTGTAGACAGCAGTGACCTGTGTACCTGTCCTCTCAGATACAGGTTTTGAAACAGGGAGACACACACCTGTGACCTCAAAGAACAATTTGGCAATCCTTGCCCAGGAATGAACCACAGCATTCCTCTGCAGGTATCCCACAGGGCAGCACAGAAGCAGCAGCAACCTGTCCATACAACACCCTGAGTCTCCTTTCTTGCATTACCTCCCTGACTTACGGACTCAGAAGGAAAAATGCTTTCTAGAAGTGAGCACAGTTTCTTTGCAGGTTGATTACATTAACCCCTGTGCCCACAGCTAAAGCCCCACATGCCAATTCCATTTTGCAAGAATAATGAATATTGGCAGATCCTAGTAAGAGGCAGAAATCTCTCAGATGTCCAGCTTTGTCTCCTGGGACCACTCTGACCAGGAATGTCAACAGGTTCAGAAAACCCAGGCAACAGCCAAGATGGCTTCATCTTGACACAGGTGCTCTTAAATGACACACCAACACAGCTCTCAGATAATTACTGTAAAACAAATAAATAATCACAGTGATACTTCCATCCAATAGCAAAAAGTAAAGGCAGCTGTTACTCAGTACAGAAACTACATTAAAAAAAAAAAACCACTTCTTGAAGCTACAATTTAAGTCTCTATATTGAATTCTGCCTATAAAGTATGATAAATATCTTTGCACCATCAAGGAATAATATGTAGGATGATGCTGGCTGCTGGCTGTTACCAAAGATTTATCACCATGAACCTGCTGGAATATTGCTGTTGCTGAGAATAACAAGTATATAATCGAGGTGGGGGGGGAATACACATAAAAATAGGGAAAAATATACTTTTTGACACAAGTCAAAGGGGATGCAGAGAAACACAGATGTGGCCTCTAAAAATATTGAAATACTGCCTTTACTCTGCCTAGAAATGCTGCCTTTACTCTACCTGCTTCATGCTGTGTGGTTAGTTACAGTGCGTCATACAGCAAATGTGCAGTATTATAAACCCAACTGCAATCCAATTGAATGAAAGACTCCACAGAGAAGAGCCACGTCAGAACAAAGTCCCTGTAGCCCTGTAACGTAGGGCAGTGGCCAAAAATAGATTTATACAGGAAGTGTAAAAAAGCCCCAAGCCAACAAAATAGAAAGAATGTGATACACAGAGAATCAGCATGACTACTTTCTTTGAGAAAGTAAAAATAAAAACAACCAAAACACAACAGGCCAAACCTATAGATCACATTCAGGAATGTTCCTAGCATGATGGTGGCCTATATAGAATGAAAATTGATTACTCATACTACATCCCTTCCTACCTTGTAAGAGGTATAGCAACATCTGCATGTAGTATCAGGGAGATGGAGTAAGACAGCAGCAGAACTCTTTCAGTGAAGATGAATAATGTTCAAACATGATCATGTTTCTTTACAGATGTCTTAGAAGATCCTGGGAACCACGTTTATTTGTGACTTACATAAACTAGAAGATTAGCTCTGGATGAAGGATGTAGTGCTATTATAATTTGGTTTTGGACTTTTACATGTGGGATTTTCACATTTTCAATTAAATATTTAAACTGATTTTAAACTAATGGAGGAGGTACAGGAACTTAGCATTCCCACAGCTACAATCTCTCTATAGAATTTCTTTCTTCCATGATGACTTCAATTACAATACAGCATCCTGCCAAAACCCCCCAAAACTTCACAATATTTAGTTATTGCTGTACTATATGGCTTAAAACCGTACGTTGATCACTTAATACAATGAACATTCAGTGCTCACGGCCTGACTTTACAAGCCAATCAAGAAAGAAATGCAACCATGACACTAAGTAATTTTGTGTGCCAAAAACCATACTCTGTCATATATGGAGATTTCGCATTCTAAGTAACACAAACTGACACCAGGTGCATCTCTTGATGACTCAGTTACAGTGTAGTAAGAACTACCTGGCCTAGGAGACTTCATTCACATTCAGCATATATCAAAGAGAGTTTGATTATCTGGATGATAGCCTCTGAATAATTCAGCACTAATTAATCTGTGTCTGTACCAGACAACAATAAGGTCAATAGCCATTTTGCAGCCCCAGAACACAGGGGTTTAGAACTTTAAGCAAATCAAAATCAAGGTAACTTCATGCTCTTTAATTAAATTGTGGGGAAGGCACTGTACTCATTTATATACTCTTCCAGACTTAAATTCTGGGACCTGGTCTATGAAAACTGCTGAACAACACATTTGCATTTTGAAGGAAGTAAGGTTAGACAGGCATCTTCATCACCGGTATCTATTAGCTTATTGAACCAAAGGAGGTTGCAGACTTGATTTCATAACTGTAGTAATTACATTCCATGGCATGATTTTACTTCTTGAATATTTTATATCTATTTACTACTACAGTAATGTAAAATTTGAGAGAAATCATAGCAGTAATAATGGATTACCTCAACTACTTCCTGACCCACTTGTGGTAACTAAAGAAAATTAACAAACTGGTGCAGTAGGTTTATATGGCTCCAAAACTTCTGGCTGAACAGAAACTTTTTCTATTTAGCCTTTGCTGCACACATCCAAAATTCAGGTGACTCCTTGGCACAACACTGCTTTGACCTGAAACATGTTGGCCGACTTGAAAAAAATGTTGAACACTACATTTTTTATTTTTTGTGCTGTGAAGGCTTTTTAAGTCTTAAAAACAAAACCATTTGTCAGAGTGCTTCCTAATCTCTGTAATAATTCTAAAGTACACTTCACTTTCACAGCAAACTCAAAGGTTGTGCCCTACTGCACATTCACATCATATTAAAATGCCTTCAAGAAGAATTCATAGGCATTAAAACTATTTCTGGGTTTTGATGGAAAGTATGTAAGAGGAGAAGGAATAAGTGGTGCAAATTACAGGCTTAAACTGAAGCTTCTTAGGAAGGTAAATTTTAAAATGTAATAAAAAGTCACATTAAACTTTGAGGAACTAAGTTCCTCAAAGAATATAAACTTCAGTTACTGTTGTTACAATGTTAACAGGAGCTCCTGGAACCCTTCTTCTTGTGATAGAATTTCATTTATTGACAATTAATGGTTACTTCTGTTTTCTTAAGTGGACAAATTACAGGGTATGTAGCATTTAAATTCCATCTATGACTTATGTGAAATATTTCTCTACTTCTAACACAGATAATGAAATTTTCCTGTAGTTTCCTAACTTTTCTCCCCTCTCAATACCATGAAATACTATATCAATAATAGGATTACTGTGTCAATTCTGAACTGTCATTTGGTCACCATGACAATCCCTTCCTGACTATTATTTGCTCCTTACAGTGAAGAGTAACTCAAACACAGCAGAACGTAGACCTCAGCTACTGAACATCTTGAAGATGAACTGTCCTTAATCATAGAAGGGTAAATTAATCTAACTTTATTCATTTACAACTTGCAGAACTATTTAAGAGTTGTTACGATTGTCTCTCACCTCATAAAAACATCACCTCTCAGGAATATGTAAAACTTGTTCTGACCTCAATAAAAATAATGCCATGAAAATAAACCAAATACTGACTGACTCTCATCAAGCTTATTCAATTAGACCTCACATTTAGAACTGCACAGCTCTTATTGGAAATAAAGGTAGACTCTTAATACTTTTTCAAATTCAGGCTGCTAACTTTTCTAAATGACAAAACATTTCTTACACTTGGAATTAACTAAGTTTGCTGGAAGGAAAAACTAAACTCTAAACCTTTTCATTATTACCAGACTTAGTGAAATGGGCAGTCCCCATATTACTTCTTTTGGTTTTTTTCCAGTGCTGACATCTTGCTGAGTGTTGCAGTCCAAATGACAACATATCCAAAGAAAAGAAGGTTGCAGTTAGCTATTATCTAATTGCATTATTTCTCAATAGCCAGGTGTCACAGACTACACAAATCAGAGTAATCATGCAAGTACTGGACTAGAAAAGGGTTTTTGCTTAGAAAGGTTATATACCCTGCTGAAGTTGCCTGCTCTGAATCAGAAGCAAGTCTGTCTACATCATGCTGACAAGAGTTTGCCTAACTCATAGGGAGAAACCGCCAGTGGGATGAATCATGGGGTTTTATCTTTGCCTAGAACCTCACATAGCTAAAGAGTTTTTTTCCTGACATTGTCTTCACTGACTTAAACAAAATGCTTCTTGTCCTGTCCTAGATGAATATGAAAGTAATTTATCGTTTTCCATGCTCCTCTACAGTACAGATGTAATTCAGTCCTTTCAACATCAAAACCCTACAAACTTCAAGACAGAGCATACACAAAGCTTTCTTATTACCAGTAGGTGTGCTACACTATAAAAGTCAGCAATTTGACTTCACACAGAAACTTCAGGATCAATTTGTATAGACTCATGGAATCATAAAATGGTGGGGGTTGGAAGGGATCTCTAGGGATCATCTAGTTCAACCCCCATGCTAATGCAGATACATCCACAGCAGAGAGTTCTGAAAGTCTCGAGAGAAGACTCCACAACCTCTCTGGGCAACCTGTTCCAGTTTTTCCTTAACTTCAAGTGAAACCTCTTGTGTTCTTGTTTGCAGTCCTTGCTCTAACAATTAGCTATGATTCCCCTAGTAAGGAACAGATATTTATTCTGAATGGAATAAAGGAAGTTGTATGTAGGACATGGTTATGAAAAGTTATGGACAGAAGATTAAACAAAACCAGAACAATATCTTAGACTGGGACATTAATTTAGGACACTAAAACTGGGAGACAGAGAGGGAGGGAGAGATGGAAGGAAGGAGGGAGATGAGTCTTACAGGCTAGAATGCCAAAAGGAGTACCATGTTTTCCCATTTGAAAAGAAACCCTGGAGTAGAACAGTATTACAAAAGCCATAGATTTCAAAACCTCCTATCAACAAAAGGTCCTTTGGTCTTTTTGCCACCAGAGAAGTAATACAGTGATACTACATGAAGAGCAAGGAAAAGCTTTGTTGCGTATTACTAACACTTCTGTTTATGCTATAGATACCATTCACATTTACACAATAATCCTCTGCTCTGTAGTTTAAAGTCACAAATTACTTTTCAGTTCTCAAAAGATGAGAGCATGATATATATTTATTCACAGGCTTTCACATCACTTATCTCCAGTAACAGATTTGATTCAGTGTCCTCTTACTTGTGTATCTTTCTCATTTCAAAACAATATCTGCAGCAATTTCTATTTTGTATATATGGGGTTTCAGGTGCACCTGTCTACCTTCTGCCTCCTCCTGGTAATTGTCCTGTTGAGCCACTCAAAGATGGGCATTAGAAAACTGCATTCAAATTACCACCTTATATTTCCAGGTAAACTGGAAATTTTTATTACAGTATTTTTTTTACTAAGGTTGCCAGTGTCACACTATGCACCACTGGCTAGGTAGTTGTAATGGTTTAGCACAAGGGCTAACCTGCCTGCTCCCACAACACAAAAATGAGGGGAAGAGTAACACACAAAACTTAGGGCTGAGATAAAGAGATACAATAAGAGTTTAATATAACATATCATAATCACAATGCATAATTACCTTAGCTAATAATTTATCTAATAAAAAAATTCATGATTGCCTTAGCTTAGGCTATTTGCAGAAGTGGCACAGTGAAACACAGGGGAAAAGCCCAGCATAAAACAGAAAACCAAACCCAGCAGCTGCCCGACTCCCACCCATTCAGCCACCATATCTCAGAAAAGAGACAACACTCAAGAACCTGGAACCCAGAAGCAGCGATCAGAACAGGAAGCCTCCCATGGTGCAATCTGAACTTCAAGCCCTATAATACTTTGCCATTCAGCACTTTCAGTTTTTGAAGCTGGCATGACTGCAGCATGGTATGAGTAAAAGCAGCAGATTCAACTCAGTCCATGACAGTGATACAGTAATATCCTGATCCATACTCTTTGAAAAATATTTTTTCTTCTCCCTGACAACTGGTACAAAGCTCAAGTCTTCCTCTGAACAGCAATGCAAATCATTATACATAATAAAAAACATAGAAAAACTTACTGACATACCTTTGCTTAAGAGTTTTCTAACTCCATTTATATATGTATGTATGCATATATATCTCTCCAATTCTATTACAGAAAGAAGCACTTTTATTTGGCTTTGCCATTCTTAGGGTTATGCAGAGTGAAAAGTATACCCTTCATGAACTCTCCCTATCCTTCAGGAAAGGAAGCAGTAGTCTTGATGAACAAAAATAGAAAACTGAATACTAGAATTTGTAGCTGGGTTTTGCATAAGATACTTGCATAATACTCACCAATTTTATCCCCTTGGGCATACTGTTTGTAACCTAATATTCCATTACATTAAGCATCTGTAATTTTATTTGCTGCAGTACTGCAGGATAGAATTATCTCCATGATTTCTTCACAATAAAGGACTGTTAATTGTGCTCTAATGCTGGCAATTTTTTCTGACAAATGTAGTTGATGTTGCTTTTTATATTATCTTTTTAGTGATTTTTTCTTTTAAGCAAGTTTGCGGGGGGTGGGGTGGAAGACATATAAGGCAGGCCCTACTCTCTTCTTTTCTTCTCTATACTCCTATAGAATTTTATTTTTTTTTGGCAAAAGACATAAATTGGCTTTGAATTTCTTAATACTAGCATGAATAGCATGCCATTTTAGGGCAAACGTTCATCCTGCCTTCTAGACAACTGATTTTCAACATACAATCCAGAAAATTTATGAAGCTGATCATCAATGTGAAAGAGGTGACAGATGCAAAGTATATTTTCATGTACTGTTGTGGTGGGTTGAAATTCCCCTCCAACATTAACTTTGCGTAAAACTACTGCAATTTTTTTCCATGGGATGCAGAAACTGAAAATATATAAAAAAAGAGAAGTTACCAAACCAGATTATACAGGGTTTGAGTAAATAATGTTGAAAAGTACTTCTGAACCCCAAGGTAAATGCAGTCATACGATAGACTCTATACATGGTGAGCTATACTTAGGAAAAGCATTCAAAGTGCAGTATTAAGCACCTCAGAGCCAGAAACTCGGACAAGTAAGAAGACAAGTCTCTTGAGATGTTACACTAACAACTAGCTTTAATTTTAATTTTATCGGCACCTTAAAAATTAGTAGCTTTATGGTAAGGTAATGTTTTGGTATTGCATTAGCTTTATTGTTCCAAAATGGATATAAAGCCTTTTCAATATAAAAAAAATGGAAACAGAGAAGTACCTTCAGTTACAACCTAAGATCTCCCATAATTACAGAACTTTTAAGATGAAAGAGAAATGACTAAGTACAACTCATTAAAGAACCTCGTCCAATGTTATTGACATAATGCTTTTCTAGCATAAAGACTTCATTTAATGAAGCAGTGAGGGCTGTATAAAAGTATAGCAATTTTTCCAAGTGATATTTAAATTTCTAATAACCTATGATATTATTCAAAAGTAGAGCTCCCACCGAAAAGCAGCATTAACAGGATTGTGGCCTGAAGTGTTTTATTATTTTACCACATTTCACTTAATTGTTACCCACAAAATATGGACTTTATATTCTTAAACTATATAATTTTGAAATAATTATGAATTGCTCAATGTGTATGCTTAGTCCAGCACCTCAAATTATTACTTATGTTCAATCTGTTCAATATTACTATTCTTTTACTATTCTCAACTGCAGAAGTTAAACCTAAAAGAAAATAGAGTCATATTTAACTTCCCCAAGCAGTAGTACTCTAAGCTACAGCTTCGTTCCTGGTACTGCTGCTTTTTCATGTACTAAAGCAAACCTAGCAGATTTCCACAGTCAAGACCAAACGAGCCAGATCAGGTTGTAAATGTAATGTTTTATCTGTGTACTGATAAGGCAGCTCTACATAAAATTGCCCTGGGAGAAATTATATCCTACTAGCAGTATTCAGGTAATCCTGTTAGCTAACAAAACTGGCTTGAGGTAAGAAGCAGTCACCAGAAATAAAAAAGAGAAGAAAAAAATAGAAGACAAGTACAAAAAACTAATTTCAGACAGCTTTGAACATGAGGGTTTAGCCCATGGCAAACAGACTGTATAAAGAAATGATACTTGTTTTCTCCCTGTTCTGCCACTGTGTTCATCATTTTGTTAAAATGATAAAAAAAGACAGGACTTCTATAGAATCTACTGATGAGACATTTGTGGAAACAACATGTGGATGATCAATGCATCTTGCCATGATGCAGTGGCAGAAATTAGGATATGCCACACTTCAGTGCTACCTACAGGTTTACTGCAAGAACAATGTAAAAGTTTTGTCAAATTCATTCTAACATAATGTTATCTGAAATTATTTGACTATGTCAGTCATATTACTAAAGTTTTTTCCAGACAACAGAAAGCTTTGTGACTACATTCAAACCACATGCTATGGCAGTATGATTAATTTATTATGACTTTAACGTTCAGGAAAACAATGAGAAATTCAGGTGCCTTCTTTCTAACCCTGTCAGAGGCTGGCTTAAAAACAGACCAGAGAGAGAACTAGCATCTCTGTGCAGGCTAGCTTCTGCTATTACACTTATCTCAAATCTCGGCTATATACATAAAACTTGACATATATTCTGTTATAATGGTCAATTAAACTTTCCTCAATTAAACACCCATCTCAATTTTAATTTTTAAAAAGTGTTTAAAAAGTAAGACAAGTGAGCTTACAGGCATTCTTGCACAGCGCATGGGGGAGTTACAAAGCTACATTCATTCCTGTATGTCAAATTCTTTTGGGTTCCCAGGTGGAAGCCTTTAACAAAATAAGACATTTCTGTCACCATATTATGGGTATTTGCTGGTATTGCTTAGCAGAGCTTTTTTCATGGAAGCAGCAGAGTTCTCCCCCTCACTAGAGACTACCCAAAAGTATCAAACTGCTGAAGTGTGTGAGAAATCCTTGGCATATTCTTTTATTAGCACAATATAAGATTACCACTTTAACAACCTGTCCTAGGAACACCTGTCTTCCCATTAATATTTCAACATTGATGTTTAGAACACACATTGCAAAGTAAAAGACATTAAAGAAAATATTTTCTTATTTTTATGTTTGCTTGTTTCACCTATTCATATTACACAATACACAAATGAGACTTTATAGATTTTTTAAAATATTTTTTTTTACAGTTAAAAGTATGTATTTACTCCAGAATATGGGAACAACATGTCACCTTAATAAGGGCTTATTCAGCAAAGCCTGATTTCCAGGTCATTCCAATCACAGAGCGGTATCAGTTTGACATTAACAGAAAGATACTAATAACAATCTTGAGCTAGAGACCCCCCTTCTGTCAAAGGAATTGAGCTGGAAATCTTCAGAAAAAGCATCAGACCATGAAATGTCAAATAAAATTCCTTCTTCCATCCAGAGATAAAGCAAAAGTGTACAGCACTACTTTATTAAAACAGCAACTTGACAAAAAAAGAAAATAGATGTGGGCATTTTTTAACATTTTTTGCTTTGCTGAATGGAACAACATGAAGAAAAGTTTTTCCATCTTTTGGGAGGGAAAAAACCCTATGTACATAAACACATTTACTGGATTTCTGAAGCCTTTTTCTTTCACAAAAAGTCCAATTAGAAATTACCAACAGATGGTAATAAACAAGAAGGCACAACTATTGTCTAATTTTATCTGATCTTTTTATAGTTACTGTTACATACCTTTGAAAGCAACGCTTCCTGATTTGATAACACTTTCCATCTATTGATGGAATCATAAAAGAAATACTCAGAATCTGCAAAATACATTTACACTCAGGAACTGGTGTTGTGAATAGCTACAGTATCAAAACAGTTATTCAACATTCCTTTATTCAGTAATATCCTAAGTTAGCAATTACATTCACATACTTCTTTTGTGACTTTTTCAGTTAAACAACTCTTCACAAGTAACAAAATCTGTGATATGCCAGGAGAAGAGGACACTTTGTGTGAAATTTGCATTTTGTCTGCTTCTGACACGGCCAGTGCCACCACATTTCCTGTCAGGATAATTTCAGCAATTTCAAATGATACTATTTTTACCATCTGTAGTTTCAGGCAAAATTTACTAGTAAGACTTTTTTTCATATGGTTAGACATGTTTGAAGATAACCTATTATGATCTACCTGTCAATCACATTATTCTGTCTTCTGCCTCCTTTCTCAATGCCATGTTTACACATCCGAAGCTCAGAACTGGACACAGTAGTTTAGATACTATCCCACTATTTCTCACATGTCATCTATAGAGCAGTCACTTCCATCTTTGAAAAGCAAAAATCTTCTGATCTATCCTCTACTTTAATGATATCAATTGAAGAAAAGTGGATTTCACAGTTCTAACTAGGATCTAACTATCCTACCACACTAGGATAGCATGGGGCAGAATTCTGTCAGCTGTCAAAGATGCACTTAATTTTTTCTAAATATTAAGGGAAAATATCAATTTTATCTCTTTGGTTTTCAAAGACTATTCTTAGACACCTTCAATGCTCAAATGAATGCTAAATGGGTGATACAATTGCCTTATCTGATGCTTCCTGAAGTTGTCACTTCCAATGCCTGAAAGGCTGATTCCTTCATCTCCTTTGCTGCTGGTGCCAATAGATACTTAAAAATGAAGAGACAAGGGCACACTGCTGATCTTCAAATGTCAAGAAGAAAACAGTCAACTTTGTCTCCCTCCTGAACAATGTAAGGGTTGAAAAAGAAAAAAAAAACCAAAACAACACAAGGGGCACATGGTGAAATTAAATATACTTTTTACTAACAGTGCTGCGATGTTGAATTAAAAGAGAGATTATCCCTATCATATTTTGTTCAAGAAGAAGCTGAATGCCAGTGATGCTTACCTACTCAAGTATAGCCTAATATCTTCAGATCTCACTGGAATGAATGGGAAAATTCCTACCAAATCTAAAAACTATTCTATGCCATTATAAAAAGAAAAGTAATTTATGTGAAAGTATGAAATTACAACTGCAGGCAAGTCCTGAGGGAACACATTTTTCAGTTAGTATTTCCCTGAGAACATCAATAATTTACAGAGATAGTGCTTCCAAATTATTCGCGATTACATTGCTGTTTTGTCTGACCAATCCACTCTCACATTATTGCAGTAATTTGCCGCTTGCTCTTCCCTTGGCAAGAAGCATCTGAATACATCCTAGGACAAAGGAAAAAACATCAACAAGAATTGCAGAATGTGGTCAGTCACGGGCAGGACTACTTTTTAATTTATATTAAAACAAACAAAAAAAAAGTTAAACCTTTGGGGGTTTTTAAACAAAGCCATACCCACCCAAAGTGTACACTACTGATGAAGAAATAGTAGCAATGCTTGACACAGAGATAAAATAATCTTTTATTTCTACCTATTCCTAACATCTTCTAAGCTACTTCTGGGTGTAATCTTTTCATAAACTTTGTCTCTTTCCTGATGATTTGGACCATGCTCAGTTTTGGCCTGTAGCCTGAATAGCAATGTGACAGGATATAACTGCTTAGGGGACTTCAGTCACAACACGGAAATCAGATGCTGGCCAAGAGGGATATGTAAAAGGGAACATATTACACTTTCGAAATGTTGGCTATATTTTGTTTTGTGCCTGTGGTATGAAACCCTTTCTCTATCTTTTTAAAATTCACCAGTTGTTAGGCAATTCTGCAATAAGTAAACAATTCTGTGGTGAATTAGGCAATCACATCTATTTTGTAGAAAACTCTAGGTCTTCAGTTGTGTACATCTGCAGAGATGCAAAGTACTGGTATTTTGTTCTCATGCTGAAACACTCTGTTTTCAGCTTTGAGACCACAATCACTCTGCAGATTAAGTAATATAATGTATATGTCTGACAATGCTAAAAAATTTATTATCTTGTTAATAAGCTATAATGTGATGTGCCACAGGAAAAAGAAATCCACAGGTGCACAGAAGGAATTAAGTGTTCAGCTTTTTGCTTCACTAACTCAAATTACAGAGTTTTCCTGTGGATCCTGCATAGTAAGTCCAGGGGTTTATGTTTTGCCAGGTTGTGGTATCATGTCACTTTTTATTTCAAACGGCTTACTGATAATCTTATCAGCAGAACAGAATGTAGAGAATGGTCACAATTGGATTCAAACATGATGGGGTGAGACATCTACTCACCCCCACTCTAACATTATTAGTGGAGGATTCACATTTGACTGCTGATTTTCTGCAGATTTATGATTCCTTTTGAGACACCTTCAGGGAGAGACAGTATGTCCCCAAGGCTGTGTTTGTAGTCTGCTAAAAAACAAGAATCCTTGTCAAGTCAACAGGAATCAATCAAGAGAGCTTCTCATCTGACAGTGCATAGACTATATTGAATAAACATTGCACAATAATCCATTCCAGTTTAATACTTGTAAGAGGGATTTTTGAAAGTGCTCAGTAATGTCAAGTCTGCTACCTACAGGATCAGCAATTGTAATTAGCACCAGAATTAGACCAATACTTGGAACTTATGATAATTTTGGAGCCCTCCAATATCCATATAGCATTCACAGATCTGAAATTGGAACTTTTATTTGACTAAAGCTGTATGCAATTAGACCAAGCTATGGACAGAAAAGGCCCCGCTATTGCTAGGTGTTGCTCTGATACCACAGCTAAGCACCTGAAGACAGATGAACATCGCACATTACATCCGGAGGTCTGTACCTGCTTGTCTCCATGTAAAGCAGCTTCTGTGGTGACTGAATGGTGTCCCAAGTGAGGAAAAGATGAGAAGGCAACAAAGAGTCACACTCGACAAAGAGAAATGTCAAAAGTAGGCTGTAAGGTCTGCAATACTTGTCTAAATGAGCACATACGTTCATGGACTGTCCATGGAAATACCCCAGGGACCACTGTTAGGGCAAAGAGCCAAAGTGAAGAACTGAGGAATTTGACATGAGAAACCAAGAAGGAAATGAAGATTTGATGTCTGCCACAACCACACACAAGAAGTCACTGAATGCTTGCTTTCCAAGTCAGTTTTGCATAGACATTTATGCCATAAATTAACTTTAATCAGCAAATAGTTAACCACAAATTTAGCTGAAGGGATAAAAAAGTGCTCTCAAGTTATCCCTTCAGAGAGGCTTAGTTCCACAGGGCTGAGAATGCTTCAGAAACTATCCCAGTCATTGACGTGGATGCATTCACCCACAGATTGCCACAGCTCTGTGATGATGCACGTGAAAATCCATCAGGAGAAAGCTGCGGCCCCTGACCCTGCTAGCACATACACACAAGACAGGGGCCCACAGACATCCAAGGGCAACTCCAGATCAATAGGCTGTGCCAACAAGTAAGAAAGAGGTCAGAGTAAAGGGTCATTAGTCCAGACATGAAAAATCAGCATTTCTATGGGCCTACCCAGATGGTTAAGTTTCCAAACAGAAGCCATCCCACAGCCAAAGCTGCCTCACCAAGGAGGAATAAGTTGAAACATCCCAGTTTTTTCCACAGGGGAACTTGGCACATAGGAAAATTAGAGAGGATATAAATTTATCATTGACCATCATTTACTAATCACTTGCCTATTTGAGTGTATAATAGCAGGGTAGAGCAAGAAAACAAACAAACAAACAAACAAATAAATATTATGAAACCTGTCTTGTTCCAAAAATGTAATAAATATTATACATAAATCAGTCATGAACATATATAACATGAATACAGAAGACATCCACAGAGATTGCATTTTGCAGTGGTAGTCTGATGTGGCTTTTTCCAACATTTGGTATTTACTGAAACATACATTTTATACAAAGTCCTATTGCATAGAGGTGCAAACAAAAATAACAGGTTAAATGCACTGCTCAGCTCAGTCTTAAAGGTCACAGGTTATACAAAACTGTGCTGCAATGGTAAAATTATAAATTAACTCTCGCATACTTGAGCCCACATCATTGTATTATAGGACATTACATTATAGGATGCTTGCAGAATTTTCTTTAATTACATAGGTAGATACAACATTTTTCTCTTTATTAATAGTATTATGGGTTATAAACTGAGTATTCTGATCCATTTAGTTAAAAATTTTAGAGAAATTATTAAAAATTAATAAAATAGGCATTTGGCTATTTCTTTTCTGCATTCTTACACAACGAAAGCACATTTTTTTCCTGACTAAAGCCATTCTTCATCCCACCAGAAATTATTTATTTTAAAATAGACTTTATATTTAAAAGCTCATAGTTCATTTCTGTTCATCCACCTTGGTATTTAGCCATGAATCTGCTGGAAATAGCCCTGTAAAACAGAAGGTGAATTAACTGTGCAGCTACAGCAGTGACAGACAGCACCACATGTCTAATTGTTGCTGCTCTGCTCTACATAGGTAATTTTTATTTCTTACCTAAAAATCTTGACAATGCAGTGAGAAGTCTTCTTTACACGAGAAGAACAAAATTTGTTATGAAAAGGTTTTAAACTTACTATGAAATCCATCTACAATCATCTACAATATTTTGAATATTCATTAACCAGTAATGGAAAGAAGTAGTAGGGGTTTGGTTTGGAAACGGGTTTTTGATAATTGTCTAAATTTTGAGATTGAAAATCTTTTATAACTAGTTTTCATACTTTGATGTAATGAATAAGGCTAAAGAGTAATGAACAGAAAAAGAGAAATTTTAGACATATTTTTGCTTCTGCACTGACCAATAAAAGGGAAGCAAAAAAAAAAGAAGAGAAAGGAATATGAGAAGATTATACAATACACAGTGGTACAGTACTCAACATTTAGGATTACAGATAAGCTCAAATGTCTAAGAGCAACAAAAC
This sequence comes from Dryobates pubescens, assembly GCF_014839835.1. Lineage (NCBI taxonomy): Eukaryota > Metazoa > Chordata > Aves > Piciformes > Picidae > Dryobates > Dryobates pubescens. The sequence goes on along the minus strand of NC_071618.1, from coordinate 13,804,891 downwards.
TGAGAATGAAGAAACATCCAGAAAAGCGTAGTTGTATTTATGCAAAACACAATGGCCAAAAACACAGGGAGGTTGCCATGAGAGACAGAATTGCCAGAAGCAGAATTTGACAGACTGGATTAAACTGCTGGTCCATCAAACCTGTTCTCAGCCTTTGTCTGTGACCATTGCACAAGAGTTCAGAGGCATGCCTCCTTCAGCACATCTACAGTAAGTGGTGCCATATATTGAAGAAAGCATTACTCTTGATCCCTGTGTAAATCACCTTACTTCCTAAAGCATGAGATTAGATTACTTCATTTTAATGTGCCCACCTGCTGCTACTATTCCTTGTCACACAATTATTAGCTGAAAAATATCCAACAATTCCTGACTCTGTGATCTTCCATGGTTTGACAAGAAGTGTGGAAGAGCAGATTTTTTAACCTTATTGCATTTATGCACACTTCTGTAGTTGTGAGGAAAGAGAACACATATATCAAGAGGTTTTTTTTGCATGTGCCCATGAAAAATAAACATGGCAAAGGAAAATAAAATATTTTAGGCAAATAGGAAAGTGTTTGTTATAGATAAAAACATCCTAAGTCCTGTCAAGGATACTGTGGATATTAATGAACCAAACAGGACTGCTTTTGGTTTAAGTGTCATGAAACATCACTGTACATTTTGAGTCAAATCCTGTTATTACCCCCAGTATAGCGTTTAAATGACAGGAGGGTAGAACAGCTGGCACAGATGAGTAAGTCACACCAAAATACTCTATAGTACTAATTATCTTTTTGTATATTCAAAGCAGCATATTTATTAACTAGTATTGTTTATGAGCTGTAGTTCCAATAGCAGCCATTCACACATGGAAGACAGAGAGGTAGTAACAAATGTAAGCATCAAACAGTGCTGATATCACCATATACATTTCTACAACAATGCTATCACCATTGAGTTTTTTAGAATTATGTTCTGCTCAACTGTGTTTATCCTCCACTTTCTTAAATCCCTGCTTATCACACCCTCCTCATGTCAGCCTCATTCCATTCACTTCTTTCCTTCTCACTTCCCTCCTGCCCTATCAAATTCCCATGGGCATGCCTTCTTTTTACCTTAGTTTGTATGTGAAAACTTTGGCTTCAGCACATCCAATCAAAAAAAGTACTGAAAACCTAACCCACTGAAAAAAAGTCATGGACTTGGTATACTCCTTTTCCACTATACTTTGTAGCAGGAACATCTGGCACTGTTTTGTACAATACGACAGGGCTATGTTAACAGTTGTTCCTGATAAATAAATACATTAGCAATTTTCTGTATTTATTTTTGGCAGGCAACTTGATAGACAAATTATCTACCTCCAAACACAGATATAAATAAGCATAAACTATGCAGCTGTTTTCCTCCTCACTGTCAGTGTATTTCAACTACTTCTGGAACATGCAGAACTTGTTTACCTTTTGGGCAATGCAGCCAACTAAAGAGAGGAACACAGCCCTGAAATGTGCTATTTATTCCACTATCAAACAAACTTTTGTTATATGAAGTAAATAAAGGTCACCTGTCAAATGATACCAAATTGACATAACTAGTTTTCAAAAATTTGTCAGAGGCTGTGATTTTCATGCAATTGCATTCACCCACTTCCCTCTCTCCAAAGTGTTCCAGAGTAGTTCCAAGACACTGATAATGACAATTAAAGTCCTACTCTTGCTTTAGTAAAATCTAATGTGTGAGGTAACACTGTGGGTTCAGGCTGAAGACCCTAAAGCATAAATAAGTCTGACATAAGAAAAAAAAAATCCTGTTTCCTAATGATCTTAATATTATTAAAGGACACACTCCACCATGATGTGCTTATGTTCACAAAACCAGAGATAACTCAAGAGCAACAAGACCTACCCTATTCTATTATTCAGAATACTTCTGACTACTAGAGCAAAAGCCTACCTCCTTAAAATCTGCATGTGAGCTTGTATTTGTCTATGTCTCTCTAAACAGATATATTCCTGTTTCATAAGGACCTTGCAAGATGGGGAACAATCTCTGTCAAAAACGAGGACATTTATTATTATACTGTGACAACACAAAATCAACATTCACCTCTTTTGGATTGTTCTTGAAAAAGAAAAAAAAAGTGTGGGGGGCAATTCTAGAACACTGCATTTCCTCTTTGGTTTTGCTTAGCTTAAACTTCCTTCTGTTTATTGTAGGTGTTTATGCACCTCTGAACCTTCAAAGTACTGTACACACCAAGTGGTGGTGTTGTTCCAAGGCACAAAGAGTCTCTATGAAAGGCTACCAGAAACATTTTTTTTAAATGTTGATTTAGATACTAGAAATATGTATTACTTCAATTCTCACTCATTTGCAGGCTGTACCTGTCTGTGCTCCTATCTCACTCCCTGAGGCTGACTTTTGTTCTCCTCAGACAGGTCAATCATGTGGGCTTAAAGAAGAGGTGGAAATACCAGTACTGGGAAACTACTGAAATGTCAGGAGAAACCCTCAAAGGCTTCTCTTTCAGATGAGTGTTGAGTGTTATAATGAATACACTTTCCAGTAACAGATATTGATGGTTTTTCCTCATTCATGAAGTCTGTGACACACACTGACACTGCCGCAGAAATACTACTCAACCAGCACCTTTCCAACACCCTCGGCACTGCCTACCATAGCAGATCAAACACAAACCCTCATAATCTTACAAGATTATTTCATAAAACAAGTACTGTGCAGTCCCTAATTCAGAAATATTTATAAAATTTGGTAAGACTTCCTCAAAACACAGCCACATTATACATATCCACATACACATTATACATAGCTGTACTGTGTTGAAATTTCCCATTACATTAACTAAGCATGAGTGACTCAGATGGAAGCAAATGTGTGGTGGTGAGAGAAAGTTCAGTTCTCCCCACACACACAAAGAAACCACGGCTAACTCAGTCGGAGAAGCAGAAATGGATAAAGCTATACTTACAAGCAGGATGAAATGCAGATTAATATATACACAATATACAATATTTACAATATGTACAGAAATATACAGCAAAGAACGTAATACAGAAAAAAAATTTTCCCTCCTCCAGCCAGGAGGGCCCCCCACCCTGTACCCCCTCCTCCCCCACCCTCCCTTTTTTTCCCAAAAAGAGGTTAGAGAGAGAAAAGGTAATTATTAAGGATGAAATTCTGTTAGCTCAAAGCATATGCAAGAATTAGTTTTGTATCTGGTTAGCTCAGTTAATTCAAGGTCAACTCCATCCAGCACAGCTGTTGCTCAGAGAGACTGAAACAGGCAGACTGAAAAAGATAGACTGAACTGACAGAGATTCAAACTGAACTAAAGCTAAACATTTAAAGTTGCATTCTACCAATCTACCAATGAAATTCATTTAGACTTTATCTTTGTTTTCATTTTAATACCAAAACATTCAGCCAGCGTGTTCCAGCAACTGTCCCTTTCTTAAAGGCACAGCCTAAAACGGTCACAAAATGGAAGCTGTATTTACAAGCAATGACTACACTCTGCAACAGAATGCAATGAATATGTACAAAATATACAGTATTTACAATATTATACACGTATTTACATTTAGAAATAGCACAGAAACCCCCTGGTCAAAATGACCAGGGAAGCTGCTCCACTGCCCCTCCTACCCCCACAAAAACCTCCCAGACCCCCCTGTACTGAGAAAGAAACTGGGAGAAAAGCACTGGTAGTCTTATCTCAAGGTCAGCCAGAAGTGTTATCTTCCCAGAAGAACAGCCAGACCAGAGAAGAAAAAAGAAGGAATGAAAATAGAAGTGAAATGTGAAAGATATTATGGAACAACATGCCCAATGAATCTCTTTAGAATAATCTTTTGTTTTCCCTTTTAAACCCAATAATGATTTGTTTATATTTTTCTACTTTTCTGCTCAAAATCTGTGGCTAATTTTTAAAGGCACAGCCTAAAACTGCCACACTCCACCCCTTCTAAACAGTTTCATTGGCTGTTAATACTATCCATCTAATCTAAAACAATATCTACAATTTTTAATTAAAGTTCATAGTGCATTCTGGCTATCCTCAGATGTAGATGATTCAAAAGTCCAAAAACCAGGAAACAAGAAAACAGAAAACACTTTGTGTCTCTGCAGATGAGGCGAAGAAAAGGAACAGGGACTCTCAGTTGACTCAGGGCTCTCAGGGTTCATAGGGCTCATGCACCATAGATTCTTCATGGATTCTTCCTTTGGGTGTGATGTTGTATCTGTACAACACTCTGAATTTAAAGTCTATCAGCTAAAGTTAGATTTTGTTGTGGAATACATTGAATTTCACCATTCTCTTGCATCATCCAGCAAGCGTGACCAGGACGTTCAGCAGAAACCACCCCTCAGACAGGTTTGGCCTCTCCTGAAGGAGAAAATACCCAAACAGTTTGCTTAACAGATTCTTTTCTCTAACAACAGGAACTCTATCACCTTCTACTTTTTGTAGCAAACCTGAGTGTGCAGGTCCAGCTCAATTCACTGAACCTCTACTATTTACCAGCCAGGTTGCTTGTGCTAGATGTTTCTCCCAGTTTTTCAAAGATCCACCCCCCAAAGGCTTTGAGAGTGGTCTTCAGCAAACCACTGTAGTGTTCAATCTTCCCTGCATCTTTTGCATAGTAGGGACTGTGGAATATCCACTTGATGTTGTGCCCATTTTTTCCACAAGATTGTTTTTGAAATGAGTTCTGTTGTCTGACTCAATCCTCTCTGGAGTTCCGTGTCTCCACAGGATTTGTCTTTCCAGACTAAGAATGGTGTTGCATGCAGTTGCATGTGGAGCTGGGTAAGTTTCCAACCATCCAGTGTTTGTCTCTACCATAGTAAGCACATATTGCTTGCCAGATCGAGAATGAGATAGAGTGATATAGTCAATCTGCCAGGCCTCACCATACTTGTACTTGGACCATCTGTCACCACACCACAAGGGCTTAATTTGCTTTGCCTGCTTAATAGCAGCACAAATGTCACAGTCATGGATTACTTGCATGGAAATGTCCATGGATCCATGGAAACGTCTATGGATTTGTCATGAGCCCACTGGTATGTTGCATCTCTGCCTTGATGTCCTGACGAATTGTGAGCCCACCGAGCTAAGAACATCTCACCTCAGTGTTTCCAGTCAAGATCAAAATCAGAGCCCATGTCTACTTGAGAAACTCTTGCAGCTAGATCTCCCTGATGGTTGTGTTGCTGTCCCTCAATGGCTTTGCTCTTAGGAATGTGTGCATTAATGTGTCTCACCTTCACTAGAATTCTCTCAACTCGATCAGCATTGTCCTGCCACAGGTGAGCTGCCCAAATTGGTTGGCTGCTCTGCCAACCATTCTTTTTCCAGTCCTTTAGCCAACCCCACAGAGCATTGGCTACCATCCATGAGTCAGTGTAGAGATAAAGCTTTGGCCGTCTCTCACATTCAGCTACGTCAAGAGCTAGCTGGACAGCTTTTACCTCTGCAAATTGACTGGATTCTCCTTCTCCATCGTTTGCTTCTGCAACTCGGCATGTTGGACTCCACACTGCAGACTTCCACCTTTGCTTGTTCCCAAAAAGATGACAGGAACTGTTTGTGAACAAAGCCTATTTCTCTTCATCATCAGTAAGGGCATTGTAAGGAGGAGAGGAGGAGCTTCCTCAGCATGAGTTACTTTCTCCTCTGGAGGTTTAGCACAGCTAGTGCCTTCAGGCCAGCTTGTGATCCCCTCCCCAGACCAGGTCATTCAAGATTTCCCATTCGAGCTCTCTGTGTTATCAGAGCCATCCATTTGGACCATGTGGCATCTGTGGCATGATGTGGTGTAGAACCTTTACCTTTGAACATCCAATTTGAAACTGGAAATATAGGAATTAAAAGAAGCTGTGACTCAGTTCCAATTACTTCAGAAGCAGCTTTTACTCCTTCATAGGCAGCTAGAATCTCTGTCTCTGTTGGAGTATAATTTGCTTCTGAATCTCTGTAACCTTGACTCCAGAAAACAAGAGGATGTCCTCGTGTCTCACCTGGAGCTCTTTGCCACAAGCACCAGGTTGGACTATTGTCACTTGCAGCCACGTACAAAACGTTCTTAACGTCTGCCATCTCCCACAGGTCCCAGACCCACTGCTTGGACTACTTGTTTTATCTGGTCAAAGGCTGCTTGTTGTTCAGGTCCCCAGTGGAAACTGTTTCTCTTTCAAGTCACACCATACAGAGGTTTCACAATCTGACTGTATCCAGGAATGTGCAGTCTCCAAAATCCCACTGTACCCAAGAAACGCAGAGTTTCTTGCTTGTTCGTGGGATTTGCCATGGTAGAGACTCTGTTTACCACATCCACTGGAATGTGTCGGCATCCATCCTGCCACCGCACTCCCAGAAACCGGATCTCTGTGGTAGGTCCTTTCATTTTGTCTCACTTGATGGAGAAACCTGCATTCAGGAGAATGTCAATGATTTTGTTACCTTTCTCGAAGACTTCTTCAGCAGTTTTACTCCAGACGATGAACTGGATGTGTTCTGGAGCACCACCTTTCTCCAGAGCATCATGGATCACTGCATGACAGATGCTTGAGCTGTGGATCCAGCCCACTGTCAATCTGTTAAAAGTGTACTGGACTCCTCTCCAGGAAAGCAAACTGAGGCCTGCATTCCTCTGCTATGGGAATAGAGAAGAAGGCATTAGCAATGTCTATGGTAGCATACCATTTGGCCTCTTTGGATTCCAGCTCATACTGGAGTACCATCATGTCTGGTACTGCTGCACTCATAGGTGGAGTTACTTCATTCAGGGCACGGAAGTTGACTGTCAGATGCCAGTCTCCATTCTGCTTGCGCACAAGCCACACCGGAGTGTTGAAAGGTGAATGAGTTTTGCTGATCACATTCTGACTTTTCAACTGACAAATCAGATTCTGAATGGGCAATGAAGAGTCACAGCTGGTTCTGTACTGTCTATGATGCACAGTTTGAGAAGCAACCAGCAACTTTATATCCTCTATCTCATGTTGTCCCACAACTGCAGATTCATCAGAAAGCTCAGGTCTAATAGACAACTTCAATTTTCCTCCATCAGTTTCTACAGATGCTACTCCAAAAGCCCATTTGTAACCTTTAGGGTCTTTGAAATGCCCTTCTCTCAGGAAATCAATTCCCAAAATACAAGGTGCATCAGGTCCTGTCACAACAGTATGCTTCTTCCACTGTTTACCAGTTAAACTTGTATCAACTTGTATCTTACTTAACTCTTGAGATCCACCAGTGACTCCCAGAATAGTTATAGGCTCTGATCCCTGATAATTTGATGGTATTATGGTGCACTGAGCTCCTGTGTCAACCAAGGCTCTGTACTTCTGAAATTGTGAAGTGCCAGGCCACTGGATGTACACATCCCAATAGATTCTGTTATCTCTATTATCCCTCTCCTCCCCCTGGCATAGGCAGGTAGCCACTAATTATTGGAAGCATCCTGCTCTTAGGATGAAAAAAACAAACAGTGGTCTTTCCAGACCCCACCCTGATATATCAAATAATTCCTGAGATAAATTAATTGATTAATACAAGAGGAGTCTCATATCTAGCAAAATAGGAATGATGAAATAGACTATATAGTTTTCACCTTTGAATTCACAGAATCACAGAATCAACCAGGTTGGAAGAGACCTCAGAGATAATCAAGGAGGCCAGTTACCCTGAAGCCCACCTGCCTTACTTTTGAAAACTGAGGTAAAGAAGGTACCTCTGCTTTTTCCTCATCTTTAGTTACAGTACTCCCCTCCAAGTCCAATAAGGGTGGAGGTTCTTCTTGCCCCACTTTTAAGCATTAATGTATTTATTAAAATGCTTTTTATTGTTTTTCACAGAAGTGGCCAGTTTAAGTTCAAACTGGATTTTTGCCTCTCTAATTTTTCTCCTACATGAGCTAACAAAATCCTTAAACATATCTCAAGTTACCTCCCTCCCTTTCTAAAGGTGATACTCCCTTTTTTCCCCCCTTAATTCTTTCAAAAGATGCTTGCTCATCCAGGCTGGTCACTGTCCTCATCTTTCAGCACATTGGGACAGCCTGTTCCTGTGCCTTCAAGAGTTCCTGTTTGAAGTAGATCCAACCATCCTGGACACCTTTGTTCTTAAGGACTGCTTCCCAAGGTACTCTCTGGGTTAGTTGCTTAAATAAGCTGAACTCTGCCCCCCAGAAGTCCATGGTAAGGGGTTTGTTGTTGTTCCTCCTTGTTTCCCTGCATATTGAAAACTCCCCTATTTCATGATCACTGCACCCCAGACAGCCTCCTACCATCACATCTCCCACGAGCCCTTCTCTATTTGAGAACAGCAGGGCAAGCAGGGCCTCAGCCCTGGTAGGCTCACTTAACAGCTGCATAAAGAAGCTGTCCTCCATACACTCTAGGAACTTTCTGGACTGCCTCCTCTCTGCAGTGTTAAGTTCCCAGCAGATATCTGGCAGGTTAAAGTCGCCCACTAGAACAAGGGGTGGCGATCTTGAGACGACTTCTAGCTGTTTGTAGAATACTTCATCTACCTCTTCATCCTCGTTGGGTGTTCTATAACTGACTCCAACCAGGATGTCAGCTTTGTTAGCCTTCCCTCTGATTTTTACCTACAGGTGCTCACTCTGTTCATCCTTAACCTCAAGTTCTGCAGCGTCAAGAGATTCCCAAATATTCAGGGCTACCCCTCCTCCTCCTATCCCTTGCCTCTCTCACCCTAAGAGCTTATAACCATCCAGTGCAGTGCTCCAGTTGTGTTAGACATCCCACCACGTTTGTGTAATGGTGACTACACTGTAGTTTTCCTGGGGTACTAAGGCTTCCAGTTCCTCTTCCTTGTTACCCATACTGCGTGCATAGGTGTACATGCACCTCAGCTGGGCTGCTAATTTCACCACTGACTCTAGTTTACCTCCCTCTGTCTCCTCTCTGGAGAGTTGTTTCATCACCCTCCCCCCTCAAACCTAGTTTAAAGCCCTCTCAATGAGCCCTGCCAACTATTGCACCAGAGTCCTTTTGCCCTTTCTAGATAGATTCAGCCCATCTAGATCCATCAGGTCAGGTGCCGTGAAAGTGGCCCCTTGATCAAAGAACCCCAAATTCCACTGCTGGCACCATCCCTTGAGCCATTTGTCGATAACGTGGGTTCTCCTGTTCCTTTCAGTGTACACCCCTAGTGCTGAGGGAACTGAACAGAACACCACTTGAGCTCCTGCCCCATCTATCAATTGATTGAGAGCCTTGAATTCCTTCTTGATTGTCCTGGTGCCCTTCTTATCAAGCTCATCATTGCCAGCTTGGATTACCAGCAGTGGGTAATAGTTAGAGGGCTGGATTAGCTTTGAAAGTCTCCTCCTGAAGTCCTGTACCTGGGCTCCAGGTAGGCAGCAGACTTCCCTGTGGGATGGGTCAGGATGACATATGGGTCTCTCTGTTCCCCTCAGGAGAGAGTTACTGATAACAATTACCCTCCTCTTTATGGTACTATTCCTCATGCAAGCTGGGGACTGATTTGCTTTAGGTGTCCCCTTGGATGGTATCTCTTCTGCCTTCTCATTCATGCTGCCCTCAACTTGCAGCGCCTTATACTCATTGTGCAAGGGCAATGGAGGAGGCGAAGAGGGCTGAGCTGGATTCCCTATGCCTCTCCTAACAGGGACCTGTATCCACGCCCCTCTGCTCCCTGGGTCACCTTCCTCAACTCGGGAGGTCTGTAAAGCTTGCTCCCCCATTCTAACTCCCTTTCACATTCCCTTACAGTCCTGAGTCTTACCACTTCTTCCTTTAGCTCAACCACCAGGTTAAGCAGATAATTCACCTGGTCACACCTAACAGAGGTGTTATCTCCACTGCCCTCCATTTCAAGTCCCAGGCTTCAGCACTCTGCAGCTAGGAGCCTGGACACCTGTTCATGCTGTTATGATGAAAATCCTAGAAGCAAAACAGCCCCCCTGAAACTTGAACTAATGACCCATTTGCAAAATGACCAAAATTAGCATCAAAGCCAACAAAAGCTTCCGCCATGTACTGCACTGCCATCTTCTTGCTACAGGCAATACTTGTTCCCCGTGGAGAATCCCTGCAGCTGTGCTCATTTTTTCAGGGCATTGAGGCAATTCCACTCCTTTTGATTTTGACAGATCAACCCTGGAAATGAAATCTTATATTGCTCACCCTTTTCAAAAGTGAGATAGGAGTAAGGCATATTTTTGGACATTAATGTATAAAGTCTGAAACTATTACATAAGAATTCTTGCTATAACTAGGATGGTTCTTTGGAGAAATTCAACTTCTCCAACTAGCTTTCACAGTGAGGAAGCCATTCCTACCTACTGAATTATTCACAGTGCATTAATCCATCTAAAATAATTTTCAACATACTTTTATAATTTTCATTGCTCACTAGCACAGACCTAGAATTGGGAAGCTGTCATTAAATAAATATATCTTAATTATGAGTGGATATATATGGATATACATAAATATAGTATAGATATGCACACACAGAGAGAAATAAAGTTGAATGTAATGAACAAAAAAACTTATAAAAGTTGAGCTTCATGTATAGTCTTTAGGTGGCTTAAAAGTACAAGAAAAAGAAAAGCTTCTTGTTCTCATATTTTATATGTTAGAAAATAATAAATCATGATGTCAAAATAATTACTGTAGTAAATGCATTGAAGAGGAAGGTTATAATTTTGGAGAGCATTTTCTCTCAGGAATTCTGCAAAGCTTTATAAAACTTCTCCTTTATTTGACAAGGCTTTATAAAACTTCTCCTTTATTTGACAAGGCTTTGATGGTGTGTTAGGGACTCTGACTTGATCAATCCCCAAAGGACAGAATACAAATCTCAACTGCTGCAGCAGGCAAAGTAGGTATTAAAAGCTCTTGAGGTTGACTTTCCTACACAATTATCTGTCCTTGTGTTCTAAGGAAAAAACAACACTCTTACACTCTTGTGGAGTCTCCTTCTCTATAGATACTTTCTAAACCTACCCGGCCACATTCCTGTGTGGCCTGACCTAGGTGATCCTGCTTTGGCAGGATTGGGGATTGGACTAGATGGTATTTCGAGGTCCCTTCCAACCCTTACTGTTCTACTATTCTTTTATGTTGAAGTTTTGTTAATTAGATGAAGAAGTTGTAAATTTTAAATTCTTTGCTATGATGGTGGTGAGGCACTGGAACAGATTGCCCAAATAAGTTTTGGATGCCCCATGCCTGGAAGTTTCAAGACGAGGTTGTATGGGGCTTTGAGCAACTTGATCTAGTGGCAGGTGTCCCTGCACATAGCAGTGGGGCTGGAAGTAGATTGTTTTTAAGATCCCTTTCAATCAAAATCATTCCAAACCATTCCATGAGTTTGTGAAATACAGCAGAATAAAGTAAGAAAAAATAACCCAAACAAACTCCTAAACTGACACAATCATTAGAAAATGATTCTTAAAAAAATTCAAACATACAAAAAAAAACCCACAGCAAAAATAAATCTGCATTTCATAAGCTGTATGTAAAGCTGGTCTGTCACTGTACCTTTATTTTCCTCTCACCAAATACTTCATATGAGAGAAAGTAGGATCACATATGAAATGTAATACACAGCTTCTGCATATAGGTACAACAGATACACAACCCTGACAAAGAGACCAAAAAAAAAATCAACCGATAAAACAGTAGCAGGAAGCGATTGGTTAAAAATATCTTCCTATAAATGACAGTATATAAAATATGCTTGATCCTCAGGAAGAAGACACACTTCTCTATGATACTTTGACTTATTTTCAAATGCATTACTCTATAAGCTGAAAGCAGGCAATTGTTAACACAAAAGCATACTGTCAATGCTTTCAATATATCAACATAAAACAATCATACCTGTATTACAAAACTGATATTTGGAAATCATTGCCTTTAGATTTGTAAAAGATGATCAAATACAACTACTTTTCAACTAGACAAAAGTGTATCCCATCTCTTTCTCAGTGGGCTGCTCAACTTTTATTTTCCTCATGAGGAAGAGTGGTAGAATGGAATAGAATAAACCATGTTGGAAAAGAACATTGAGATTGTTGAATCCAACCTATCATCCAACACCATCTAATCAACTAAACCATGGCACCATGGCCTCATCCAGTCTCTTCCTAAACACCTCCAGTGATGATGACTCTACCACTTCCCTGGGCAGCCCATTCCAATGGCCACTCTTTCTATGAAGAACTTCTTCCTAACATCCAGCCTAAACCTCCCCTGGTGCAGCTTGAGACTCTGTCTTCTTGTTCTGGTGCTGGTTGCCTGGAATAAGAGACCACCCCCCACCAGGCTATAACCTCCCCTCAGGTAGTTGTAGACAGCAATAAGGTCTCCTCTGAGCCTCCTCTTCTCCAGGCTAAGCAACCCCAGCTCCCTCAGCCTCTTCTCATAGGCCTTGTACTCCAAAACCCTCACAAGCTTTGTTAACCTTCTCTGGACACGTTCCACCTACGCAACATCCTTCCTAAACTGAGGGGCCCAGAACTGGACACAGCATGCAAGGTGTGGCCTAACCAGTGCTGAGTACAGGGCCTGCTCCTGCTGGCCACACTATTCCTGATGCAGGCCAGGATATCATTGGCCTCCTTGGCCACCTGGGCGCACTGCTGGCCCATGTTCAGCCTACTATCAACCAGTACCCCCAGGTCCCTTTCTGCCTGGCTGTTCTCCAGCCACTCTGACCCCAGCCTGTAGCTCTGCATGGGGTTGTTGTGGCCAATGTGTAGAACCCAGCACTTTAGATGTATTAAATCTCATACTGTTGGACTCTGCCCATCTGTCCAGCCTGTCAAGGTCCCTCTGCAGAACTCTCCTACCCTCTAACAGGTCAACTCCTGCCCCCAGATTGGTGTCATCTGCAAATTTACTGATGACGGACTCAATACCCTCATCCAGATCATCAATAAAGATACTGAACAGGATGGGTCCCAGCACTGATCCCTGGGGGACACCACTAGTGACTGGCCGCCAGCTGGATGTGGCACCATTCACCACCACCCTCTGGGCTTGGCCCTCCTGCCAGTTCCTAAGCCAGCTCAGAGTGCTGCTGTCCAAGCCACGGGCTGACAGCTTGGCAAGGAGTTTGCTGTGGGGGATGGTATCAAAGGCCTTGCTGAAGTCCAGGTAGACTACATGCACAGCCTTCCCCACATCCACCAGACAATCACCTGATCACAGAAGGAGATCAGGTTGGTCAGGCAGGACCTGCCCTTCCTAAATCCATGCTGGCTGGACCTGAGCCCTTGGCCATGCTGTAGGTGCTGTGTGATTGCAGTCAAAATGACCTGTTCCATAATCTTGCCTGGCACAGAGGTCAGACTGACAGGTCTGGAATTCCCTGGCTCATACAAACTGGCCCTTCTTGTGGATTGGCATCCTGTTGGCCAGCTTCCAGTCATCAGGGACCTCTCCAGGACTGTTGAAAAATGAGGGAGAGCAGCTTGGCCAGCTCATCTGCCAGCTCTCTCAGCACCCTAGGATGGATCCCATGCAGTCCCATGGACTTGTACAGATCCAAGAGGCTAAGGAGGTCTCTAACTACTTCCTGCTGGATCACAGGGGAACTATACTGCTCCCTGCCTCCATCTGCCAGCTCAGGAGGCCAGTTGTCCAGAAGACAACCTATCCTGCTATTAAAAATTTAGGCAAAGAAGGTATTAAGTACCTCTACCTTTTCTTCATCTTTTGTTACTATGTTCCCCTCTGTGTCCACCAAGGAGTGGAGATTGTCCTTGCCCCTTCTCTTGCTATTAATACATTTGTAGAAGGATTTTTGTGTTGGCCTTCACAGCAGTGGACAGTCTAAGCTCTAAATGGGTACATAAAAAAAACTTTTTATCCTTACTTCACACAAGAAATGCTTACTTCTCAAGAAATTTAAGCAAAATACACTCAAAAGAGAACAACCATAAGTATTTAACAAGTTGCTAATAATTACAAGAACACATAAAGTCATTGAGTCCAAAACTCTCACCAGTCCTTGCCAATCCTGCAAAACACTGAGCATGTAGGCTGTACTTTCTTTATGCATAATATTTTATTTACATCCAGTACAATGATCACAAAGATGCATAGGGACAAATCAATTCAGATTCCCACTGGAGTGACAAAAATATCTTATTAAACCTGAGGATGTTCAAGGGGTCAGGTTCACATCTATTCAAAGCTTGGATCCAGCCACCTCTTCTTATCTTGCCTTGTACTTTCCACTCCTTTCCCTTCTCCAGATGACAGCATTCAGTTAACTTGAACCATTTCCAGAATAGTAAACATAGTAATGCCAGAATTCATTAATTCATTCAGATAGGGTCCCTCCCTCTGCAGACTTACCCTTTTGGAAACTCCTACATTTTCTGTTTTGTTTTGGTTTTGTTTTTTTAAAGACTGAGAACTCACTTCAGAAGCAGCATCAGTCAAGGATGTACTCTTAGCTATACCAACACATTAAAGAAAGTGCTGTTCACGCCATTGTACTGAAATGAACTCCCCACATGAAGTGATGGACCTGGGATGTCAGCAGTGCATTTTAGTAGCTCTATGTTTTTTCTTCTAAGTTTTTTCCTTATGGCAGCAAATATTGCACGTTTTCCTGTGAATTATTTTTCTTTTCACTTCAAACAGAAGAAAATAAATGCTTTAGATTATACTGCTGGAGTTTCCAGCAGACATTCTACAAGGAGAAATTTTCTTTGTCCTGACATTGACATTCAAGATTAGTTCCATTTTTTTCCTTCCTAATTAGCTTTTCCAAGACAACTGCATATTTGAAACAAACAGAATAGTTTCCCTTAGGGCATCAGAAACTTAATCTGTCCATTTTACTTTCGATGAACATTGAAAACAAAGCAGTGTATTGTAAATCAGTAGAGAATTAAGAACTATATGACGTAAAAAATGGAAAAAGCACTATGTAAATAAATTCAACATAGAACATAGAAAGCAATAAAACTATAGTAATCAATAATCCTTTAAGCCACCTCGTTAATACCTGACAGAAATGCCTGTTCATATTAAAGTCTTGCCTTTCAAAAGAGGTTAACACAATTTACACAAAACTGAGGATCTTTATATTCTCAACAACACACTGATTAGTATTAAATCATTTGGAATATCTTAAACAATCTAAAGACTTTTCAATCACTTTATCCAGCAGTCTTCTTTGTGACTCAGAAGACTGTTTTTAAAAATTTTGATCATCCAACAAAGAAAAGAGTCCCTCACAGAACTCTTTATTAATAAAAAAAAAGATCAATAATGCTAAGCATACAATTCCATAACTATAGTGATAAGCTGAGGTTGTTAATGGCTTTTTAGATCGAATTTGCCCTTGCAAGTCTTATCAATAAAAGTAACTGTTGAAACAGCTTTTGGATTCTGACCAACAAATCACTAAGAAAATAATTGCAAGTCTTTATTTAAAACTCCTGGAGAAATTAATTGAGATTAAATGCAGTGTATTGAACATGACCAGTGTAGCCAAACACAAAAAGATTTGTACAGAATGTTTGGGTTTTTTTTAACTGCTAACAGGTAGACTTTCATACATAGTATGCAGTAATTTCTTGCATTTATAGATATGCTGCATGCGTACACACATATACCTATGTACTGTATGTATGTACATATACAGATATATACATATACAGATACTATATAACTTCAAGTGAATGTGCTTCTCATTCCTGTGTCAACGTCAGTTGCTCCTCCTAAACTGATCTCAGAAAGGTACTTACTGATGTGTAGAGGAAACCTTCTCCATTTAGGGCTATATACAAGCCAGTCTTTACACCCTGGATAGCAACAACTCGAAGTCCCACTGGTATAAGGTTGAATAACGCTGTGAAGGAAAAACATGACCAAACATGAATATGTTTATTGTATTACATAAACATCACTATTAAAAAGAAAGCAAGCTATGTCCTGTATATTTTTTTTCTGATTTTAAAATTAATCTATTCTGAAAATCTTGCTTCTCATGAGGTTAATTCTTAAAATTAAAGCCTGAGTATCTATCTATCAATAAGTCCTACAAGAGTTTAGTATTTGGCACAAGTACTAGCAAATACAAAGCACAACAAACTGTAGTATAATTGTTTATGCATCACTGCACCCATGAGTATCTCAGGCAATCTGAAAAGAGTGTATGAGCCCAAATCTTCCTTCATTAATGTAGACTGCTCTTAAGTGCAATACCTGTGAGATACCCTACAGAAAACGTGTCTCTGATTCTGACAGGCAGCTTTTTATTTTCTTGGACATTTTTATTGTTTTGCATTAAGATGTGCTCTCTCATCAAAAATTGCTTTCAAGGGGTCTGTGATTTCGAATAAAAAAATATTTTGCTTTTGTGAATGACAGAAACAAGCAGTAGCACACATGCCTCAAATAACAGCAGAGGCTTATCCCAGTTCAGAAAATCACTGAAATATGCTTGACACTATATGTGCATAAATGGTATTAAGCTGCAAATAGAACATGTTCAAAGACTGAAACTTCAGGGTGTGGGGGGGGAGTTGAAAAAGCATCTAATATCAGATACCCTAGCAATACCATATACCTCTGCAATCATAAAAACAGCCACAGCTTTGATTAGTGTCTGAAAATGTCCCTGTGGAGAGTGAGAGTTTACCAGCCTCACCACAGAATAACAAAATCAAAAATTACATAACTAGGAGACACAAGCCAATTTTTCTTCTAAAAATTATGCCAGCACACACCTATACTAAGTTTACTGACTCATACTATGAACTGAGATGCAAAGTACACATCAAATAGAGAAAAGTTCTGGATAAGCCAGTGTTCATGCTCAGTGTTTTTCTGCTGTGGATCAGTCAAGGATTCACAAGCCCTTGGATGAAAACCAAAAGCACAACCTGTGTGTTTAATATATAAAGTAAGGACCATGGATCCACCAAGTCAGGTCTCAGGAACACAGTTAACACCTACAGTGAGTTCATCAGAATTTAGGAAGGACATCCATAGGTGTGACTAGAAAGTGTACCCTATGAGGCTAGCTCCAATTATAATGCTGGGGTAAAGCCCAAATCAAGATAAAAAGGGTTACGTAATTGCAGTGGATAATTACATTTTCTCAAGGTGTGAAAACTCCTGATTGGCCAAAGGACACAAAGCTACAGATAATTTATAATAATAATGATCAAATCTTTACAACTGAGAACACATAGGTTGGTTACTAGAATTTAAAGATAGAAGTGGATAGAAAAAAACCAAACCTTTCTTCCAACACTGGCACACAAACAAAATAGGCAACGTAAGATATAAAAGTATAAAACTAGGAAGACTTGCAGAAGAGAACTTACAGCTGTAGGAAAAAAATATATTCAGAAGAGCGCTAGAAAACTTGAAAACAAATTTATGGGTTTACAAAGAAGAACAGAAGCGAAAAGATCAGACAAGAATTAGACAAATCTATAGCATTGTCATTTATGTAGTTTCCAAAAGTCTCCATTACGCTAAATTTTTACTAGGCTGCTCACTAGAAAAATACTGGATACAGACAAGGTTCTCTTCTCTAATCTATACCAGACAAATGTAAACCAATGAAATATGACACTAATGGGCAATATAGCTTAAGAGTGTGTAGGCTTTACAGTGCATGGCTCGAGAGTTTTTGAATGTTCAATATAATTTGGAAGTTTTAAAAAAAATATCAGCTATTACCCTCAAGTGAAACAATGTCAAAACCAGCAAAACCATTACTGTTTATGGTGCAGGGGGAGTCTGTCACACTAAAACTGGGTTTCAGATGGCAGTTAAATTTGTTTTTTTCTAGAAGAAAAGTAATTCCATAAAGAAATCTGGATATGAACACCATGCTAAAGGAAGGGTAGCAACAATTGAGGGGACACTGGGAAGGAAAAAGAAACACTAATTGTATAAAGAAAAGATGTTTACACGAAAGACAAGTCAGCCATAGAAAACTGCTAATGAAAAGTAACTCCAAATCATAGTGGTTCAGTTATAACTTATGGAACACACATATAATTTGCTTTATTATCAATAAAAATAAAACAGCAAAGTGAGAGAAGACCAACCACCACTGAAGAAGAACTTAAGGCCTGTAACACGGCAGTGTTTTATGCAACCTAAAAAACTAGTAGAGCAGCTTATCATTGCTGGTGAATTTAGAAAGCACTGAGAAGGGGATACAATGTATCCCCTTACTGACACCAGATTTTAATCAGAGATTGCAAGAGCTCCTGCAATTATTCTAAACCTGTAAAATTTTAGAGTGTGATCTGAAATGCTGTAATTGTGCACATAGAGAATATTCACTAACTTCCACAAATCTCTCAGATTTGGATGAAATTAGGCAGGCCTATCTACATTCAATTATTGATTGATAAATGCTCAGCAACGAGCCTCATAATGAAGTCTGTAAATGTACACCTGTAAGGCACAGCATGTGATTTTTATGCACTCTGAAGCTGGCCAAAGGAAACTCAATTTCCTCGAGAACCTGGCTCTGTAGGACTTCACTGAGCAAGACTTCTATACCCAATGACATATTTCAAACTTTCCTAGGATTCACCTGTGCTGTCCCTCACTTTAGTTAAGAACCTGTCTGAAGTCAAACAAGAAAGCCTTCCAGAGTTTACTGGCATTTCAGGCCTGCATAGCTGAAGCTATAATCTTACCTGAGGTGCATGTGTGAAAGAATAATGCCCTCAGCTTCTATCTATCTTTAAGAGAATGATCCAAAACCCAAAGTAAGTGGGGAATGAGACTATTGAATATCTTTATCCACCTAAACACAGGCTACTGAGCCAAAAGTTGAGCTGAGAGAGGGAGCTCCCTGGAACAGCCCAGGAAATATAATTCTGTCTGATACTCAGTGTTCCCATGCTGCATGCTTAAGTGTAAAGCCTGTCAAATCCAACTGTAAATAGATGTGGGAACATCAGGGAAATCAAGAGAACCAATCATTAAAAATGGTACAAGTTTTGCTCCTTGTCAGCACTGAGCCTTTGTAAGCTCCCTTAGATCACTGCTTTGTATTACATTCAAAACACAACTGTAAAGCAAACACTTTGTCTTCCTTTTCCTAAGCCTGGAAACCTACACCCACCACACACAAGATCAGAAAATGAGGGCAGAGGCAAATTAACAGCAACAAATGGCTTGAAAAAAAGTTATTGTTTTAGATGCAGTGGAGGGAATTTGAAGGAACAAATTTGAGCTGGATTCTAATTCTCCAAAAGTTTTAGCCAAAGTCCACTTCTTGACAATAACTTCTTTCTTGAGCAAAACAAAAACCCAACACATTTCTTGGGTTTTTTTTTATGTAATACCATCTGTCTATTAACTTGAAATTTGAAATGCCTGAAATCAGTTATTTCCATAACCTTGTAAAATCTAAGTACAACTGTCTTGTAGCTACAAGACAATTGCAATTGCAAGTCATTATTTATTTTTTTAAGAAACTCGCTACAGACAGATTGCTTAAGGCTTATAAACTTCATGTCGTCATTTAACAAGCCGTCCACAGCACCAAATCTGCAATCAGACCAAGACAACTATTTCTTTATTTCTATCGGAGTATCTTTTAGGCAATGACTGCAGGGATGTTGGTACTCAGGGATCTCTCCATTCATGTTATATGGAGCAAACCCATCCTACCTACCTGATCTTACACAAGGCATAATTAAAACCTATTTTTTAGTATGGCTGAACATCTTGTCACACTGACTAAGATTATACTGATGGGAGAAACAGGCTATCTCCCAAAGGTGATGTAAATAGATGATGATAAGCCTGTGCAATTCTTTGAAGACAAGCTGCAGTAAAAACCAGTGCAAGAATGGGATGGAAAATATTTCAGTTTAGTAATACAAATTTAATAGTCAATAATCCTAATTCAACAGCTTTGCAGGTATTGCTTTTTAATCCTCATATGCTTTCTTTCAAATTGTCTCTTTTACCTTACAAAAGAGCTGTGAACGTTATTTTATTAATATATGCAACTCAAAATGTGAGAGTACTAGGTACTCTGGAAAGGCATTAAAAGCTAGTAATTCCATATTCAATTTGAAAGATATAAATAGAGTTTAAGAAGCATGTATTAAAAGTAGAAAAATAAGGGAATGTTAAATGGTTGCATGATTTCTTGAACAGCAAGTCTACCAGGTACAAAAGTGCCACAAAGGAAGTAAAGCATGCTGCTACATAATTAAGCAATAGGTGTCCACAGCATAGCCAATTTCAAGTTGCAAATGTTAACTTTGGCATTTATCAGCTTATGAAATAAGGCTACAAATAAGCCTTTCTCTTTTTGTTTTAAACATGACTAACTTCATATGAGGCACAAATAGCAACATTGAGTGTTAAAATCATATTTATCACCCATCAAGGAAAGTATTATAATTTAGGTTGAATTTTTTCAGTGGTTGTTGGCTGAAATATACACTTCAGGTCAATCAAAATCAATGCTTAGGGATAAGAGATACAGGGTTTCAATCTCATAAATTAAAGAACCAGATCTGCTTGTTTTCCAAATTAATTAGTCTTCATACTAAACCTACCCTGCCTTAAAGATACAAAATTTTGAAGACAGACCAAAGCTTAAAATGAGTTGTTTTGAGTGGGGAGGAGGACAGGAGGAGAATGTAACACTTTTTACAAGCACAGCAAGAAAATTTGTTCTGTTTCTTTATAGTTTTTGTGTAGTACCTTATTTTTCCTGATTAATAATAATAATGTCCATGGACAACACTGAAGCAAGTTCCATTTGCTCATTAGGACCTCAGTAATAATCAAGCCTACAGCTCTAACCAGTCAATCATGCTTTCACTACAAGCAAGCCACAAAAACTTCAAGGCATTAAAGGAA
Organism: Dryobates pubescens; assembly: GCF_014839835.1. Taxonomy (NCBI): domain Eukaryota; kingdom Metazoa; phylum Chordata; class Aves; order Piciformes; family Picidae; genus Dryobates; species Dryobates pubescens. Next base: position 13,783,996 of record NC_071618.1, on the reverse strand, counting down.
GCATAAAGAGAAAAAGAGCTAAAATTGGAAAGCAGTGAAACAAAGCCTCTTTCCAAGTATCTAGTCATGAGGTCTGTGGTGACAGGTTGGACTCGATGATCTTTGAGGTCTCTTCCAACCTTAGTGATACTGTGATGCTGTGATCACTGGGAGATTGGCAAAAAAATACAGACTGTACACACAAGATGGTTTAAGCTAACAGCCCTGATCTGGTGGTGTGGCTTCAGGAAACTCAGTACCGTTAACGAATAGGTGCATTGATTCATACTCCATCGGTAAACATCACCAACTTGGAAAAGATATAAAAAGATAACAAAATTATGAACTGAAACTCAACGGTCTATGTAGGTTGAGCATGGCCATCAACATGAGCAGATGAAATATGTTCAGGGATGCAATTACAAGCAGTCACACATTTCTTCATTTTTCATGAGAGGTTCTGCACACATTAAAAATTTTGCCACCTATCTCTGCAGACTGGCCTTTACTCAACCTTAAAGCAAGCCAGAACATCTTCTACTACAGCAGTAGCCTGAAACCACTAGTAAAACTTATTTTGACTTTAGGTAAAAGTAAAAAGTCACATCAAAGATACTACCAAGAAGTTTAAAGACACCAAGTGTGAACAGAACCACTCAACTGGAACAGACTACATCTTAATCTTACTTTGTGCTACCTGTCTTCAACACTGACTCCAATAGTGTGTAACTTATTTTTAATGACATATATTTTAAATGAATACAAAACAATATTTGCAGTTTAGGGAATTTAACATTTAAGCACTCTTCTAACTACTTGACACAGAATAAATTGCAACAGCATGAAAAGCAGTGGTATGACTAAGCTTCAGGTTCCTTGCTGAAGACAAGAAGGAAATTGCTTCTCTGTCTCTCACTTCTCACTCACGCTGGCTTCTCCAAGTATCCACATCCTCAGATTGTCAGCACATGAGGAAACCCCAAAGGCTTCTGGGACAGGAAGCCCTTCAAAGGCTGAGGGACTTTTTAGAGTGTCGGGTAATGATAGGATTAGGGGGAATGGATCCAAGCTACAGGAGGGTAGATTTAGATTTAACATTAGGAAAGAGTTCTTCACCATAAGGGTGGTGAGACATTGGAACAGGTTGCCCAAAGAGGTGGTGGAAGCCCCACCTCTGGATTTTTTTTAGGCCAGGCTGGATGTGGCTCAGAGGAAGCTGATCTAGTGGAAAGTCTACCTGCCTGTGGCAGGTGGGCTGGAAGTAGATGATCCTTGAGGTCGCTTCCAACCCTGACAATTCTGTAATTCTGTGACAGTGAGTAGTGCAGAAGACAGTTGGCTAGCAGATATACACATTCTTTAGTAGCTTGTATTTCGTCCATTTTTATGAAACAGACTTTAAATGGAAGTTATCCTCCCTGTCAAGGCAAGTGTACTACCTGTCCTATTGGCAGCTGATGTATGTCCATTCTCTTGCCCACTGGGCACAATAAATAGGCAGCCTGCAAATCAGAAGCAGGATGTTCCACTCTGGCAGATGCCAAAATGTATTTACTGGTAAGCCTCAGATAGAAAGTATCATGGTAAGGAGCTTGCAAAACAAAGTATCAAAATCCTAGAAAATTACTGTTTCAAAGCAAAGGAGAAAAAAAATCATGCTGCAATAAAGAAAAATAATAGGAAAGAAAAAGTTCAACAGGAAATGGAAAGAAACATAATGGAAGGGAAAAAGTACTGGGGACAATGTCGGACAGCACAAAAACCCCAGACACATACTCATGAATCTACCACATGGATTAATCTTTTCAGCTTTTAATACGGAGTTCATATCTCTCTATATATATACACAGTATATATAGAGATATAGTAGCAAAATTTAAGGTGGAAATTGTGTACCTTTCTGGTGAGCACAAGCATTTCCCTTCCTTATAGCTTAAACTGTCTTTACTAAATAACATTGTAAAATTTGACTAGTGAAGAAACAAATAGTGAATCACGTCTGTTAAAGAAGAAAATCCCTTTATGGAAAAAAGTATTCTAGCCTAAAAAAATCTGAAGTAAAACACAGTTATTATTTAACAGTTTGTATTTACTCAAAATACACAACGCTAATATCTGGTATTAGGTTGAGATTGAACAAGTTTTATATAACATTCATACAATACATACTACATTGGTTCTGCACTTTGGAACAAGAAGAAAGAGGGATGGACAGACAAATGGAAATCCAGAAAGGGAGAGAAAAGGAGAATGACATGGTAAGAAATTAAAGCAAAGATTTTTAAAGTTGACAACAGCAAAAAAGAGGAAAGTAAGGCACTATGGTCTAGTTTTGCAAAGATTCAAAATCCAGAGTACTAGGATTAAAAAACCCAAACAAACATTGGTAGTGTTAAAACATTTCAAAGTTGTTGCAATCATACACATCTCCTCACTGAAGATGAAGAGAAGAGAGAGCTAGGCAGAGAGAGAAGAGAGAGGGAGATATACACTTGTGCTCTAAGACATGTTCCTCATACCGCAAATAGGCAAAGCTTCTATAAAAAGCAATAATGACCGTGTCTTTACAAGCTCTTAGCATCTAGTCCAGTGAAAAAGTGGGCATGAGAGATGGACACACTAAGGGAAGAAAAGGAACAAAAGGAACAATAGGGGAAGAAAGAAAACACTTCAAAAATAAAATATACACATGAAAATCAATTCTTTTTCTCAATTCCAAAAGATGATCACGTTATCTGTTCATGAAGTGTGTGAAAAACAACAGCCATGCATTAACAAATAAAACAGAGGCCTAACTGAAGTAAAGCAGATACCTCAGATCTCTTAATTTCTATAGCCTAATTCCAACATTTTAAAGGAAACTAAAGGCATAATAAGACAAATCTTCTGTATTAAAAATGCTTAAAATAGATCTCAAGATCACATAGAAATGTGTTACTTAAATATGTTATTATCAGTAACAAAATGCAAGTGTTCCCTGGTAAAATGAAAATTAAAAACTAACTGTTTCTAGAGTAAAAATAGGTTTGTTTAGTTAGCACTTGCAGCTGAAGTTACCAAATATATACAGGCTCATTGAATGAATATGAGTGGCAGTATTACAGGGAAAGGATAACAAAGCAGCAACTCACATGGCCTTTCAAGACCATTTTTGTTTGCATTATTTTTGAAAACTGCCACTGTCGCAGCCCCTACACTGCCAAAAATTCTCTTAATATCACTGGAACTCTTGCTGGTATAGGGACTGTAGGATCTTTAGCCCAAAGTCAGCAAGGTACTTCAAGCATGTGTTTTAAGCATGTGTTAGACATGCACTTATTCACTTTGCTGAATCAGGGCACATATGATAATAATTTTCAAATCATTTTTGTTTTCTTTTTTTGTTGTTAGTTATTTGAAGATAAGAAATTTATGTTAATTGCATATTTTCTATAAAAATACCTTAATGTAATTTTATCATTTTCATAAGATTATCAGAAGACAACCATTGGCCTAAATATTTCACCCCTGAGGTTTATCCCTTCAGAAGGAACACATTTAGACCAATGTCCTGCACAAGTCGTGCTGGCAGACATTATGCTTCAAACGGCCAGACCCCTTCTCCTTGTGACAAAACACATTCAGAAACCCTCCAAAGGCATTAACACTGTGTCTGCACGTACACACTCAAGCGATGCAATCTGCGTGTGCGATTAAGACATTCCCCTGGGGCAATCACTTACTAGAATTACTGCTGTCATCCTTGGTTCCATCGAGACTTCCATCGGGGTGCATTTGCAAGTAGTAGCCTTGCCTGCAATATAACCTGGTCACTATACCCTTGAGCTGGGGATCTGAAAGACAAACATATTTTGTCACTAGCCTCAAAACTTTTCCAAGAGTTATCCCTACCTCTCTCACTGTAGGAGGAAGTTTGGTGAAGTAGCATTGCTGTCTTAAAAGTAAGTACTATAATAGCATGGGTCCTGGGTGGAGATGAAGATAAATCCCACCACTGCGTATTATTAGGCCAGTTGCGTGTCCTGTCCTCTGCCTACCAACATCATTATAATTAACACAGGTAAAATACAGAAATAAAAGAACACCCCAAACACCTGTAGTCAGAAGTCTTAAATCAGATTAAGCCCTGAAAAAAAAAGTAGATTTCAGCAACAAGCATGAGCCCTACAGAAACTAACAACATTAAAAAACCTTACTTATTTCATACATATTAGTAACTTACTGTATTTCACATAAGTTTTAAGGACAATTGGAGGAAAAGGTCTGTCTCCTTTCACTCCCTACCATAATGATAAACTTATATGGTACAGCATTTTGTAACAGTCCCATCTGAAGAGTTCGCAAAATATGTTATCGATCTAGAAACAGATACAATTCACCTGCCCTCTCCCACCACCCAGGAAACCACACTCACAGTCAAGACAAGGCACAACCCTCCTTAAACAGGAAAAAAACCTGAAAAGCCCTTTATTTTGCTAAAAGCACATGGGAAATTCAGGTAGCTAAACAATGAAGATACATTGTTTAATATTCTGCATTTCTGATAATTGCCAAGAATTTGGCAGGGGCTGCCAAGCTGCAAGTTTATGATTCATCTGGAGGATGCTTCATTGTCACATCACAAATGAAACTGCTGCAGAGCTGGTTCAGTGTTGAGGAAGAGGACATCTCACCTTAAAAAAACTCAACAGCACTACCTCTGTGTGATACTGACATTAACAATGTTAACCATAAACTATTAGGCCCAACCTTAGGCAGCCACTACATGAATTTGTGGGGACACTGGCAATAAAAGTATCTATGTCATATCATGCTTAGCTTTGCACTAAAATCATAAAGACTTTGAGACACATATGTAATAAAATGAATAGGTTAACCTCTAAGGAAGACAGAAATTATTTCTGTGCAACCCTGTGGACGGAATATAAAATCTTCCTTAAATTTGTGTGTAATTGCTTTTACAACCAATCATGCTAGGTTACTTACAGTATGCTGCAGGAAGGTAAAGATAAACACTAATAAACAAAACTTGCTCTGAGTGTTAATGCTCTGGTTTTCTACAGAGGCTCAGTTACATGAAATGATTACGAAAATGTTAAGTTTTTCTTGACTAGCCAAACTAAAAAGTCACATTAAACAATAAACACATCTAAATTAAAACTACAATAAAATCTATTACTATAAATATTAACACTAAGAATTTTGAGGCCTGGTAATTGTATAAACATTTGATGACCAACATGTAAGCATCTTCTTTTTTAAATGCAAATTTTGCTTTCTGCAAATTTTTACATTAGTAAGTTTGTCTATCTTTGTAAGAATACTCAGAAACAAGTGTTTTTAAAATTTATAAACAGAATAAACTGTAGCTTCTTTTCATATACTGTCCCAATTAACTTAGTAAGGCAACCAAAGTTATCTTCATAACTTAAAATGAAAAGTGAGTTCGTACACATGCACTATTCCTGTCATCATATGCTTTCAATGTGCACTTCCAAATTGACAATTTTAAACATACTTGCTTAATACATATTAAAATTGCATCTTAAAAGATTAAAAGAAAATATTAAAAATAGAGCTTAAAAATATTTTAAAATATTTACATATTTAAAAAAAAAAAAAAAAAGGTGTTTTGAAACAATTTCCACACTTGAAGAATCATTAATAAATGATTCTTTATCAACACTTCCAGCCTAAAGTACCACAGGAAGGCAATGTACAGTCAACCTACTATCACCAGTTGTTTACATCTCCTTCTTCAAGGGGAAAAAGGAATAGAATAGAATAGAATAGAATAGAATAGAATAGAATAGAATAGAATAGAATAGAATAGAATAGAAGTAGAATAGAATAGAATAGAATAGAATAGGAGTAGAATAGACCAGACCAGGTTGGAAGAGACCTTCAAGATCATCGTGTCCAACCTATTATCCAACACCACCTAATCAACTAAACCATGCAACCAAGCACCCTATCAAGTCTCCTCCCAAACACCTCCAATGATGGTGACTCCACCACCTCCCTGGGCAGCCCATTCCAATGGGCAATCACTCTTTCTGTGTAAAACTTCCTCCTAACCTCCAGCCTAAACCTCCCCTGGTGCAGCTGTGTCCTCTTGTTCTGGTGCTGGTTGCCTGGGAGAAGAGACCAACATCCACCTGTCTACAACCTCCCTTCAGGTAGCTGTAGACAGCAATAAGGTCACCCCTGAGTCTCCTCCAGGCTAAGCAACCTCAGCTCCCTCAGCCTCTCCTCATAGGCCTTGTGTTCCAAACCCCTCACCCACTTTGTTGCCCTTCTCTGGACTCGTTCCAGCAAGTCAATATCCTTCCTAAACTGAGGGGCCCAGAACTGGACACAGTACTCAAGGTATGGCCTAACCAGTGCAGTGTACAGGGGCAGAATGACCTCCCTGCTCCTGCTGGCCACACTGTTCCTGATGCAAGCCAGGATGCCATTGGGGCAGGCCAGGATGCCATTGGGAAAAGAAAAAAAAAAGGAGAACTTAGAAGCAACTTTCAAAGTTGTTGTTGATATTCTATTAATTTTTCTACATTCACAAATAAAATCTACTTTCTTACAATAACTTGTGTAATCATTTGTCTGTGTTCTAACCATAAGCATTATTTAAAGTTAACCCTGCTTTCCCAGCTATCCAAAATTATATCTAACAAAAAAATATTTTTTTACTAGTTCTTAAACATAGTATTTAGTTGATACATATCATAGCAATTCAGATCAACAGATCCAGGTAAATAGGAACTAAATGTTTTAGATGAAGGGGGCTCTAAAAAATGGGGGAACTGAACAATGAGACAGGGTATTTACCTGATCTTAGCCAAAAGCAGTGATGGAGTTGAGTGAAATAACTCATTAATCTCAATGCAAATTCTAACAGTCAAACAGGCTACTTCATACAGCCTCAGGGTAAATATCTCCAAGATGAAGCAGACAGTCTTGTTAGGAAATGATTTATTTTTCCTTCTTGCAGAAAGATAAATGAATCTTTTGGGTCCCTTTTGAGACATTTGGGCAGTAAGCAGAGAAAACCACTGGTCTATTTTTTTTCCATAGCATTTTACCTGCCTACTGTCACGTAATATTACAGGAACAATCTTAGCTTTAGATGATTTACAAACATAGTTCTCAAATCCTTTTCTACCACACTTTTGGTGGTTTTTCTACTGTTTGCTAGAAAGCTGAAGCAACTAGCAATGCCCAGAAACACCACCAGAAGAGTGATGCTGCCTGTCCACTGGTGCACCAGACGTTACGATTTCTAACTCCCATCACAGGGATACAGGCAGACAGATCAGCAATCATTCCAACCCTTTACACTCTACATCTGCCTTTTTCTTCCCAAATGAAAAAGAACAAAAGCCAAGAGAATACAGCAAAATAATAAAATATGAATGAACAGGATGAGAGTTGATAACCTTCACCAAGGAGTACCCATCTCTCGTGACTTTATTATAGATATTTTGCTAATAATTCTGCAAAAGTCCTAGCCATGACAGCAAAGTGACTATGTGAAAAAATATCACTTCTATTTAAACACCTTGACTTGAAAAAAACAACAACCAAACCAGAAATCTTTACCACAGATCAAAATCAAATGACAGTTCAACATCTCCTAATGATTTTTTATTATCTTGTTTTTCACCTTAACTTCTGACACTGACCAGTTCAACATGACAATTCTGCAATGCCCCAACATAGAAAGGATTATTCTGACTTCTAGTTATTAGAGGTTGTCACTAAAAATTCAAAGACATTGTATTGAATAGACAAAGCAACAGCTTCTCAAGCCTCTCTTCCACAGCAACCTGCATGACAGCAGCCACTTGCAGCATGCTTTAGCTTTTAGCTATAGCTTTTCTAACTTGTCAGTGGTGATAGCATGATGCATGATTGTAGTTCACATGCACTCTGTCAGTAGCTATTCTGATGTCCTCAACAAAGACAGACTTTAATTGAAACATCGCCTCCCTTGAATACTGGCTACAAAAATGGTGTTGGCATTAACTCATGACAAGCTTGAGTATAGTTTTGCTCTAGAACAATTATGACACTTTGTATTTTGAATTAAGAATATATTTTTTTCCCCAACAGAACAGTTTTATTATGTCCTTCCTCACCCCCACAGGCTGCTTAGCACAGATCTCTCTAGACATTTTGTAGGTTTAAAATAAACAGGGTGACAAACTCATTAAATATGAGCATTAAGGATTTTACTTTCGTGTTCAGACATAGATGAACGTACAATCATAAAAGAATAATATACCCATTGTATTTTAACACCATGAAAATTAATCCCTTAGCATCCTCTGAGTTTAATTTTTATTTTTTTACAATAGAAGGGCTTTTTTGACCTGTCATTATTTATTTAGTCCCTCTTCTGAGTAAATGTAATAAATAAAAGTCTGTTTGAACTGACAAGCAAATACTTAATAGTGCACTGGTCTCATAGCAGCTGACATCTTATGGAGAATAAACTGAACTAACCAGTCAATGACAAGTCTGTTACAAAATGAGTTGCACAGTGAGTCAAACAAAGAGCAATGTTTAGAGATACATTCTGCTCAGATAGCATAGCATCAGCTTCAGGTTAACAACCAGTAGCTCCAGGTCTTTCACATTTTACTTGACCTTTATTTTTTGCATTTCCTTTCTGTAGTTACTAATTCTGGATGTTTCAGTACTATGAATAAAACTCATACTAGTCCAGAATAATCAGGCATTTTTTTTGTGTGTTAAGATTTCTGGTGCTTCAGCAGTCACCATGACTTGACTGTCATTTCTTCTCATTGGTGGTGTTATGATCAGCATTTGTTAGGAAACTTTTCCCTCATCTATTAAACTTTATTTGAAGTATTAAAGAATTCTGTAATCTCTATTGTGATTTTAAAAATGTTAACCTTCCCAAAAGCTGCAATCTAAATTTCTGATGAAGCTGGGAAGCAAAATACCCACCCAAAACACTGAGCATATCACCCAGTAGAGACCAGTCTCCCAGTTAGTTCCTAAGGCCTGGTAGTGTAAAAGGCCACTTTTCCTGTCTTCTCAAACAAAAGTGCCCTGACAATAGTGTTGTGTGGAGTTCTGAACTAAGATTCTTTCAGTCTTTTGATGAAGGCATTCTTATCTGTTTAACAATTAGCTACTTGCCATGGGTGGAACTAGAACCCATCCACTAGACGACAATTGAAGGCAGCCTCCAGCCCTTCACTGAAGCCAGCCTCCAGCCCTTCACTGAAGCCTGTTTGGATACTATTCAAAACTTCAAATGTGTTCGTACTACTTAGTATTTTAGAAAAAAATTCCACTAGGCAGTTCAGCTCCAGAAGGATGGACTAAACCCCATGTAAAATCACATTTCCTTTTTGGATTCTCATTTCAAGTATTTCAGTTCCTACTATAATGCTTTTCCCAGTTTCCAAAAGTTGTCTTCTTCTCAAGCCTACTGTTTACATTTAATGGCAGCGGTACTCTAACAGGTATACTCAGTACAGATGACCACATTACACCCCTTTTGTCTTGTTTTTGGCAAGTTTTGCTTCGTCATTCCAGCACATAAAAGTGCAGGATCCTCTGATATACGTGTTACACAATCACAAAAATAAGCTTCCTAAAGGAAGTACAAATACAATAGGGAATTCCAAATGTAGAACTTCACTTAAAGGTGATAAAATCCTAAATAAGAATCAAATCACATATTTTCCTTCATTATGAAACTAATTTGCTGTCCTTATGATACAGCTTTTGCATTCAAAAGCTTTATACTCTCCTAACTTCTTTATTATTTTATCTGCCCTGTCACCTGGTGCCTCACTGTTTCAAAGTTTCTGTTCATGTTGGTTTTATTTTCTTTCAATGTTAATAAGAGATAAAATATGGACATTTATAGGCTAGTGCTCTCTGATTTTAATAATAATACTGTTTTCAATATATCATAATACACACCAGAAAACTAAAATTTAATTAAAAACTTGAAAGAAAAATATTTTTAAAAGAAAAATTTGCTCTATTCAGGACAGAGGGGGAAAGGATATAATGTGAACTCAGAAAAGCAATAGCTTCCATTATTCCCTGTTCCCATAAGTAATAACAGTACTTATTCTGAAATGCAGGGGCTTTGTGAGCCTATTTCTCTGTGCTCACTTATTTTTCCGTCCTCACAATGATTACAGGGCACTCCACTTCGATGTTTATTTTTAACTCTACTTTTTGTCCATTTATGTTGCACATCACAAGCTCGTCTCCCGCAGAACCTTGCTTTGAGAGCACATTTAAGAGACAGAGAGTCCTCCTACGTTCCTCCGCTCTCATTGTCATCAGTATTTCCACGGCATTTATGAAATTTCTTGGTAAACTATGAAAGTGGGTTTGAGTTCTGCAAAGTGGTTGCTTTTCTTGAAAGCACAGCATCATACCCCTTGTGCCAGTGTCCTTGCCTTTGTATTGCAAATGTTTTTATGTTAGCTGCAAGATGTGCTCCCTTCCATTTGTGTGCACTGACATTTTGTCTCGAGGTCTTACAATACATTTCAAACTATGTAGGATTTGCTTCTTGGTATGTTGTTTTACTTTGAACTAATTTGATCACCAATGGAATTACAACGACTTGGCTTCTAGCAGAGATAATTTATATCTGTTCAGATTTATGAGATGATTTGATTTAAGAGATGTGTCTAAATGATAATTGTTAACATTCTCGTTTACTAGTCATATTATGTTTTGAAGAATATTTACCATCAGTGAATGGTTTTGGTTGGAACAGACCTTTAAGATCAAGTCTAACCATCACCTAACTCTACCAAGCCTAGTGCTAAACCCTTAGCACCACATCTATGCATCTTTTAAACACCTGCAGGGATGGGGATTCAACCACCTCCTTGAGGAGCATATTCTACTGTTTGATAATCCTTTCAGTGAAGAAGTTTCTTCTACTTTCCAATGTAAACCTGCCATGATGCAACTTGGGGCCATTTCCTCTGGTCCAATCACTTCACAGTATCACAGTATCACCAAAGTTGGAAGAGACCTCAAAGATCATCAAGTCCAACCTGTCACCACAGACCTCATGACTAACTTGTCACTTGTTACTAGGGAGGAGAGAACAACAGCCATCTTGCTACAACCATGTATTTGTTGGAAAGGGAAGAGATTTAGGTTGTTAAGAAACCACATTTTCCCAAAATCACAATTTTACACAGCTATGGTAGTTTAATTCTTGTAACTTCATTAATAATTTGAATTTCTCGTTCTACTGGACTATACTGTGCATCTCTGATATTTCTGATATGCAACACATGGATTTGTTGAGAGCTTTCTCCCTGAATACTGCCTTCCACAGTTGAGCAACATTCCTGCTAATACGCTAACACTAAATTTCTCAGTAACAAATGTAGCTGAAGTTACACACAGGAATATTGAGAAGAAACTGGCCACAGTGAGATGCTGGAATGTGTCCAGAGAAGGGCAACAAGGCTGGTGAGAGGTCTCAAGCACAAGCTCTATGAGGAGAGGCTGAGGGAGATGGAGTTGTTTAGCCTGGAGAAGAGGAGGCTGAAGGGAGACCTTATTGCTCTCTACAACTACTTGAAAGGAGGTTGTAGAAAGGTGGGGGTTGGTCTTTTCTCCCAGGCAACCAGCAACAGGACAAGAGGACACAGTCTCAAGCTGTGCCAGGGGAAGTTTAGACTCAGGTGAGGAGAAAGTTCTTCACAGAAAGAGTAACTGGCCATTGGAATGGGCTGCCCAGGGAGGTGGTGGAGTCACCGTCCCTGAAGGTGTTCAAAAAAGGACTGGACGTGGCACTTGAAACCATCGTTTAGTTAGTCATGAGGTGTTAGGTATTAGAGTGATGATCTCTGAGGTCTTTTCCAACCTTATTGATTCTATGATTCTACTTCCAGGCTTACTTACACAGAACAAGTCACAGTTTAGTGATTCTAACCAACAAGAATTATCTTCTACTAACACACACGAAAAAATCATCGTTGCAATTATGTTCACTTTCTCAAAGCTTATTTTGAAATGCTAAAAATTCTATTGTCCAAAGTTTCATGTTACAGTACTCCTGCAGCTACAATTTTTATTTCTTATTTTACATAGGCCTAAAAACCATCCTGTCTTATGGAATCTTCACAACACAGATAGAATATTTTTCCAGTATTTTGTTCAGGAATCCTTCCTGTATATGAACAACTTAGTTCTACCGAGCATTTTCTTGCTTCTGAATTCTGGCAGTAAAACATTAACATCATATAAAACGTTACTTTTCTCTTTAAAACAAAAGCATTAAGCAATAGATATCAAAGTTAAGTAATTTCTGTGTCCTCATTTTTTGCAATAATCTCTACTTTGTTAGTTTCCCTTAAAGAGGCCCTTGTGAAAGACCAAATTTTATTTTAGTCACATTCAAAGAATAACAAGGTAGGCATAATGAGACAGATTCTATTATCGTTTCTGTTATGTATGATTTGACTAATGCATTGCCCTTTGAATCAGTAAATAAATGGGCTCTAAGAATGAGATTTCTCTGAAGGTGTTACTGAACCCTGAAAGAACAAAAGGATTGGCATAATTACCTTTCCAAATGTAACTGAATATATTTCATATAACACCTAACTTACCAAAGAATGAACATGATTTCCTAGACAATTCATATTTTTAGAACTAAATATATAAACATTATGTTTATTTTTACAATCTTGACTATTTGTCTCCTTGCATGCTGTGTCACGAAGCATTGAAATATCTGAAGTCAGCTTTTATTTCTTTGACAAAACTGATACAGAATTAAATTTGGAAAGCACCTAAACAATCTATTTTAAAAGTATTCAAAATTATCATGGTAATGCTCAATGCAAAGAGGAGAGCAGGATAATTTGCAATGCTAAGTATTGAATTCTAAATCACAGCCTATTTTCTGTTGTTACATACAGGAAGCTTTCATAATACTGAGTGGCAGGAGTCCTTAACTTGTTATTAACTTCATTTAATCGTTGCCAGAATACATATAAGCCCACAAAGTGGTATATTCCCTCTGCTTAGATAGGCAACAGCATCACTTCTGAAAAGTGCACCTCAGGAACAGTGTATTGTACTTACTTTCTTGCCAGTAGCACAGAATATTGAAAGAAGCCATTTGTATTGCTTTGAAGAAATCTTGCATTTTCATCTACCAAAAAACATCAAAAATAGAGGCAACTGCACTGCCTAGGAACTCAGGTAAAGGAGATTTTACCTAGTTATGAAGCAGTAACTAGGAACTGTAATATATAAAATCATAGAATCATTTAGGTTAAAAAGACCTTTAAAATCATAAAGTCTAACTGCAAACCTAACACTGCCAAGTAAGGCCACCACTAAATCATGTCCCTAAGCATCATGTTTACTCACCTTTTAAATAAAATTGACTCAAGCACTTCCCTGAGCAGCCTGTTCCAATGCTTGACAGCCCTTTCAGTAGAGAAATTTTTCACAATGTCCAACCTAAATCTCCCCTGGCACAACTTAAGACCATTTCCTCTCATCATATTGCTTGTTACTTGGGACAAGCGATCAACATCCACCTCACTACAACCTCCTTTCAGGTAGCTGTAGAGAGCAATAAGGTCTGCCCTCAGTCTCTTTTTCTCCAGCCTAAACAACTCCAGTTCCTTCAGCCACTCCTCATAAGATTTGTTCTCATATGATATGTGACAAGATTCACTGCAGAACAACACATAAGGAAGGCTTTGCTGGTTTCAGAGGTAGCAGATTCCCAATACCTAAGGCAGCAGTCTCAATGACTGCATTTTACAAAACTACAAAAGATCAAAAATGGTCATTTCCACATTAGCTGCATTGAGTAGAGTAGGCCAAGATTTGTGAAAAAAACCAACAGAATTATGACTTACTCGTTTTCATTAACACAATTTAGTGCACAAATGTAAACTCCTGATTAATAAAACAATAAAAGCATTAAGTTGTGACCAAATGCAAACGTGATTGATTCTTAAAAAAAAAAAAAAAGCGTCACTCAAAAGGAAATAAAGAAGTACTCAGGAAGATGCTAAATTCATTACATTTTAATGTAGTGTTCAGTGATGTATGAAATGCAGGGATTGCTTGTTTTCCTTATATGTGACAGAAAGCATTTACTATGAAAAATACAGATCAGTAAACTGACTTGAACCTTCAAAAAAGTGGAAAAATAAAACTTTCCCTTAGCTGTGCTTTATGTATTTGTATATGTTATTTAATCCTTATTCTTTAATGTACTCATGCTCAAATGTACTCATGTGTCAAATCATGTCATTTAACACACTATCTTGTAAACAAATTTGTTTACAAAGATATGGAATCCCAGCAAAATGAGAAATGTTAGGCACAAATTACATTTCAGTCCTCTTCATGAACAATTAATATTACAGGAGACACAAGACTCCAAAATATTAGTCCAGGATGAAAGGAAAATTGACAGAAATGGATAATCTATGTAGGAAAGCATGAATGGACTGGCATTAACTCTAGTACTATTAATAGCTATTTGATATTTTTTATAATATTCCATTGCTCTTTCTCAATGGGTTGCCACTTTCAGTTCAATCTCTAAAATCTCTAGCAGCAACAGAAACAAAAGCAAGGTAATATTGCCCCAAAAAGTATAATCAAGGATGTACTGGTTGGTTTTGTTTTTTGGGGGTTTTTTTGGTTGGTTTTTTTTTTTAAACCATATTCAAGAAATGTAATGAGTTATAGGATGAAGATTATTAAGAACTACTTGATCCAGAAAGTAGCAAGTCATACTAAATATTTAGGTTCTTTCATTTTTGCAGTGTATCTAAGTATTACTCTGGAATGCTATTTAACCAGGGACTTCCTGAAGAAGTAACAGACATTTTCCTATACTTTATTCTATCATATGCACAAGCACTTGTCTGGTTTATTTGCAAGAATGCACTCAAATGAAGAGACAGAAAGAGAAGCAATACATGGCTGTTTTGGTTTTCTGAGATCTCATTTTCCTCAAATCCCCCCTGTGAGAAAGACATGAGTCCTGTTCAGCCTGCAGACTGGAAGGCCTCATAATCTGTGGTATTAAACACAATTCAGAAATCTCAAGAGAAGCAGCTTGGAAAAGTGATCTTCAGCCAGTGTGACAAGAAAATAATCCCCTATGCTGAGGAACACAATCTGTACCATTTCTAATTCAGAACTACAGTCTCATTTCTTCTATCATCATAATGACAAAGCCTCTTTACAGGAGGTGCTCCCTGCTTAATTTTCTAAGGTTTTTGAGGTTAACTTGGGACACAAACTCAGGGTTTCTTTGTCTTCTCCTCATTTCTGCTATCCAAGAAAACTTGGAATACGCAAAAAGAAATACGGATTCTTATGACGTTACATAACCCCAGGAGATGAGCTTTAAGGAAATCAGTAGATTTTGACACTGACAATACAGGACAGACCACAGAAAACTGTGACAGGCAGTCACTCAACAAATCTTTTTTCAGAAACATCAGCAGAAACAGCCTTGTTACTCTAGAACTGCTCTTGCTTTGAGATTGATTCTAGTAGGATTTTTCCTACTAGAATCATTGCTATATGATTTTAATGCCACCTAATGCTTGTAAAGGAAAAAAAAAACAAAAAAGACAACAGAAAAGCAAACAAACCCAAACCATTTATCTCTAGATTGCTCTGGCTCTCCTGGAAAAGCTATTTAGTCCAGATATTTAGCTTTTAACCAGAAACTAAAAAGATCTATGCTTACGGCATCTATGAGAAAATGGGCAGAAACAGTTCAAGTCCACTCAATTATTCACTCATAAGGAGTAAATGCTGCAGTTCTGAGTCTTCGGATGATATGGTGGAAACAGTTGGCAGAGACTATCCTAGTCTCTCACTGGCACCATGAACTAAATCTACTGTTTGCCTACAGAAAAACAAAGGTATTCTATGAAGTCTCACAAGATTGCAAGTATCTGCCAGGTTTTGGAAGAGCTCAAAGCTGGTTCATGCTTTGATGGAGACTTGCCCAAAAGAACCCTCAACATACTAAGAGAACTTCAACTTATTAGAACACAAACCAGAACAAATAGCTTTTCAATATGTAACATGAAGGAGATATAAAACTGTAAGAAATCTCCCAACCCATCTAATTCATTACTGCAGTGACTGCATGATCTGTTCTGCCTTCAGTTCAGCTTTACCACTAGCTATACAACTACCATCTGTACCTTTTCTAACATGTTAAGGTTACAGGCTCTCCTTGACCTTTTTCTCACTCCTTACCTGCTATTTTCTCCAGTCCAGTATAGTTTCCCAGTTGTGTTTCTCTCACTATGTTGAGCAGTCAAAATGATACAATAACATAGTCCTCCTCCCTGCTATCCAATCACATCTTAACTTTAATAACAAATTTGTAAACTTAAACAAATAAAACAAATACATCATCAGTCACATATATCCCTCTTCACAGATTTACTGAAACACTCAGATTCTCTTTATGCTAACTTAAGACACTAACTCCATCTTATACCTTCTAGGAAATAATACACTCTATAATTTTTGGTTGTATACATGGAAGTGTATCAACACATTGAGCCAAAGCTCAAACTGGCAAAACCCTCTAAACCAGAATATATACCCCACACAACAATTCCATGATGGTAGCCTCTCCCTTTACCATTTGCTTGGTCAAAACCAGTTATAAAAACCATTCCTTGCCAAGTCTGACATACTTTCTTAATTATGGATGCCAAACTACATGTGTTAAGATACTAAATGAGATGAATTCCAGACCTGGTGTTAGTGTCTTCCAATGACATAAGTGACATTCCTCTGACAAGGTGTGCACCTGCCCCAGGGATAGTGATCTTGAACTCCTTAAGTAAGAAATACAGAAAAGCAGGCAGCTCTAGCTGTGACTTCCCTCATTTTGAAGGACAGGTCAAAAATGTAACAAGATAATTACACCCAAAAGAACTTATTTATCCACCTAGAACATCTATCATGTGCTCTTCAGACCTGCTCACCCTCTGGAGACAATAATGCTCTCAACCCTTTGGATGAGCCTTTCCTCCCAAGGACTCAACTCCAGCCACTACCAGACTACTCTGTTTGGACTAGACTTATGGTATGATTCAGACAGTCACTTATTCACTCTTACATTGTGTTAGAATACCCACCTATGCTGTAAAAATGCAGTCATATGGGCATAACTATATTTAAACTGGTTTCCTTAGCATTGTCAACTATCAGCTGCTGACTTTTACATCAGGGTTTCCACTCCACCCTTTAATTTGAGTCTTGTCCCAAAAACTGCTTTATAGAACATACACATTCAAATAGAATGTTTTAAAAAGAAATCAAAAGCAATTTCATTCTCCAGATATGTTTGCTTGTACTTCAGCAATACTTGGGTAGCTTCAGTGAAGGCTGAAGCACTACCATGAAAGCCCACATTCAAAAGAGCCAACAGGTATTCTCCTAAAGAGCATATTTACATTTTATGAGTATTAATATTAAACAACCTTTAAATCTCTTATGTTTCCTGCACATCTATTGTAATGACAAATAAAGCGCTATTTGAAGCTCAAAGACTAGAGATCGAAAAGCAGGGAACCTCTCCCCAGGATTTCCACAGCAACTTTTGTCTGTGCCTGCTAACACTGAGGTGATAGCACTGCTATTAGCCCACATCATGCAGCAAGTGCAACAACTGGCACAAATTTTACTCTGTAGTAATGCCCTACAGACAGCCTTCAACTGAATGTTTTCACTTTCTTTAGACTGACAACACAGGGCCTGAGCCTTCCAAGGCCAAGGCAAGACTGGAAGCTCAGGACCAGCTGTGCAGCCCCATGCCTGCAGCACAGGCTTCAGCCAGGTGGATGCGGCTCGGCTGCAGGCTGGTTGGCAGACTGGCACACTAACTTCAAAACCCTATGTTGACTCAGCTTCATGTAAACAAATTGCTGCCGGTCTTGTTTTCGTTTTCTAACCCTCACATGCTCTTACGTGGGATGTCTAATGCACAGTCTGAGGGCTGCTCCTCTGTTTCATAATCAGAAGTGTTGCTAGTCCTTCATGTGTAATACTGCAGGTGAAATGCTGCAGAGTTTAGGATCGTATCTCCAGTGCATACTTACATACACTTATAGAATCACTGAACTGTTTCAGTTGGAAAAGATCTCTAAGATTGTTGAGTCCAACCACTGACCTAACACCAGTACGGCCATTAAACCATGTCCCAAAGTGCCACGTCTATACAGATTTTTAACACCTCCAGGAACAATGACTTCAATACCTCCCTGGATAGTCTATTCCAATGCCTGACACTATGTTCTAAAACAGCATTAACATGAAATGCCCAACACTTTTGGGTTTTATTAGAATATAAATTCAAGCCTCTACAGGTCCTAAATCCAGACATGAAAAAAAGAAACAACCACAAACAAACCCAAAAACTACTAAAAAAAACCCCAACGTAAACCACCACCACCCCCGCAAAACAAACAAAAACCAACCCAAACTGAAAGGATATTACTAATTCAGAAAGCTGTCCAAAATTAATCTACTTCCTTTTCAACCAAGCTCACATTACAGTGGAAGTCCTTATTTATTTTTTGTAGTCTTTTGATGTAGTTCTCTATTTCTATACTGAAATACAGCAGAGATCTCTGACATAAATCTTGCTCAAATCTGACACATAAGCCAAACTCTTTTTTTTTGCACACACAGAGGAGGGGCATGTATGGGCCTTGATTATGCTTTATTAGGTTCTTCACTAAAATCTGTGTCAGTGGCCCCAGCAAGTGGGTGACACTTGATTTTTCTAAGAACTTATTTTCAGCTCTATGCAAAATGTAGTCTTACCAGAGAAGGAAGAGCAGGAAAGGGAAAGAGAAGGTAAAAGTTCTCATAACTGTGACTAACACAGTCAGATGTGCACTGCCATAAAACTCACCTGCCATGTTTTTTAGTGGATATTTTGCAGATAAACCAGAAATCTGCCAATTTGTTATCAAAGTGTCACTTCATCTGTTTCTAGGGAGCATAACAAGACAACATAGCAAAGGAACCACAAGAAGCAGATGAGCAATGACTTTGCTTTCAGTACAAGGCCTGAAGATAGTAGGCCATTCACTACCTAATGTAACAATAGAGGCCTTGCTACTGTAATGTCAAAACAACAGAGTGGGTTTTAAACAGCTCCTTCTTTGTTGCAGTATTAAGTAGAGAAGTGGTGGCAACTCATCTTACCAAGAAGGTCTAACACGCATGGCTCAGAAGCTATTTATGCCATATGACTTTAGGTTTCTAAGATGAGTTCCCTGACTCACACTCCGGCACATTCCTGGAGGAGGTTGAGCACTGTCCTCATATTGCAAATTCACAGTAAAAAGACCCTGGTACCAGCAGATTTACAGGTGGACTTTAAACACAAGAGATAAACATCACCCTCACTTTACAGACAACACAACAGAAGCACAAAGAGCACGAAAGGTTTGTCCAAACCAGCAATAAAAATGAGGTTTTTCTGCATGCTAGTCCAAGATGTAGAGCTCCTACCAGGCTATACAAAAACATTTAACATGACTGGAAAAGATACAATTAACAACTAGACAGACAGTAAATGCTATTTACAAGCATGTCAGAGGCCAATTACTACCCTGAGTTCTACATTAAATTGAGTGTGTTTCTTTGTGTAAGACAGTATTAATCCCACTGTTGAGGCAAATGGAAGGATTTTAATAGAGGAATTTAAAGTGGGGGAAGTGCAGGCAAGGGGAAAAGGCTTGCCACTGTTAATAAAATAAATAGATGTCAGCACAAATAGACATCACTTATTAGAAGCCTTCTATTCATGTAGCAAAATGACAGCTTATAAAATCCTCCCCAAGTGCTTTAATATGTTGTGATGAATGCAACTGGAAGGGGAAAAAAAAAGAAAAAAGAAAGAAACCCTTGTCAACGGTTTCCCAAAAAATCCAAATAAAATAAACTGCTTCAAAATTGTATTTTGGACAATTCATGCTAACTATTGGATATGTGTTATTCACAATAAATAATTTCTCAGTGGAATTACCTCCTTTGAAAACTCACAAAACATTTTAATTGCAGTATTTTACACTGTAAATAGCACTAAGACTTTTCTTAAACTGCTGAGACATTTAAGGCTGAGTAAACTAGAAATTAGTATGAAGATTAGTTACACAGTTTTTGGATACCAGCAAAAAGCTAAAAGGTCAAAGTTCTCAAAATCTCATAAATAATAAACATCAGTATATGATGAAAGTTTCTGCCACAGAAATATCAGTACTCCAGTCTTGTTAAAAGAAGATAAATGTCAGTGATGAGAGCCAGAATTAAGATAATCAGAAACTTTTTGATCAATACAGGTAGAAGGGAGACAACTGCAGATAAATGTTAGAGAATTTGAGACTTTAAAATCTATTTATTCCACTACAAGATGTTCCTCCTCCTTCAGAAATCCAACTGCTCTGTGACAGAAGATTGTTTTTCTCCTCAGCCCTGCTGAGGGCTGGAGAGACCGGGAAACAGATGCCACCACAGGGCAAGAGAAGGCTCCCAAATGTTCAGGCTCACAGCAATACCAGGCAAGCTGCTACCAGTCCAGGCACTGGAGACTGGAAGGCTTTCAGGAGACAAAGCATTGAAAGACACACCTGAAGGGGAAGAGACTGCTCTTGTGACACTCACATGCAGCATTCCAGAAATTACTTCCTTGTCTTACTTGATGTCTTATGCAGTCCCTAGAAGAAACAAGATCCTCCAACAGCAACATGCAAACTGCATAAAGATCTAGCTTCCTTATGACAGTATACAGGTAACACCGATGTATAGGTGCCATGGGTATTCAACTAGTCCAAGTGATGTCTAAAATTAGCACATGAATGTGGAAAACCCAAAGGAGATGAACTTTACACTTTTCTTTAGCAGAAAATACTTCTAAGACATTGAAATGATCCCTTTTTGATTATCTGCTGAGCAAATATTCAAAACCAGGTGATAAAATAGAGATTCTCCTCTGTTCTGCAGTAGCACTCTTTTCAACTCATCAACTAAGAACAAGATTCCAGCTCTACAACTGCCCTATGACTACCATCACTCCAGACCACCAAACACTTTCTGATAATGTTCTGGCATTGGTAACATCAGGACATCAGTCATCTCCTGTCTGACTAATGCAATATATTTTGAAAAAGCTTTCCAGCTAAAATCAAGCAGAAAATAACGTTCTGGTGGTGAAATACCTTTTCAGGATAAAACCCAGAACAAAGCTCCCTTCAAGAAAAATTAAAAAGAATGGAAGAACAATACCCGAGTTACTCACAAAGGAATAACTGGAAGCCTGGCAATCAGTACCCACTGGAGATTCAGGTTAAAGGCTTTTTTGTCTGACCTGAAGCAAGCAGGAACTTGGACTTGAAATGCTCACATGGTAGGAGAATGCACGACCCACAGAGCTGCTCGTTACACCCCGGGGGGTTTAACAAAAAAGTTCTCCAGCCTCAAGACAGTTTTCCATCACAGATTTTAACAAACTATCCTGTTTTGATGGAAGTGTGGCATTTGGCCAAACCTGATAGAACAGTAAAATAGTTTCAAGCAAAATCTTCTGCCAGGAGGTCAGACAAAACATAGCTCATCTGCCAAGGAAGAAGGATGACAAGCTTAAAGAACAAAGCAATGTGCAACTGAATGCAGCACAACAGAAGGTCACCTGAACATGTCATAAAATAAAATACCCATACCTTCTAAAAAATCCCGTGCTCATTAGGGCAATTTCATTACTGCTACCATAGCAGTAGACAACCTCATATTTAGCACACACATACATGTGCACCATTCTACCTTCTCCATCAGAGGTCAGAAGCCTACTTATGGCTGCGATCACTCCTTTGTCACAATTTGGAAATACGAATGGAGCAAACTCTTACAAAATTTATGTTCAATACAGATACTAAAAATAAATCCTAGATAAATGAGGCTATTTAATTTGTTAAAAGATATTCTTAAGCAGTTTAGCTAAACCATCTGCCATACTTATCTCTGCTTCTTTATAATGATGACTGGAACTTTCTAACCTACACAGCTCTTGATGTTAAACCTAGTATGTTGCTATGCTTCTGTATGGTTGCTTAGATTTGATTTAAAAAATCATGTAATTATTTAGGTTGAAAAAGTCCTTTGCCATCATCAAGTTGAACCATTAGCCTAGAACTGCCAAGTCCACCAGCAAGCCATGTCAATAAGCATCATGTCAGTGCAACTCCTCTAAGACTGTAAGCTAGAAGATGAATGTGATATACTGAAATCTGTCTGGATGCCAACTCATTTTCATAAGCATGCAGTAAAACTTCTACAAACAGAAGAATTTTAGTTGTATTTTAAATCAAGTCTGATTCTTTGTAAGTAAGAGCTTGATCACTGCTGTGATTCTTTAGGAAAAAAAAGTTTCCATTCAAATGAAACCTTCCAGCTTTTATTTCTAAGAGGCCACAGCAGTTTAATGAAACCATAGGTATCCTTCCTTATATTCAAAGTGAATGTGGACATAAAGGTAGATGCAGTTTTTATTCAACATTAACATATAGAAAGACAAGTATTTGAAAAGATGGCTAAATCCTTTGGAAAGACAAAATTACCTCTTGCTTTTAATTGCAGTGGAAAATAATTATGTTCTTCAAAATTGTGGATAGGTAACCTTGTATCTCCAAGATTTCTTGGAAATATATGTTATAAGCTCTTTTTCTCTAAGTTTCTAAAAGTGCTACTAAATTCATCCTAGTTTCTCAAACAGAATGAGCACATTGCTATGAATATTATTTCCCCCTTCAAATCTCCTAAGTATGTAACCTTCTCTTTGAAATACATGAATTACAAGAAATGCATAATACACAATATAGTTTGCATTGTCTCTCACAATGATCTTGAAGGTCTCTTCCAACCTGGTCTGGTCTATTCTATTCTATTCTATTCTATTCTATTCTATTCTATCTTGCATAGTTTGTGTGGTTCTATCTAGCTTTCTTCGGCTTCCCTCCCCTCCTACCCCCCCCCGCCCCCCCCCCCCGGCCTTCCAATATCTGATTTTCATGCATCTACTACAGACCACCGTAAATGAAATGCAGTATGCTTTCATTATCAGTCAGGTGTGTTGATATTCAAGAACCAGCCACTTCCCCCAAGCTCAGGATCAGTGTATTTTTAAGAGCAAGAAATCAGGCAAGGGAAAAGGAGACCTGCATGGTTGAACAGAAAGCTTATGAAAAAGTTTAAGTGGAAGAAGGAATTCTACACTACATGGAAGAAGGGACTGACTCCTTGGGAAGATTACAAGAATGCTGTCAGAGTATGAAGGGGTGAAACGAGGAAAGTTCCTCTTTGGAACTGAGCCTGGCAAAGGGATGTCAAGGTCATCAGGAAGGATTTCCTCAAACACACTGTTGGTGATGTGGGCCTGCTGTTGATTGATGCAGGTGCAATGGTGATGAAGGATACAGAGAAGGCAGAGTTACTGAATGCCTTCTTTGCTTCAGTCTTTACTGCTCAGGTCATCCCTCAGGAGTCCCTGACTTTGGAAATAACAGAAAAAACTTGAAGGAAGAACAACTTTCCCTCAGTTGAGGAGGATCAGGTTAGAGATCAGTTAAATATCTGTAAGACACAGAATCATAGAATGCATTGGGCTGGAAATACCCTCAAAAGTCACCTTGTCCAACCCCCCCAGCAGTGAGCAGGACCACCTTTAACTAGATCAAGTTGCTCAGGGCTCTATCACGTTCAGCCAGGGATGGGGCTTTCACCACCCCTCTGGGCAACTTGTTCCAGTATTTCACTACACTTGTTGTCAAGAACTTCCTCCTAATGTCCAACCAATATCTACCCTGCTCTAGTTTAAAACCATTGCCCCTCATCCTACCAGTACAAGCCCTTCTAAATAGTTCTTTCCCAGCTTCTTGGAGGCCCCTTTCAGATACTGAAATGCTTCTATAAGGTATCCACAGTGCCTTCTGTTCTCCATGCTGATCCATCCCAGTTCTCTCAGCCTGCCTAGGTAAGAGAGATGCTCCAGCCCTCTGATCATCTTTGTGGCCCCCCCCCGGACTCACTCCAGTGGATCCATGTCCTTCCTATGGGAGGACTCCAGAGCTGGACATGGTACTCCAGGTGCTCTCACAAGAGCAGAATAGCAGAATTACCTCTCTTGATCTGCTCGCCATGCTTCTTTTGATGCAGCCCAGGCTGCAATTAGCTGCCTGAGCTGCAAGTGCACATTGTTGGCTCATGTCCACCTTTTCACCCACCAGTATCTCCTAGTCCTTTTATGCAGGGCTGCTTTCTACCTCATCGTCCCCCAGCCTGTACTGATATCAAGGACTGCCTTGACTCAGGTGCAGGACCTTGCATTTTGCCTTATAGAACCTCATGAGGTTCTCCTGAGCCTACTTTCCTATCCTATCTAGATCCTTCTGGATGGCATCCTGTCCCTCAGTCATGTAAACCACACCATTCAGCTTGATAAGACCACTGATTCTGATTGAATGCACCCACAAGTGCTGAGGGCGCTGGCAGAAGTTACTCCTGGGCTACTCTCCATCATTTTTGAAAGGTCCTGGAGAACAGGAAAGGGTCCTGAAGACTAGAGGAAAGCTAGTATCACTACCATCTTCAAAAAGGGTGAGAAGGAAGATCCAAGAAACTACAGACCAGTCAGTCTCGCCTCCATCACTGGCAAGATGATGGAACACCTTGTTCTGGGTATCATCTCAAAGTATGCAGAGAAAAGAGGGTTATCAGAAGCAGTCAGCATGGATTCATCAAGAAGAAGACATGCCCAACTAATCTGATAGTTTTCTGCAAGGGCACAACTGGATGGATACATGAGGAGAGGGCATTGGACATTGTCTGCCTTGACTCCAGCAAGGTTTTTGACGCATCTCACAGCATCCTCATAGACAAGTTTAGGGAGTGTGCATTAGATGAATGGACAGTGGGGTGGATTGAACACTGGCTGAAAGATAGAGCTACAAGGGTTGTGGTTAGTGGCACTGTCTAGAAGGAGGTCCACAACAAGAGGTGTCCCCCAGTGTTCAGAATAACCATGAGCCAGCAACATGCTCTTGCATCTAAAAAGGCCAATGGTATCCTGGCATGCATCAAGAGTGTGGCAAGCAGGAAGGAGGTTATCCTCCCCCTCTCCTTTGCCCTGGTGAGGCCTCATCTTGAGTACACAGTCCAGTTCTGGGTTCCCCAGTTCAAGAAGTACAGGGAACAGCTTGACAGGGTACAGAAAAGAGCTACAAAGATGATATGGGGACTGGAATATGTCTTACAAAGAAAGGCTGAGGAACTTGGGGCTTTTTAGCCTTGAGAAGAAAATGCTGAGGGGAGACTTTATCAACACTTACACTTAAAGGGTGGGTGTCAGGAAGATGGGGCCATTCTTTTTCAGTGGCATTCCAGCAACAGGACAAGAGGTAATGGGCACAAACTTGAACATAGGAAGCTCCACAAGGAGGAACTTCTTTATTTTAAGGGTGTGTGAGCACTGGAGCAGGCTGCCCAAAGAGGTGGTGGAGTCTCCAGAGTCATTCGAAGTCTGTCCAGGCAATGTCCTGTGCAATCTGCTCTATATGAACCTGCGCTGGAGTGGGGGGTGGACTAGATGATATCCAGAAGTCCCTTACAACCACTATCATTCTGTGATTCTGTAAGTGTAGGGACTGGAGGAGGAGTAACAGTTTTAAATTGAAAGACAGTAGATTAGATGTGAGAAGGAAATTATTTCCAGTGATGAGGCACTGAAACAGGTTGCCCAGAGAAGCTGGAGATACCTTATCTCTGTGTTCCAGGCCAAGTTGGATAGGCCTTTGAGAAACCTGATCTAGTGGAAGGTGTACCTATCCATAGCAAAGAAACATGGAACTGATGGAGTAGGTCCAGGGAAGGGCCACAAAGATGACCAGAAGGCTGGAGCACCTTTCTTATAGTGACAGGCTGACAGAGTTGGAGCTGCTCAGCCTGGAGAAACAAAGGCTCTAAGGGAGACCTTAGAGCAGCCTTCCAGTAACCCAAAGGGGCCTACAAGGAGGCTGGGCTTGCAGTGATAGAAGGAATGGATTTAAGCTTGAGAAGGGAAGATTTAGCCTGAGTATTACGAAGAAATTCTTTACAGTGACACTGCAACAGGTTGTGCAGGGAGGTCATGGATGCCCCTCCCTAGAGATGTTCCAGGCCATGTTGGATGAAGCCTTGAGCAGCCTGGTCTAGTGCTGTCTCTGCCATGGGGGGCATGGGGGTTGGAATTAGAGATCTTTAAGGTCCTGTCCAACCCAAACCATTCTATGAATATATGAAAATATGCTGCATCAGATAAGAGGCCTTACAGGACAAAGAAAATTTAAAGCCTAAGTAATTCATGACACAGTACTTTCTGAACAACTCTTGTATGCCTTTGATGGAACCACACATGTGTAGCTCGTGTTTTGGTTTGGGTTTTTTTTCTCTTGAGTAACGACATGTCTTAACAACATGCTATACAGTACTGCCCAGTCAGGGTCTGTCTGTCAAAACAGGCTTCAAATGGAAACACTGCTCTGACAAAATAGAAAATACAGCACACTTTGTAATGAAAAACTCCACAAACCTAAATGTCAGTTTGTTTTCCCAGATGACAACACAGTCATTTCACGAACAGCTTTGTTTAATAAGTTGTTGGTATTGCTACCCCTCTCATTTCCGAGCTGAAGCTTTTAAGCAGCCGGAGCTGTCTCCAATGCACTGCTATTTCCTTCTGTCAGGAGCTGCTTACAAAGCAGTTCACAAACCACTTCTGCTCTATTTTTTGGTTTTGAGTGGTCTCAAGGTGCAGACCTAAGGCAATCTACCTTCCAGTGTTCTGAGCTGTGTCGCAACATAGCCAAGGATAACTATGCCCTCGCCTACATCAGAGAATCATACCCTTCTCAAGAACCCAGCTGCTCAGGGAAGCAACATCACCACTGTACATATTTGCCATATCAGTCATATAAATATCCAGAACAATCTTAACATTTAATACCATAACTGATCCACATGCGTTATGTATCTGTAGCTGCATGCCCCTGCTAAGATACTCAAAATCTTCACTCCCTTCTACTGTTTTTTTCTAATTTAATTTCCAAATACATAGTTACCCAAGCAGTATGTAAGCACTATGGTAGCTGTTTCACTGCTCCCACTGGAGCACGAGGTGAGATCCAGTGCTGATCAATCTAATTAATGGCTGAGCAACAGTCTCATGGTTAGGCTTTTTCAGCCTTATATTTGCAGTGCAGAAAGATGGCATCATAAATGCCTGTGTCTCCAAAGGGCACGACTGAGCAACTATGTGTTGGGATGGTCAAAGAACAATCATCTTTCCTTTCAAAGGCAGGCAAAGATCACAGCAAAAGGCTTCCAGAACTACGGATATTAATACTTCTCCTTCTTTGGGAATGCAAAAAGGCAAAAGTCTATCTTGCTCCAAATACAGAGCCTGAATTATCCTGATAAAGAGAATGTATTCAATCTTATCATCTTCTCCTGAAACAGGAGCTTAGATACCAGTAAATAGACAGCCTAACAATATTCACAACTAGCTCACTCACAATTGTTTAAAAAACACTGATCTAGTGCCAACTGAATTCAGTATGCAGAAAGACCAAGGTCCGATTCATCATGAAAGTGCTCTCTCAAAGGCCAAAAAGGGATGCAAGACCAAAACCCATAGTATTAGTATTTCAACTGCTGTCCCCTAAAGACACTTTTCTCTATCCATGGTAAAAATTCAACCCAATAACCAAATGGAGGCATTCAGGACTCCGTAAGTTGTCAAAGTATTAGAGCCACTGTGCAAGACACTGCTGATACATTTTTTCACCTCCTACGCAGTTATGACATATCCCTAAAAAAGAACTTGATATGCCACTAACTATTGGACTCAGCATGCGATTTGCGCCATTAGTCCTCTAGTATCACATCTGAAATGCTCTGGAAAATAAACAGCATACAACCAAATTGTTTCTGTGTAACAGCACACACACA
Source organism: Dryobates pubescens (assembly GCF_014839835.1). Taxonomy (NCBI): domain Eukaryota; kingdom Metazoa; phylum Chordata; class Aves; order Piciformes; family Picidae; genus Dryobates; species Dryobates pubescens. The sequence continues at coordinate 13,755,925 of NC_071618.1, read as the reverse complement.
TCTATCTGAAATCAGCTGAATAGCACACACACATCTATCTGGAAATCAACTGGAGCTATCCCCATTATACACGTAAACTAACAGACAACTGAAAACTAGTTGCACTTCACATAAATAAACAGAATTAAAAATATATATAGTTAAAGGTGGCTTCCACCTCAGGTCTTGTCTGCAGTAGTCTGTCATCCCTTATATGATTAACAGCAAGAAAATACCTGAAAAGATGTAGTACCTTTTTGTTGCTTCAGGCTCCAAATGTGTCTAGTTTCTCTGCTATAATTGGAACTGAAATTAATCACACTGCGTATAAAAGTAAGAAGCCTAAGTTCGAAGATACTAGTCCTGACAACTCCAATTATGTTCTAGATTAATATCAGGACAGAAATAATTAAAACACTAAAAGGAAACTGGTTTTAGAAATCTGTTTAATCTATAAGTACTCAAATCTCTAGCCAGGTTACTCAGGCACATTTAACTTACCCTTTCTACACCTGAACACCTTTCTTGATATTCAGCCAGAGTTTGTAATGAGTGCTTTCGGTATGGCAATTTACTAGTAATGCATCCCCCACCTATTTCTAATCCACACTTACACTAACACTAAACGCTCATCAGCAACGAGTAGAAAATGGGTTTATTTTCACAGAATCACAGAATACATCTGGTTGGGAGAGATCATCCAGTCCAACCCTCGATACAGCACTGAAGGGTCAACACTTAAAACACGTCCCTAAACACCAGGTCCACACACTGCTTAAACACCTCCAGGGATGGTGACTCCACCACTGCTCTGGGCAGACCACTCCTTACACCTCTCCGTGTATTTAAACAAATGCCAACTGTGAAAATCAAAATACTGATAGTTAATGAAGCTGGCAATGAACTGACAAAATGACAGTTAAGAACCTCTAGCCATAAACATTTTGGGGGATAAGTTTCACTATTTTCCTCATACTTGGGCAACTCAGCCTGCTTAAACCATGGGAGTTTTAGCTGCTGTCACTGGAATTCTAGACTGTTCATCTATGACTGTCATCCAACAACCTGGAAAACTACCCAGTAACTCAACAGAAAGGTTTGCCTATGCCATCAGTTCATTTCAGCCATTATGTTTACAACATAAAACTCTGGTAAACAGGGTGGTGGATTGATTGATTGAATTGTACTGAATAAACTGAGGCCCTTGGGAAGGCTACTGGCTTGATCCAGCCATTTTGTCATTACGACAAATGACCATTCATACCTTAGTTTAACTACAATCAGATTATTCAGGCTTAACCTACACTGATTTTAGTACCAACTGTGTGGAAACCCTGATGATTTTTCATTTCTCTGTTCACTTTTCAGGCAAAAACCATCTGAGGGTGCTGGTATCTCTAAGCAAAGAAAAGTGAACAGTATGGCTAATTGGAATGGCCTGGTTTTTCTTTGTGTGGTTTGGAGTAAATTACCTTATCTTTACAGTGATATTCACTGTTTCCAAGGAAAGACAGATGCTTGCAACTAACATTTGGGGTTTTCTAAATGCTGTAATTTATATAAATACAAGCCATCTATTGATTTTATTTTATTTACATGCATAGGTTTTTGCTCATTTTACACAGAATTTACAACAGAATACTTTTTACACAGAGCATTACATATGAATTTTACAAAGATTTCCAGAATCATGTGAATGACATCAAAATACCTGTTTTTAGGTGGTAACATCACACTTATCTATATAAGCTAGCTAGGCCACAGAATCTAATGAATAAATGTACATCTACAAAAAGGATAAAACATTAAATTTTCTAGATATACATAAATTGAAAAATTAGGGATAACTGAACTTTAGAACTGGAAATAAAAATGTTTCATTTATTATTTTTTTTCTTCCTTAAATATTCCCAGAATCATAGAATGGCCTTGGCTGGAAGAGACCATAGACATCATCTTATCCAACCTCCCTGCCATGGGCACAAAAAATCATGACTTAGGCTCATTTGATTTAGCAAAAGTCTAGGGACACAGGAACTAGAATATGGACACAGGAACTCCAAGTCTATGGAATGAAAATTATTTCTACTTTGCCAGAAAACTAAAATATAACTAGTAGAAATAATGAAGTGGGATTGACCAATCTAATGCATGGAAAAGTTTAGCTCTAAATGAATCTCTGCACAAAATCATCTTCATAAGGTAAGAATAAAAAGGTAAGTAAAAAAAAATGCATGAAGATGTAAGAGTGCAAACAATTCAACTCTCTGTAAGTATTGCAAGATTTTGGAAGAGTTATGAACAGAATTGATATTACCAGGGAGAATGATTGGAGAAAAGCCTTACTTCACTACATTTATGAACATAGCAATTTGTTATAAGATTGCTCTTAAAAACAAAATGAAGAATTAAAAATCATGGATGAAAACCAAAATAAATAAACCCATAAATACCGATTTTATTTATACTCTAGTAAACAGACTCTTCTTTATGAATTACCAATAAACTTCACACACATTCTAATCACAAATATTAAGCCTGTTGTTATGTGGAAAACTCTGCTACAGATTTGGAAAGAAAATGTAAGTATTATAATGAAACAGACTTGTTAGTGAGGTACTTGCTGTTTCATTATAGAATATATTTCTAATGAAGAGTTTTAACATAATCCAGGCAATAGAGATATGAAAGGTTTTCACATAAGATACACGTAAGCCATAAATTTAGTACTTTTCACAGAAATCAGAACAGTTGCCTTTGATATTTCATTGACATTACAGAAAATACTACAACAAGAGCATGGTAATTTTAATTAAAAAATTCACCATTGTGCTAGTTTTACATGGCAAGTACAGAATCAAGTCTCTCTACAACAGCCAGGGAGTGCAAATTCACATCAAAACAAAACTACAAATACTCAGAATGCATTACCACAGTTAAGGGAGACCCTGGTAACAGCTTATGCCTCTAGGTTGATAGTTCCACATGAATCTCCACTGTAAAGAAACCTGCTGACCTTTTCTTAAGCCTGACATATCTGTTGTTTGCTAAGTGACTCTGAAATTCAGTAACAAAAATGCCTTGAGGCTTGAAAAGTCCCTTTTCAGTGGGACATGAAGTTTCACTCAGGTTTACTTGTACAATGAACCATTAAAAATTGAGATTAATTAAAAAACAAAAAAATTGCTTTCTCTTATTTGCTTTTTTTCTTTTTTTTTTCTTTGCTTTTTTTTTTGTCCACCAATCAAAACTAGGTGTTTTGTAAAGCATTATAGCAGGTGCAGCAGCATCTACACTTGGTATATTGGACACATCTTGGAGTCTGCAAATTAAAGTAGAAAGGGCAGGCTTTGCAATGGAAATTATAATTAAGAAGGACTTTTAACCTTTTTTAAAACTTAACTTCTACAGAGAGAAAAAGACTGTGTGCTTGTGTTTCTTAATACTGAATTATACTAAATAAAATGCTTGATTTAATATCTTAAACAAATGCCGAGTTCCAACATTGTTTCAATTTTACAGCAGTTTTATCACACAGCAACTTCAATGCCTTTCAAAAGTTCTACAACTGGGCAATGGATTAGAATCAAGACCACATATTTAATTAAATTGTACAATCTAGTTACATCCCAGAGATTATACTGTAGGATATAGTGAACAGTTTAACATTTGCATCCCAATTTCAGTCATCTTACTTTAGCTTCATTTATGAAAAGCTTTCTGAAAAAAACAATATAATATCTATTAGCTTTATTAGCTTCATCGTTTTATGAAATGGCAACCAAAACCACCTAGGGTCCTGAAAACCTTGAGAGAACAAGGTTTCAGGGGTTTTTTTTCAACATAGTTCATCTATTTAAATTTTATGTCAATATTTTACTATTTACTTTTTTCATGCTCTTATTATCTTTCCTTTGAAATATGCAGATTCTCCAACTTGAAGTAATTGAAGTAATGTCATCTACTTCAGGATATGCTGAATTCATCTGTAGTTTGTAACACAGAACCAAAACTTGAGAGTCCCGGACTTGATTCCTGCGTGACTCTAACTTGATCCAATTATATATTCCTCAATGCCAACACCAAAAGCAGCTAGTGTCTTTCTTGGCACCAGGAAATTGTATGTTCCCTCCTTCTTAGGCCCACAGGAAATTATGTAGAAAAATGTTATGGTCCATGATACAAGGAAAGCAGGTCACTGAAGAGATTCAGAGCTTTACTAATTATCTGTGTATGGCAGAGCATAAGATCTAAATGACCACTAATAATTCTTCAGAACAAAACTACTGGTTTCAAAGGGCTTCAGAAAAAGCTGATGGCACAGTAGCAGTAGATGACATTGGGATATATCTTCTTCTCTGTCCTTAAGTCTAATACTCGCCCTAGGTAGAAATATTTTTCATATGACCAAGTAAGATGGGCCTCTGTTATCTCATAATCAAAAATGGGTAACCAATCTCACAGTTTTGTGTATCTTCAAATTTCTAAACTACTCTTTGATTCTAAATCAAAAGATTTTATGAGTACAATTTTCTCTATTAAAATTTCTGAATGTTAGCTCTATACTAAAATTGATCACTGCTGTTTATAAGCTACTGAGGTGAAAATTTATTATTCAAAATAAGTTGTAGTGCTCAGTTTAATTTGAATTAATAGACTGAAATATCCTGAAAAAAAAAATATCCACTAGTAGATCAAATATTGTTAGAAGACAGAATTGTCTTCAAATACAGTACAGAAATCTGACCTCTCCTGTAACACTTCTATCACTACACCAGTGTGAATCAAAAACCACCTATACTGAAATATCCCTTAATATCTCTATTAACCAGATGATTCAGTTGTACAATGCATTAAATAGACAAAATAACTGATACACTGTAACAAAAAAGAAAAATTACTGTATGTGGACAGAAACTGCATAAACTTTGGGACTCTAGCAAAATTACTAAAGAATGACAAGTTCATTTGCTAATGAATAGTTAAATGTCCAGTTACCAAGATAGTGAAAAGCAATGCTTATATTTATGAAATGGGAAAATGGGTTCCTCCAGTTTCACAACAAATTCGTGTATCTGAAGATTACATCAGATTGGAGGAACCCAAACAATGCAGTACTTTATAGACAAAACAAGCAAGGAATTCAAGCCAGAACAACTGTTAAGCTTTTGAGAAATTTCAAAGAAACCTGAGACTGCAACTAGAATCAAACTTAGAATATTTAGAAAGTGTAACTGAAAATATTTACAGCTCTCTAATAATCCAAAGTCTCCTTCTAGCACAATATTTTAATGTACATAATGGGTGAAGTTAAGTTTTTCTACTTGGTTTACATAAAAATAGGAGCTATTCTGAAATGTCATTGGACAGAACTGCAGCTATATTTAATGGCCACTACTCTGTCACCCATGCTTGAGTGATTTCTAAAAATCAATTATCCCTAAAATTGTGTCACTATTTTAAAGTTATTTTCCCCATTTCCTCTCAAAGACCATCTCATTCACCACTGTTAAGAGTCACCAAACCCAGTTAAGAGAATTACTTTCCAGCTATTACTACATTTCTTTTTTTAAAGCTTCCTCTTATCAATGGGTCTGTGTGAAATATAGAATGCACAGAAAAGTCAACACTAAGTCTAACACACAAATGTTAAAAAATATTTAAATATGATTAGAAAATTTTACATGAGATACAGCATGTTTACCATTTTCAAATTGTTATGATTAGCCAGTCCTTTGAACAGATTATCAGCAAGGCAGGAAAAAGTTTGGGAAATTAAGAATTTTTTATATATACTCTTAAGACTGGGATTGTAATTGAAAAGGGATGTAGGTTAATTAGTTTCACTTGAAGAAAATTTTTAAGACTAAAGAACATCCGTTCAACACCCAGAACAACAGACAGTCTTTCACCTAGACAACGCCGTAGCTTTGGAATTCCATGAACTGAGAGAAAAATTAATTTTGAAGTCAGTCACATAGCAGACAGAGCAGTTACAAGTTTTGGTCTGCTAAAGCGTTGAGAAAGCTAGAACATCTGATGCTGCAGGTAACTGATAGGGCTTTGATGCAGTTTCTTAAACTTTGGGAAATGAGGCATGTCCACCCACGTGCACAGATCACCATTTACATCATTCCACAGGTAGCAGAACTAAAAACTACTTAAGGCACTATGTATATGGAGAGTTATTTTATATCTCAGATTACGGGCCACTCCCACGTTTGCCGCAAAATATTAGCTGACAGACTGAGGAGTTTTCCAAAAATGCTTTCTTTGGAGAACTGAATTACCCTTGTAGGTAAAATAAAATCTAATTAGTGTGTTTTCTGTGTGTTCCCTAGGTCTTTCTCATAAATATTAATGTACCAAATTAGAGGCCAAGTCATTCGAAAATTCATACACTCTATGTATAAATTTAGAAGTGTTAGTGTGGTATTAACATGCAGAAGCAGTAAACATGACACTTGGGTTTTAATATATTTAAATGTTGAGTATTTTCCAGTAGAATACTCTCAAAGGACCTAATTAACCAAATGATGATATTTCAGATTAGCAAAGAAGCTAGATCTGTAGAAGAAAATACAAGCTAAGAAATTGTGAATTTGCACTAGTGATAAGCACGCATTTTTAATCTCTGTGCACTGTTGTTGCATGAGGTGAAGAACTGACATTTATTTTCTTCTTATTATTGGGTAGCCTCAGGTTGTATAAGGTTATTTTACAGGAAGACTCAGAATCTTGTCTGTCAATTCACTCATTTGTGATTAACATAAATTAAACCATTATAACTGAACAACATCTAATCCAGGACCAGGATGATTCATAACTGATTGATGTCTGGCATCAGTGTCAGGCAAGACCTTGGCTTCATGGCTACGCAGAGTTTATGAAAGTGGTTTCTTCATCACATCACAAGTAGGATAAAATAAAGATCAAGTAAATTTGAAATACCATAATGCTAAAAAATATGAAACATGGCTGTGGGGGTTGGTCTCTTCTCCCAGGCAACCAGCACCAGAACAAGAGGACACAGTCTCAAGCTGCGCCAAGGGAGGTTTAGGCTGGATGTTAGAAAGAAGTTCTTCACAGAGAGAGTGATTTGCCATTGGAATGGGCTACCCAGGAAGGTGGTGGAGTCACCATCACTGGAGGTGTTTACAAAGAGACTGGATGGGGCGCTTGGTGCCATGATTTAATTATTTGATAATGTTGGATGATTGGTTGGACTCGATGATTTTGAAGGTCTTTTCCAACCTTGTTCATTCTGTTCTATTCTATCCACTCAGTAGACTATCAGGCAAGTTTCCCACAGAAATCACTTTGCCAGTTTAATTCATCAACCAAAGTTTCAGAACAGCCATTTAAAATTACCTTTGTGTCCATCATTACAGCAAATATATAAGCAGATATACAAAATATTAGCCTTTACCCTGAGTTCCTGCATGTACATTTAATGCTACCCTTCCTACATGTTAAGTCTTCTAAAACACTCTCCTGTTGATATTTCAGTATGCTGCTAAAGAAAGAACCATAAGCATGTCCAGAAAATCAGTCATGATGACAGAAAAATCTTACATTCAGTAGGGGATACATATGATATTTAGCCTGTTATATATGCATAAAAACTTCATTTGTTCACAAATAAATCCTACTGAATAAGAACAGAACTAGCAGCACTTTTTAAGAGGAGTTAAAAAATAAATAGTATTTTCAAAAGTTTGCTAACATGTTGATAGGTGTGCATACATTATGCACTCCATTTAGCTAATTTACATACACATGCATGTACAAGAGTAAATGTATGTTTTTAATTTTAAAAGCAGCATTACTAGTTTTTTGCATTACTGTTTTTTAAAGCTGGGAAGACACTTATTTTTCATATCAAAGTTCAAAGCAAAATAGTTTTTAATTCCATGAGAAACACAAACTATCTTTTACTGTTCCAGACAACAGGTATTTTTATATTATAACTCTGCTCTTCCAGTGAGTTGTACAAGAATGCTATGGGTGGTTTGTCACAGTTTGATTAGCTCATTTTTCACAATGCCCTCATGACACTCGGTATATACTTTATACAAAGTTTATTTGTCAAAATCCCACAGCATCTGACAACTGATGTTTGGAAATTAACCTGTTTTGCTTGGCAAACACTTACTTTAATGGGTTCGACAATACGATTTCAGTGAAGAATTCAGTGGTCATTTAACTCAGTTTATTAAAACTAAAAAAAGACTCTCATAGATGTTCATTTTAGAATTCATACTTTCATAATTTCTACTTTTACCGCAGTAAGACTTATAAAATGTGAGGGGTTGCCAAACAATTATTTGTTCTAAATTATTCTGCATGAGGTACTTCAGTAATGACTTCTCCTTGTTTCTTCAGTTTCTGTACTAAATAGTATGCAACTTTGAATCCACAGGTACTCCATTTATCACTTTACACATCATGAACATACTCAGGAAGAGGCACAATGGTTATTTTTTTCAGCAGGAATTCCTATGGATGAGACCTGAATGTAAATTACTGGATAAATATCAGCATGTCTCCATTTGAAGTATTCTTAGAGAAAATAAACTCAGGGATCTGATGCTGCAGACTTTACTAGTGAATAGCCCTTGTTCTAATTATTCCTACTGAAATCATCTGTACCAGTAGTATAAGTTGACAGCTGAATTATATTCTAATCCAGTTCTCTTTTTAAGAATGTCACAAAGTGCCTTATGAAAAATGAATGAAGGAATGGATGAATGAAAAAAGGATGAGTTCACAAGTCTCTTTAAAGACCCTTCCAACTTCAGAAAATGTCTGGTATCTCAGTGCTATAAGACAGTCATGTCCTCTTCAGCCCATAATATAGTCAACTACAGAGATTTTCCCCCAAATACGATGGCTCAGGTACTCAGCTAGCAAATCTCCCTAAACTTGTTTTCATGAACAAATATCACATACATTGATTGACCAGTCTTCTTTTTAAGCAGACTGCCTAAAAATAAGCCACCAGAGATTTTGACACTGACATGTTCTCACTCATCTTCCCTCTAGCATTGTACTATCCAAAAATGGCAAGATTTAGCTTGCATTAGGAGTTACAAGAAATTATTCTTACAGTAATAAAGCCCTGTAAAAAATGATATTGTACAGATTTTGTCAATTTATTCTATTTCAAGTATGAAGCATGGATAACCAGCAGGAAGGCTCAATCAGGGCAGATCACTTATGATGCTTCTTAAAAATCATCTTCCCACCCAACCTAAAGATGAGCTATACTATACATACCAAATTACAACACAGGGTGGCATTCTCCAAAATAACAGACAGTAACTTGTTCTTTACCTTTGACTGGTAGATATTAGCCATGTTTTGAGCAACGATTAACATTTTCACTCTCCATGATACAAACCTTTTGTTCTAAAACTGCTTACTTGCTGAGGACAAGTACAAAAGAAGTCACCCCTATTTCTAAATATTGAGTTCAATACCACAAAAAAAAAAAAAAAGACAGATATATGCCATTGCAATATAACTTAACTCCTTTTATTTCTAGGGTTCTAGTAGAAAATACTAGGTAGAATGCAGTCACCACAGTACTCGTTTCAGTCATCTCCGTTACATAGTGGCCGTCTACCTTGTAAAAGAACTGCTGGGCTAACTTGTTGGTCTATATGATGAGACCCTAACCTGGAATGGGCAGGAGACCGGCAGACTCATACCCGGGCACCCACAGGGATGCAGAGCGGCCCTCCCATAGATGCCGGCTCTGCCGTTTCTCTCTCTTCGGTGACTGCGAAGGCAATGGGAAGCGAGACCACCGCACTACAGCCAAGCTACGCCTACCAAAGCCAAGCGGGCAGCTCAAGAAGGGAATGGGGGGCGACGGTTCTCAGGTACTTTACAAGCTTTCCACGTTGTGTGCTCTTTGTCCTTTAAGGAAAAACACAATAAAACGGGGACACGCAGGGCGACGGGCCTGGTTTCATGCCACGCTGGCCACCTCCCCCAGGAGGCTTCCTGTCCTGGAGCCCACCTGCCGTAACCAACACCGGAGCCACACGGCGGCCTGGGCCCGTTAGCCCCAGCGCCTCGAGAGGGGCGGCGACGGAGGCAGGCAGGCAGTTGCTTGCCCAGCGCAAGCAGCGCCGGGCAGCAAAGAGGGGTCCCAATAGAGGGGTTTCGGGACGGCTGCTGCGCCCCTCAGCTCGCGGAGCCCTTCGGCCGCAAGGAGCCGGGAGGCGCCCGCTGACAGAAGCCGAGGCGGCCGTTGGCGCCGCCACTGCCGCGCCCGGCCCGGGAACTTTCTCGCCACAGGTTGCCACCTCCCGCCCGCCCGCCAGCCTTAGAAACCCGCGGGCGGGCCCGGCCACAGGGACGCACCTTGGCGCCGCAACCGCCTCTTCTTGAGTCCGAAGATGCGGACCTTGGAGAAAATGTCCACCAGGTTGCCGTTGCAGAGCCCGCGGTTCTTGTTGGGGCTGTTCCGCCTCCTGCTGGCCGAGGGCCGATCCCAGTGCTGCTCCCTCGCCTGCCGCTTCTGGCGGATCAAGCCGCTGGCGATGGCCGCTGCCATGGCTGATCGCCGGCTCGCCCAAGTCGGCCAGCGCCGCGACGGGCAGTGGGGAGGGCAGCGGCGGGGCGCTCAGCCTCGTCGGGGACCCATGCCCAGAAGGACGGGCGAGCGGGAGCCTCCTCCGACCCGAGGCGCGGCTGCAGAAGGGCACCCCTGCCCTGCCGCCCGTGGGAGCTGCCACCGCTGCGGGTCACCACATGGGTGCCCCGGCGCCCCTCCCGCTGTGCCCCAGCGCAGGGACACCTGCTCGGGCGACAAGCGTCTGCGAGCGGGCTGGTGGCGCGGAGCGAGCGGGACTCGGGGCACAGCCGCGCCCGGTCAGCTCAGGTCCGGCCGGCAGCGTCACCTCGCGAGGCTGCCCCTCAGCCCCGCGCTGCTGCCCCCTCGCCCGCCGCTGCCATCGCCGCGGCCGGGGCGGCTACCGCCGCCTCTTTCAGGCTCCCGCCTGATGATTGCCAAGTGCTTCAGAAATCAGCATCTGGAGAGAGCAATCTTCTTCTCTGGGGAGAGCTGTAATCACGGCGCTTCAGTCCCACCCCGCTCCAGCCTCCCCTACACACACACACACACACACATACACACACGCACACACACACAGCGGCACGCACCGCTGGAGCTTTTTTTTTTGTCCTCTCCAAGGCCAGGGGCGGCAAGGGTGCAGGGGCTGGAGGAGGGACATGGAAAAAGCAGGAGAATAAAGCAAAGGGGGGCGGGGGGCGGAGGGAAGGAGTTGTTGCTGTTGCAGTTTTCTGGTGGGGACCAGGGAGTTCCCGGTGGATCCGCCGTCAGCTGCCACTGCTCTCCATTGGCTTTCCGGATGGCTTCGTGCGGGGCTACCTCCCGCGGGGGAGGAGGCCGCTGGGCGCTGCTGGGGTGGGGCGTATATCCCTCACTGTCCTCAATCGCCCACCGTGGCACCTTCATATGGACCCCCTCGCCAACTCCTTGGCACTGGCTGCCTGCCGGCTTGCCCCCGGGCGGCCCCCACGCCACACACAGCGGTCGCGCCGGTACCTGTCCCGTTGCCAAGGCTGGGAAAGCCTAGGGGCAGAGTAAGGCGAGTGAGCTTCTCAATTGTGGGCGCCCCGCACCCCAGGAGCTGACGAGGCTGGGAGTGTAGTCCAACGAGAGAGGGGTATCTGCTGCATGCAAAGGATTTAGAGCCGTGAGGAAGAAACACCTGCGAGGCTGAGAGGACATTCCAACCCAACCCAACACACACCCCTTGGGAGGAAAGGTTATAGTACCAGCAGATTTTAACTTAGAGCATGAACTGATTTCTGAGGTTTCAGAAACATCAAGAAACTCCATAGGGCACCCACAAACAGCCGCAGTAGATAAATGTATCAATCCGCAGCACCATGTAACATTATTTCCCCCCCCCCCCCCTTCCTAATATATGTCTTGCAACACCTGAACAAGAAAGCACCAGCCGAACTCGCTAGACACAGAATGCCTAAAGAGTCTCTGCCCCGAGGAGTTCACAACACACCATAGATAATAAATGCCATGTAAAATATGACATCTCATAGATAAGAGTAGGCTCCTCTCTCAGCAGAGGCTTCTGCATCTCTGATGATTTCCCTAAATCCTTTAATCTACAAAGGGCTATTTTTATACAGAGGGCAAAAGTGTATAGTGGGAACTCCCTTATACAGGGATTTTGTATTAATACAAGACCAACTAGGAGCAGAACATCCACAATCGGATCTGGATAATACATTTTAATTCTATTTAAAAGTGTCTCTAAAGAGATTCAACTAAAACGCATTGGATTTTCTATCTGGCAATTTTTTACAGAGCAGCAATTCCTCACAACGGTTACAATTGCCTTAACTAATGCAATTAGAGGGTTGTGATTTTTTTTTTTTTTTAATTTAAATTTCACTCTAATAGTTTTGCATACTGTTCCCGTTTCCCTTACTTCCCAGCAGCAAACAAGATGCTGTGTTGCCTTTCTTAAGACACAGGCGCTCCTCCAAATGCCTCTCCAGTGCCCAAACACTCCCCCTCATCATCCCCCGGCTCCCAATCCCCGTAGCGATCTGCGTTCAGCACCCCGGACAGTAGAGCAGAGACGTCCTGAAACATTCCCTGCCATCCGCGGGGGAGGGAACAAGACAGCCAAAAGCCTCCTTTTCGACCTGTCTCCAAACAAAGGGATGAATGAGAGGGAACAGAGTGAAATAAAAGCCAAGCCTCCACTGTCTTTAATTTTTATAGGAATTTAGGAGGGGAATACATACAGCTCTAACTTTAACATGAGAAACTCCCCCAAAAGATGGAAAACGGTTCCATGTTTCCTTTTGCAGGAAAGACTTCTTTATGCTATTCAATTATGCTATTCACTGCATACTCTTTACTACTATTGTTCCTTTTCCGTAGCTGCCTTCAAATCCTGGCCCTTTGCCAAAACACATTGTCATTTCTCAATGATAGGGTGCTCGGGGTGGTGGCAAAGAAAGGAAGGAATGAAGGTGAGAATGGGCAGTATCCCTTTAGACAGAAGACAATGTGGTTTTGACTACAGAGATCAAAACAATAGCTTTCTACTCGCATCTCAGAAATGCACAGCAGTTGTTTACAACTTGAGGTTTTGCAAAGAAAACTCAAGAGAGCCATCTGCTGTCCTAACCTGTGATAAAGTATGTGCAAGTCTAGTCAAAGTGAAGGTTTTGCTAACAGACGGGTTGTAGAAGCATGAACATACCAGCTACCTTAAAGACTAATAATTGCAGAAGATTATGCATTTAGGACAAATGGAAATATACACTTGCTACATTGAAATAAAATTTTATTTCTGATTAACTCTCTGGATATGAAAACAAACTATTAAAAGCAAAAGAGGGAATTTTCAAAACTTTCTGTTTTCCCATCTGTTAATTTCTAATTGCTAATTTATCGTGCATTTCAGGATTTTTCTCTAAAGATCTTTCTCTAAATGTTTGAAAACAGTTTCAAATCTTTAGAGAAAATGAATGAATTTTAGAGAAAAATATTCAACAGATGCAAACTATGCATAAAATATGTGTTTTACTTTACATGAGAGTATGAAAAGCTATTATTTCTTAAGTTTATTTTTTACAATATTACTTGGGACAAACCATATTCTGGCGTTATTATTTATATATATTTACTTACCTATTTTATCGCTTCTTGTATGTTTTGAATTAGGTGAGATAGAGTTGCAAGCTACAGAGTCATTTTTCATCAATGCAGAATGAAAACTCTACAGAATTCTTTTTTTTTCCCCCATAAAACGTTTCAATATAAACAAAAATGGTTTTTTACAAGTATGTTACTACATACACACACTCCACCCACATTGTTTCCTCCCAGATGTCCTGCAACCATTCTTCATATCAAAATCAAACCAAATCAAACCATAATAAAAACACCTCAGATTCCTTACAACTGTATATTCTCTAGAAGTGTAAAATGCCAGATTATGACATTGCTACTAAACATGTTTTAGTTACATGAGCTCTAGTAAAGATTTTAATACACTTTTAATACACAGCACATATTCTAGAACACACGTGCTAGAATATGATGACATAAAGTCATAGAATCTCAGAAACATAGAAATGTAGGCATTGGAAGTGACCTCTGAAGATCATCTAGTCCAACCTCAACAATCAATCTATTTTATATTCTAGAATTCAGTGGTAAAGTATTGTAAATCTAGACGTTCTTCCAGACTTTAAAGAGTTTAAGGTAATTTTGTGTCCCTAAAAACGTGTGAGGGTTTGGGGGGGGTTTGTTTGTTTGTTGGTTTGATTGGTTTCTTTTTGGAAGGGTGGGGGGTTTTCTGTTGGGGGGCGTGTTGCTTGGTTGGTTGGTTTAGTTGGGGTTTTTTTGAGGGGTGGTGGTTTTCTGTTGTGGGGAAGGGGTTGGTTGGTTGGTTCGTTGTTTTTTTGTTTTGTTTTGGTTTTTTATGGGGTTTTGATTGGGTTTTATTTTATGGTTTTGATGTTGTTTTCTTTTGAAGATGGTGTGTGTTATAGTTGCAAACCTTACTCCTTAAACTTACATTGAAACTGGAAAGGCTACTTTAGGGGTGAAAGTACCAGTTCAGGCAAACAATTGCAAGATATGTACAAGAGTATATCTGGGCCATTGGAAAAATCTAATGTCATTCCAGAAGAGATGTCTCAGCAGGAAAAGAAAGGCTTGTTTATAAAATCTGATGGATTCATTTATTCAACATCCCAATGTTTTTAATAAGACAACAGATTGATTACCAGAATGTTATATCTAACTAAGGCTGTGATTCTGAGTATTTGTTGGTATTGATATTTATATTTACTGAAATATAAATAATGAAATATACTGAAATGATTACTGAAGGTTGATGATAGTTTTGGTGGACTGTAATTCAAGTGTCTTATGGTAGTGTGAAGGTTTGCTCCACCACATAAAGCGCAACTAAACTCAGAGAAGTGAATGGAAAGCTGTATTTTACAAGCAATAATGAAATGCAATGAATATGTACAAAATATACAGTATTTATAATATATACAAAATTCACAGGAAAGAACGCAACACAGAAAAATCCTCCTGAGGAGAATCCCCCCTCGGGTTCCCCCAGAACCCCTCTCTTCCCCCACTTTCTTGTCCAAACTAACTAGATGAAAAAAAGGGGGGGGGGGGGAAATGTATTAAGGGAAATTTTGTTAGCTTAAAGCAGTTGTTGAGAAAGTTAGTTTTCTTATCTCATCAGTTTCAGTCCAAGGTCGGTTGCATGCAGTCTGGCCAAGAACAGAAAGAGAAGACTGAAGACAGTTCTTAAAGCTACATTCTACTGATCTACAAATGAAATTCATTTAGAATTATCTTTGTTTTCCATTTTACACCTAAATATTCAGCTAGAGAATTCTGTAGCTGTCCTTTTCTTAAAGGCACAGCCTAAAACTGTCACATATCTAAATTAAATTTACAGATTAGGATCCAAGACACAAGAAGGATTAAATATGATTCATGTATATGTAAGAATAAATTAATCTATATTAGATGATTAGTTATACAGACAACTATCAAAATGTAACCATTGTTGTATGTAACAGCTAAGGAAATATGAATGCCTATGCCAGCTGAGAACCAAAGATTTAGCTAGTGCAACATTTGCACTGAATTGACTGGTGACATTTCTTTCCATTCTTTACCTGGGATATGTCTGCAACTCAGAGGACTGAGTACCTCTACGCTAGTGAGTATTAATGTTCATTTAGGGAACTGAATAAAATTGTCTTGTAAATGACCAAAAGGAAAGTACTGAATAGATATTGGCTTATTCTTTAGGAATACCATAATTCTTCAACTACTTGATTTTGCTTTTGCTTTCCTTCTTCCCTTCCCAATAGCAAAGTGCATTGTTTTTACTGTAGTCACGAGTCTCCTGTATAGTGCTAAGAAAAATACCTGCTGTAGTTATTTATTTTCAGTTCCACTGGCTAATTCTTTATTCAACAGGGAAAATAATTTTAATAATTGTCTCTTGGCAAGATAAGGTGCATGATTTCCGCTCCTAACTTTTAGCACATCTCTTGTGAAACTTTGGTAATTTTTCCTAGTTTTAACTTTACATGTCCTCTACTTCTGATACTACTTCTTTTGAGATGAAGTAAACCAAAAAAAAAAAAAAAAAAGGGGTTGGATTGACTGGAGAATCTGAGGAGTATACACAACAGATCATATGAGGTTCTCCAGGATAGCTCACCTGAGCCCAAAACTTACCTCCAACAAGTCTCTTCTAATCAACAGTTAGCAATAACAATGAAAAAAAAAAAAAATCAAATCACTTCCAGGGAAAGATCCATAAAAGTAATTGGAAATTAAATACATTATGTTTCCTGTAGCAACACATATATATGATTTTAACTTCAAAAAATAAATAGTCCCTATAACGAAATATTCTTAATATATACTTCATTTATTTTGTTTCCACTGAATCTGATAGCAAAACAGTTGCCACCAGAGTGCTTTGGACAAAGCTCTAGTGACACAAGCCAGAACAACAACTTTCATTAAAGAAAAACAACTCCCCAACACACATCTGTAGTCCACACAGATGCACATACCAGTTTAGGATTTAGAGACCTAAATATCTTTTCTTCCTATGCACAGCTTAAAACAACATCTGTTGCATTTGCTTATCCAGGCACAGCAGGACTTCCCTGTTTTGACTGACTTCTGAAACATGCAACAGACTTTGCTGTTATTCTTCCGAGTAACTGAAAGTCCCTGTAATGCAAGTCTCCTTAATTTTGTTCTACAGAAACAAAAGAAATGTCATTCCTGAGAAATTTGGTCTCTACAGTGAATTTCCTCTGGAGTCAGTACAGCTGGCAAAGCATGGCAGTATGTAAGCTGTTATACCTGCCTGAAAACGCTCTCCTATGAGAATTTTCTACTCCTAGAACAGAAAAAAAATTACGACAATTGCAATGAACTTAAACTGCAGTTTCTCGATTGAAATAATCACAAATATTATCCTAAAAATATGCTGATTTTTTTGTTGCAGACGTTCTAGAATAAAAGCCAAAACCTATAGAAAAGTAACCATCAATATGAACATTTCTAACTGGAAGAGAAAAAAACCCTATCAACTCGTTGGGTAACAGTGATCTAGGGACTCTTTACCAGCATACATATATGGGTTGCTTCCTTTCATAGACTTTGACATTACATCCCAACATTAGTTCATTAGATGCTCACTTTCCAACTGATACCTTTGTAGAGTCATAAAATCCTTTAGCCTTAGTGTTAATGAAATAAGTAACATCGGTGCATACACACAATATCATAGAATCATAGAATCATAGAATCAATAAGGTTGGAAAAGACCTCAAAGATCATCAAGTCCAACCTGTCACCCAAGACCTCCTGACTACTAGACCATCACACCAAGTGCCACATCCAATCCCCTCTTGAACACCTCCAGGGATGGTGACTCCACTACCTCCCTGGGCAGCACATTCCAACAGCTAACAACTTTCTCTGATAAGAACTTTCTCTTCACCTTGAGCTTAAACTTCCCCTGGTGCAGCCTGAGACTGTGTCCTCTTGTTCTAGTGCTGGTTGCCTTAATGTGGAATATGCAACATATAAACATGCAACATATAAAGCATAAAATGTAGGAATATGTAAAATTTACCCCAAAAAATCATATATGTACATGGGAGCAATTTCATATTTATGAGAATTTGAGGTAATCGGTAAGTGTTTTTATTCACATGCCTATTACTTAGAAGTATTTCAAATATGTCTGGAAGAGATATGACATGCAAATCCTAATTTAGGCACAGATCTTAATGTCCTCTGTCTTAAATTGTTAGGAAACTCAAAATGCCCTCCAAGCAGTAAATATATATGTATATAAAAGCTATGTATCCCAAGTTTACTGACAGTGTTTTCCTAAAGTCCTCCAACATACCGATTTAAAATCTTTACATAAGATGGTCTTGCTTTCTCCAGCATAGATATGAAAACATTGCAATGTGAGAAAAAAAAGGGTAGGTTTAGATTGGATGTTAGGAAGAAATTCTTCATAGAGAGAGTGATTGCCCATTGGAATGGGCTGCCTGGGGAGGTGGTGGAGTTGCCATCACTGGAGATGTTTAGGAGGAGACTTAATGGGGTGCTTGGTGCCGTGGTTTAGTTGATTAGATGGTGTTGGATGATGGGTTGGATGTGATGATCTCGAAGGTCTCTTCCAACCTGGTTTATTCTATTCTATTCTAGACTTTAAGAACAAAGGAGGTGGGGGGGGTTTGGTCATCTCACAGAGAATCAGGAGAAAAAGCATATCAATTACAATAAAATGCTTAAGAGAAAGGACAGGATGAGCAGAGACAGAGAAAAACTGCTAGCTTGAAAAGTAGAAGGACAATTCCACTTAAAATGCACTCTATAGTCTTGTGGGTATAGAAAATTATTTTCATCAGTGTCAGGAAGGACTGGAACATGGCTGCTTGCACATTTGCATGCATACAGGGCTCTACAAGGAAGGGGTGCCCAAGAGGGCTGGTTAAAAAAAAAAAAAAAAAAGGAGGTTTATGATATGTGGAAAAAAGGTCCAGTCAGTGGGGGGGATTATAGAAATATAGCCAGAGAATGTAGAGGTGCAACAAGGAAGGCCAAGGCCCTTTTGGAACTGAGTCTTGCCAGGGCAATGAAAGAGAACAAGAAGAGCTTTTACAAATACATCAATGATAAAAGGAAGAGCATGGAAAAGGTGGGCCCACTATAGGAGATATGGTAAGTGATGATGCGGAGATGGCAGAGTTGCTGAATTCCTTCTTTGCCTCAGTCTTTGCTCCCAATACCAGCCCTCAGGAACCTCAGTCTCTAGAAGCAAGGGAGCAGAACTGAAGGGGAAAGGACCCTCCACTGGTCAGTCATGACTGGGTTAGAGATCTCTTATACCAACTAAAGACACACAAATCCCAGGGCCCCGATAGTGTGCATCCATGGTGTGATGGTTTAACCTGCCCACATTAACAAAAACTCAGATAAACTCAGTCGGGGAAGCAATTAGAAGCTGTATTTTACAAGCAATAACTACAGTCTACAATGGAATGCAATAAATATGTACAAATATACAGTATTTACAATATTACACAGGTATTTACAAAGAGAAAACAGCACAGAAATCCTCCTGTCCAGGAGGATGCTGCCTCCCTTCCCCCCTCACCTCTCCCTCCTTTTTTTCCTCTGGTTAATTAGAAGAAAAAGAGAAAAGAGAATGTTAGAGAGAGCTCAGTTAGCTCAAAGCATCATTAAAAAGTCAGTAATGCTTATCTCAAAGTTAGATGATAAGGGTCTCCCCAGCGAAGCAGACATGCCAGCAGAGAAAGACAGAATGAAATGGAATCTGAGATTGTTAGAAATACATCCCACACATCTGACCAATGAAATTCATTTAGAATAATCCCTTGTTTTCCTTTTTACACCCAACTGTGGATTTGTTTGTACTTCTTCACTCTCCTGCTCAAAAATCTGCAGCTAGCTTTTTAAAGGCATAGCCTAAAACTGTCACACATGTGTGCTGAGAGAGCTGGCTGCTACTATTGCTGAACCTCTCTCCATCATTTTTGAAAATTCGTGGAGAACAGGAGAGGTTCCTGACAAATGGAAGAAAGAAAATGTCACTCCAGTCTTCAAAGAAGGCAAGAAGGAGGACCCAGGCAAATACAGACCAGTCAGCCCTGGAAGGATATGGAGCAGCTCATCCTGCAGGTCATCTCTATTCACATGGAACATAAGAAAGTTATCAGGAGTAGCCAACATGGATTTACCAAGGGGAGATCCTGCCTAAGCTGATAGCCTTCTATGAAACCATGACCAAATGGGTAGATGAGGCAAGAGCAGTAGTTGTTGTATACCTTGACTTCAGTAAGACTTTTGATACTGTCTCACATAATATCCTCATGGAAAAGCTCAAGAAACGTGGCTTAGAGAGTTGGTCTGTGAGGTGGATTGCAAACTAGCTTGACAGCAGAGTTCAGAGGGTTGTCATCAGTGGCACAGAGTCAACTTAGAGGCCTGTGGCCAGTGGTGTTCCCCAGGGATCACTAGTGGGTCCAGTTTTGTTCAATATCTTTAACAACCTGGATGAGGGGATTGAGAGTACCCTCAGCAAGTTCCCTGATGATACAAAACTGGGGGGGTGGATGACACCCTGTCAGGCTGTGCAGCCATCCAACGAGATCTGGACAGGCTGGAGAGCTGGGTGCGGGTAAACCTCATGAAGTTCAATAAGGACAAGTACAGGGTCCTGCATCTGGGGAGGAATAACAGCAGGCAGCAGTACAGGTTAGGGGCTGCCCTGGTGGAGAGCAGCTCCACAGAGAAAGACCTTGGAGTGCTGGTGGAGAGCAAGTTCTCCATGGGACAGATATGTGTTCTTGTGGCCAAGAGGGCCAATGGTATCCTGTGGTGCATCAAGAAAAGTGTGTCCAGCAGACCTAGGGTGGTTTTTTTCCCCTTCTGCTCTGCTCTGGTGAGACTACACCTGGAACACTGTTTCCAGTTTTGGGCTCTCCAGTTCAAGAGAGACAGAGAACTGCTGAGGAGAATCCAACAGAGAGCCACAAGAATGATTAGGGGACTTGAGCACCTTCCTTCCCCATGAAGAGAGACTGGGAGAGCTGGGGCTGTTTAGCCTTGAGAAGACTGACAGGAAATCTCATCAATGTCTGTAAGTATCTGGGGGGTGGGTGTCAGATGGAGGGGGCCAATCTCTTCAGTGATGCACAATCGGCACAAGCTTGAATGTAGAAAATTTCACCTCAACATGAGCAGAAACTTCTTTACAGTGAGGGTGATGGAGCACTGGAGCAGGCTGCCCAGCAAGGTTGTGGAGTCTCTTTCTCTGGACACATTCAAAACTCACGGGATGAATTCCTGTGAGGACCACCTTAGGTGATCCTGCTTTGGCAGGGGGGGTGGACCTGATGATCTCTGGAGGTCCCTTCCAACCTCTAATCTTCTATGATACTGTGATGCATCTATACACACACATCCACAGTACCACTTGATGGAAGAAGGCATGAAGGACACTCGCTGGCAATTCAGAAAAAAGTAGTCTTCTTTTCTGCAATTTAACCTAAAATTGTCCATGTAATTAATTTGGCAGATTTTTTTTGAGAGTCATCTGTCTTTGTTTACAATTCTTCTACCATTTATTTTCAAATAACTTTGTTTTGCAACAAATTTGATACCATTTTAAAGACATTTGCAAGGAAAAAAAAAAAAGGGGGGGAGCAAAAAAACCCCAACTCCAGAATCCAAAAATTGTTCCAGAGACCAAGTTATAAAGTATTTCTCTGTGTAATGATCAAGACAATGTAAGTTTCTGAAAGGAGGGAAAGTAGCTATAGAACAATGCTGGCTAGGGTTGCACTGGTCCATAAGGTAAGCCTTGATCTCCCCTGAAGTTTTTCATAAAGGAATGTTCTTTTCTAAAGAAAGCCACCTGCTGTGTTTCCCTGTTTCCAAACAAACAGAACATTCAGTGCATGTTATACTCTTTCTATTGAATAAAAAAAAATAATGATCGATATGAATCTATGCCTTAACTTATTTTTAGTTAATCTAGATATTCAGGAGTGTCTAATAGGACAATGCTGTTTATATTAGCATAGGAAGCAACTTTTGCCTTTTTTTTTTTTCTTTTACTCCTTTTTCCTTAATATTTCTTTCACTCTCCGTTACTGACTTTGACTTAAAGATTCTGTTTGTACTGACATACTATTGTTAATCAACAGATGCAAATGAGTATTATCTATTACTAGAAAACAATGTCAACAAAAAAAATACAACAAAAAAAGCCAGAAGAATATTAATTTGTAGATACCATCTTATTCTCCTCCTCTCTGTGATAATCAGTCTAGCTTCACCATTATCAGTGATAACTGCTGTATCAGACAGCACATTTCTATTTTACTTCTTTTTAAAGAGAAACATTTTCTTTTCTTCTGTACTTCATTTACAAGTTTAAGAACCTAGAAAAACCAGCAATGAATGTTTTGACCTAAAATCCCCATGGATTTAAGAACTTCTGCTTGCATGACTTGTTGCTCACATAAATTAGAACATCAAGCCAAAGTTCACAGGCCTTCTCTCTTTCTTTATTTTGAAGATGTGTCAGCTGGAGTGTAATGAATACTATAGTTACTTTACTGTCCTAAAGAAAATACTGCAATACTTGCTCATGTTACATGGTCGATATTCCTGGCTATTAGTTCAAATACCATAGCGTTGATTATTAGCAGTAAGAGCATGAATACAACTAACATAGTGACCTAATTTTGCATCGCAGTCTGCAAACCTAAATTGCAAAATACCTCACTGTGAAAACTTAACTCACGAAACCTTTCAACAGCATATTGCTCTAATGTGTAGTGCAATTATCTGATTTGCCAGCAGTGGTCACTGTTACTCTAATTATCCACAAATATTCCCACTGGGGAATAACTTGCAACGCATATTGATAAGTGTTTCTTTTATTACTTACTTTTATTGCACTGCTGCAAGAACTTGAATAACTTCATGTCAGAGAAAAGCTGAGTAAAACTTCTAGGATAGGGATATTTTTCAGCATTTGTGTTATAGTGGTTTGATTGTCCCTTTCTTTAAAACCCTAATGTTTTAAAACAAGTTTAAGATAAATAAACACAGGTTTATTCACCTGGGATTGTTTGAGGGTTTTTAATCTTCGCCATTTCAAGTTATAGAAGGTGTTTGGGTGGGAAAAAACCCAGAAAATTTCTTTGTTCCTCTTTCTCACAGAATGATAGTTATGACAAAACTGCACACCTTTTGCTCTGCTTTTATAAAATTGTTATAAGTAATGAAACCAACAAGCTAAAAAATTCTGAAAAGGGTATTTCCTTCAGCAGCCTGCATCAGTTACTGATTAATATAATTGTTTAAAATTTGCAAATGACACTTTTACAAGCACTTTGAAGTTAAGATGAAGTGCAGATTTTTGGTTAGGAATGAAAAGTAGATAGCTTTAAGCTCAACAGAGTGAGTTGCAGAAGGATTAGGTAGGAATCAGCCTAGCTCATTGGAAGAGAGTTTCCATTAATCTTAGAAATAGAAGGAGAACCTAAGTGTTTAAGGAAAGCAATGCCCAGGTTTAATCACAGATAATAAATACTATCTTCTTTGACAGTTACAAGAGTTAGAGCAATCACCTCCTAATCTCAATATTCAAAAGATTCATTTCTGAAAGTCCCGTCAGTCTAACACTATTATGTTGTCTAAAACCAACAAGGGACTTGGTCCCTGTGTCCCAAACAGCTTGAGCTGGAACCACTGTAAGAGAGGAATTAGGAGAGAGAGAGATCAAGCCGAGGCAGAGCGAAGAGCTACTTTTCTCTACCCTCAATATGGCTGGAAGACATCAGTTTGAACATACACTGGCTGACAGGTCAAATTTTGGTCTACTCTGCCCCTCTGAACTTTCTCACTCAATTCCGATTCCCAGATGCACAGGGCCCAGTTTTGATTCCCATCACTGTTGCCCCCCCCCAACTCTGTATAACACTCAAAGACACAGATGCAAGACAGTTGCCTCCTCAAAGGTTGTCCTAGACCAACTAAGATATATATGGGTGAATCCACGCATTTACCTTTGTTGGTCTATGGACCTTGGTCCACCATCTATGGACCAAGACTCAAATTCCAGACAACAATTCTGGATCCACAGGTGGTGAAATCTCAATCTTGAGCTCAGTTTCTATCTTTCCCTCCACCACCCTACCCTTTTTCCTCTCTTTTCTTTTTTTTCTATTTGTTTTTCTTTTTTGATAGACATCACCTATTTTTTTCTGAACTAGTTGATAAGGAAATAACTCCTCTGCCAAAGTGCCTTCATCCACAACACTTGCTGATACATTGTTTTGCATTTTTCCTCAGGATCACTGTCATGACCACCGGTGTTTTGGTCCCTGCCAAGGAGGGATAGTCATTGTTGTCCACTGAGTGGGACAAGGTGTTTGACTTTTGTATTATTCCTCAGAGTCATTGTTGTAACTCTTACTGTTATTGTGGCCCATTCAAGGAATTAGAAAGATTCACATCTCTTGTTATCCACCAAGTGGGATGAGATTTTACTAAAGCAGTTTCCATGTAAGTATATGTAGTATCTCGGTAGCATAATGCATATTGTCTGGCTGATGCAACCAGAGGTCTAGCTTCTAGCTGGCTGTATTTGCGAACCTCAAGCATACATTGGGTCAGTAACTCTCTGCTCACAACCTCTTATTATCTATATAAAGTGACTTAGAAGACATCAGTCAGAGCATGAATCCAGTCAAAACAGTTGGACTAGAGTGGATGACTTCTGAAACTGTCCTTCAGTCATGTTGGCTTTTAAACCTGCTCAGTCTTAAACACAGGTAGGCAGAATACTGTTCCTTCCCAAATCCCTCATTCCCAGCCATCCACTTTGAACTTGCTACTAGTGTACAAGGTCACTTTTCAAACTTTAGCCTTTGGGACTCATTTTTTATCAGAAGTCTCCAAATATCCCTTCATCAGTGTTCAAATAAACCTTGTGATTGGAAAAAAAAAAATATAAAATCTCTCACCAAGTCTCAAAGCTTTTTGACTTATTTCCAGCCTTAGTTTAAAGACCGTGGAAACTTGCTGCAGCTACAGATGTAGGGCGGAAGAACTAAATACCAGGAAACAGCAATCCAAACTGTGCTCCGTAAATTATAAGTGAGTGGTTCTGGCTATGCTAGACTGATAAGGACGAACAGAAGTCATTAGAAATGGAACACGCTGGCAGCCAAATTGCTGTGAATCATAGCTTCTTCACTAATATTCTCTCTCTGGAGACAAAGCAATTCTTTCTGAGGCTTGAAAACTCAAATAGAAGCAATCTACATATAATCTTTTAGTATTAAAAACAAAACAAAAAAAAAGAAAAAAAAAAGGCACCACAAAAAAACCCCTACAACCCTAAGCCAAACTTGCTTACCACTGAGGTTTTGTATATGTGGAACAGAGTAGTATAACATGCTGTACATATCAGTCATGTAAGTATGTTTTTAATTATTCTATTTACAATTGTGTCATCTAAAATAATAGTGCTCAGATAAAACTCACATTTTTTAAATTGACTGCTAAAACCTTGGGTACAGTGTGTTTAAACCAATGGAACAGTTTATATACCAAATATCTTCCTAGCTTATCTAGCATGAGAGCCACGCACCATCTATATAGAATCACTGTCAGAGCAGAACATATCAAATGCCACAAAATCCAAAGCAGCTTCATTTTGCTTCCTTAATCTGAGCAAGAATTAATCAATCAAGCAATTGCCCCACATTGAATAGGCACCAATTATTTTTTAGTAATGTAATGGGTTGAAGTTTCCCCCCAGCATTAACTTCAGCCAGACTAACTCAGTTAGAAGCAAATGAAGCTGTATTTACAAGCGAAAACTACACTCTATGATGGAATGCAATGAATATATACAAAATATGCAGTATTTGCATTATGATACAGATATTTACAATTAGCGAACAACACAAGAACTCCCCTGCTCAAAAGACCAGGGGAGCTCCCTGCTTCTCCCTCCCGGCCTCTCCTACCCGCCTGTACAACAGGGACAAGAGAGGAGCAGGGAAGTTAGACTTAGCCAAAGCCAGCCAATAAGCAGGTCATCCCTCCCAAGTGAAGCAACACAGCCAGAGATCAGAAGAGAAAAGGGAGGAATTGTTATGGTACAGCTTGTCTTATTCCAGATATTTACCCAATGAATTTGTTTAGAATAATTTTTGTATTCCTTTTTACACCCAATAGTGATTTATTTATATTTTTCTACTTTTCTGCTCAAAATCTGTAACTGAACGTTAAAGGCATAGCCTAAAACCACCACGGTACAGGAAGGTCAACTTCCCATAGAAATCAGGTTTTATGATTTTAGTCTAATTTAAAAAACAAAACAAAACAAACAACCATCCAAACTACTGTCTCTCGGTATGTTGTGCAAATGTGATCAAGCTTGTGTATAATGCCCTTTGAAAAATATCAGGACCTTGCAGACTAGCTTCCTTATTATTTCAAGATTTGGCCCACACACCTACAGAACTTTGACTGTTTAGCATTGCCAAAGGCTTAGAGGAAAACAAAGAAAGTGCACAATAATCTGAAATAAGTATGTTTTGTGATATCCATTATCTGTTATCATCACATGCAAGTGACTACAGTTTTATGCAAGGTTTCACAAGCATACATGCAATACAAGCTTAGAAGTGTCAAGAGATAAACTTCTATGTATTAAAAATATTATTTTCCTTAATTAAAAGCCAATCTTTTTAACTATAGAATAGTTTAGATTTGTAAAATAGTTACAGGTTTTTTAAAAAGAAATTTTCAAAGGTACTTTAAAAAGTTATGAATTTTCAGTAGTTAACAAATCATTATTTGAACTTTCTGTACTGCAGCATCAACTAAAATACCTTGGGTTTTCTCCTTTTCATGTTTATAATGCTCATGCTCATATGGATCTTCAACTCATTTGTATTTTTTATCAAAAGCCAATAAGGGTGCTAATGAAAAGATTATGTGGAACAGTTTCAGTGTGAGGCATTGAAACTATAAATTATCAAGGATTAGTGACTGTGTGGTAGGTTTAGGCTGTACCTTTAAAAATTTTCCACAGATCTTGAACAGAAAGTGGTAAAATATAAATAAATCGCTATTGGGTGTAAAAAGAAAATAATGCTAAGTTCTAAACAATACATCAGACAGATAACAAACATAAACTAGTAATGAAAACTCTCTCTCTTTTGGCTTCTTTGCTCTGGGAGGTGCTAACTTCCTGCTTCTGCTGACCTTGGTTGCATTGTTTTGGCGAAGTTCTAACAACTCTCTGCTTTTTTCTCTTGTCCCTTTCTGTCTAGGAGGCAGGGAGTAAAGAAGCTATTAGATCCCCTGTTGTTTTGGCCAGGGGGATTCTTGTGCTGTTTATAAATTATTAATACATGTAAATATTGTATGTTTTGTACATATTCATTGCATTTCATTGTAGATTGTAGTTTTGCTTGTAAATACAGCTTCATTTGCTTTCAACTGGGCTGGCCTGGCAATTTAATACTGGGGGCGGTTTTCAACCCACCACAGACTGTTGCACAGTTATTTCAGCTGAAACTTCCATAATTTTCCATTGTAGCCCTGATCTTTTTTCTTGGTTGATGCTTGAACACATCCCAGGATAGGTTTCCTCTTTCTTCTCATTACAATGAATATTATTCTAATATATCATCAAAAGCTAGTCTGCTTGTATTTTGTAGCATACAAAGGCTCCCATTGTGATCTCATCCTTGAAATAAAATTAAAAAATAAATAAATAAATTAAGAGCTATATTATCTGGCTAACATAAATTAATAGTAGTGTTGGCATCTATTATCTTTCTGTTACAAGCTGGCTATCTTTTCCACTATTTCTCTGCAGCGGAGTGGCAAGATACTGTATTCATGGTGAAGATTTGGGTGGAAAGGATAAGGAGAGTAAGAACATTAGATGAAAATCTGAGATGATCTTTAATGTGAAGCATTTCTAGATTCCAAGGCATTTTCTGATAAGGAAGGAAAACATCAGTTCCCTTCACATACTCTGAGTCCAAAAGAATACTTCCATTTTAAAACCTGTTTCCTAGTTCAGAGAAATATTTATATCATAACAGTATGTACTTCACTGGCCTTTTGTATCATATGTGCTCAATACTAATTTTGTTCGTTGAACAAAGTCAACTAATAGTTAAAAAAATCTGCCTCTGTTGTAAAACTAAACATTATACCTTATTTTGTTAAGCCAGAGTACACAAGATGTGCTAGCAATCAGCACATTTTGATGTTTCCTTGGGACACTGAATTTTAATTTCATTTGTATTTAAAAGCAATCTAAAGCTGCTGACTTCTTTGGTTTGATCTACTCCAGATGAACACAGAAGTTCAAGCAAAAATATCCCTCTATTTTTCCAAGACCTCCTTTTGAATATTTGGCTTTCAAATAGCCATTAAATGATGGCAAACTGGCTTTTTCTAAAAGCACCATTAACTCCTCTGTTACTCTGCTCTGTCCCTTTGACTTAGTTAACTTTGCGATACTACCAAAAAACTATCCTTGCGCGTCATCAAGATCCAGTCTGTGTTATTTTTTAAGTATTAATTAATTTGTTTTGGATCAATTATAATCACATCCTATGCTCTGTTTTGCATCAGGGCTTTCCTTTCTATACCACGGATGTCCCACTCCAGTGTTATAAGCTGAGAGCGGTTAACTCTCACATTTCTCTGCATGCCTGGTATCTAGTACAAGGTCTGAAACTATGTGACTGCTGTGCCAAGACAAAGTCTCTAGCCCATTGGTGATCCTCACATTTTAAACTCTTCTGATTTCATCACCTATCCATCTCAGTAATGGCTTTTTTCCAATATATGAAACAGCAGGAGGAAGTCAGTGCTGTCGCTGGCACCAGAGCCTTTGAAGAGTTCTGATGTACAGCACGATGCTGTACTTCCTTTAAATTAGACTGTGTAGACTAGCTAACTTTACCATAAATAGTTCTATATGCTCAGTGGTGTCTCGTTTAGTGTAGTGGTAATTACAGTTTCTAATATAGGAAAGGAAGAGAAGTCTGAAGAACTGGGTAGATTTTAAGAGACAAAGTACAGTTTTCTCTCTGACATGCTCATTATTACTGTCAATTATAGGTAATTTCCTTGCTTACCCTTTTCCCCCACCATATGCCAAATTAAAAAAAAAAAAAAAAGCCAAAAAACCTGAAAGAGACATTAAAAAATTAAAATTTTATGAGTATAAAAAAGAAGTCAGGATGTATTGTTTAAAAGTCAAGATCACAGAGATTTCAGAACATCCCGATTCACTTGGAATTCTGCCTTTACTGATTAAGGCAGAAACTAGTTACTATTTCATAATAAACCAAAAAAAAAAAAAAGAAAAAAAAAGAGCAAGGTAACACCATCTAGTGGAACAAAAAGCAACAACAGTGCTTAAACTCACACAAAACATTAATATTATATGCTACACTTTCCTCACAACAGGATCACAACAATTCCTTTATGCCCTATGAGTCACTGATTCAACTCAAGAGCTAAACAATGTTGACATTACTCAAGTTTTGGAAAAAATCCTACAATCTTTATTATAGCTGCTTAAGGAATCTTCAGCTAATCGAAAACGCTATTAAAATACCGTGTGAATCTGGGGTGGGAGATTGCACAGGAGCGTGTATATAATACACACAAGCAATTAAAGCTCTTTAAAGACTCGGATTTGCTGTTGATAAGGATTTATAAAGACAAAGGTACAAAGAACTAGATTAAACTCAAACTAATTTCATCACCATGAATTTGGAATTTTGGCTCACTCTATCATGGACCAACCTGTCCAAAGAAGGTTAGTACCACAGTATCACAGTATAACAAAGGCTGGAAGAGACCCCAAGAATCATCAAGTCCAACCTGTCCCAACAGACCCAACAACTAGACCATGGCACCAAGTGCCACGTCCAATCTCCCCTTGAACACCTCCAGGGACGGCGACTCCACCACCTCCCCAGGGAACCCATTCCAATGACAACTGACTCGCTCGGTGAAGAACCTTTTCCTCACCTCGAGTCTAAACCTCCCCTGGCACAGCTTGAGACTGTGTCCCCTTATTCTGGTGCTGGTTGCCTGGGAGAAGAGACCAACCCCTTCCTGTCTACAACTACCTTTCAGGTAGTTGTAGAGGGCAATGAGGTCACCCCTGATCCTTCCCTTCTCCAGGCTAAACAATCCCAGCTCCCTCAGCCTCTCCTCATAGGGCTTGTGCTCAAGGCCTCTCACCAGCCTTGTTGCCCTTCTCTGGACACGTTCAAGTGTCTCCATGTCCTTCTTAAACTGAGGGGCCCAGAACTGGACACAGTACTCAAGGTGTGGCCTAACCAATGCAGAGTACAGGGGCACAATGACCTCCCTGCTCCTGCTGGCCACACTATTCCTAATACAGGCCAGGATACCATTGGCCCTCTTGGCCACCTGGGTACACTGCTGGCTCATGTTTAGGCGGGTGTCAATCATCACCCCCAGGTCCCTCTCTGTTTGGCAGCTCTCCAGCCACTCTGACCCCACCCAGTCTTTGGGAAATGCTCACCAGCCTCTACAGATTATAAAAAAATGCAGGCTCTTAAGAATTGTGTAAAACATGAAGGAATCATTCAACAGTTCTGGTACAACAGAAACTTCTTTGCAGCCAGCTACATAAAAGGAGCTGCCCAGTTTAGGTTCAATAGCAGTACGTTCTTAATATAGGTCAAGATTTTACAGGCTTATTTTGTACAAGCTGCAGATATATTACTTTCATTTTTTCTAGTCCACATTTTGCAAACTATTTCTGCTCATCTTTTCTGGATTACTGTCTCCCTCTGGTTACAATAGACATAGCACAGAAGCTGCTATTGCTCTGCTGAAGGTCAAACACAGATCAGAACCAGGGAAATCACAAGGCAGAGTGAAGCTGCTCTGCCTCTGAGCAACCACGTTGTGCTAAACTGCAGTCAGCATGGTTCCATTTTTATGCTGAATCATAAAAACTTTTAGGTTGGAAAAGATCATTGAGCTGGGATGAAACAGGAAAGAGAACATTGGTTTGCTTAGCACAATTTCTCTTTGTGCCTAAATGGTAATAAATGTCATAACTTTCTGTAGATACATTACAAAGTTATTGAAATGAAAAGTTAAGAAAGCAATTAAAATCCATCCATTTTAGCTAAGTAGTTCCTCATGGAACTAATTATATTCAAATCCTGCAAGAATCATGTTCAGTAATGCACCCAGAGATGCTAGATTCATTGTAAGAGGATCTTGGGGATTAAGGGACAATACTTTATTTATTTATTTATTTATTTTTTTCTTTTTACTGTCCTGAGCAGTAAGAATTACATGCAAACTTTGAGGATTATTATGCACTTTTTTGATTAGATATCACCTGAGATACTTGTCTTTGTGAATCACATGCCATCAAACACACTTCCACTAATTAACAGTGGCAGAAATTATCTAATATAGCTTCTGTGTCACTACCAACTTTTTGTTCTTATGTCCGGGAAGAGGCATTAACAAGCCAGCTGTACCTGCTTGGCTGCTGTCCTTTCTCCTCCCTCCCTGTTGCAGGGTCCAGGTTTGAGGTCAAGAAGCCAATAGGCAGGCACCGTTAAGGCTGCCTGGAGGGGGTGGAAGTTGGACCCCATGATCACGTTTCAGAGAGGCAACTGCATGTGTCAGAGGCTATATGAGAAGGCATGTGCAGTTTTGCCCACCGTACAACATAGAATAGAATACATAGAATAGAATAGAATAGAATTAACCAGGTTGGAAGAGACCTTCAAGATCATCGTGTCCAACCTATCATCCAACACTACCCAATCAACTAAACCATACAACCAAGCATCCTGTCAAGCCTCGCCCTGAACACCCCCAGCGACGGCGACCCCACCACCTCCTCAGGCAGCCCATTCCAATGGGCAATCACTCTCTCTGTGTAAAACTTCCTCCTAACCTCCAGCCTAAACCTCCCCTGATGCAGCCTGAGACTGTGTCCTCTTGTTCTGGTACTGGTTGCCTGGGAGAAGAGACCAACCTCCGCCTCACTACAACCCCCCTTCAGGTAGTTGTAGAGAGCAATAAGGTCTTCCAACCAGGTTGGAAGAGACCTTCAAGATCATCGCGTCCAACCCATCAACCAATCCAACACCACCCAAACATCTAACCCACGGCACCAAGCACCCCATCAAGTCTCCTCCTGAAAACCTCCAATGATGATGACTCCACCACCTCCCCAGGCAGCCCAATCCAATGTGCAATCACTCTTTCTTATAGAACTTTTTCCTAACATCTAGCCTGAACCTCCCCTGGCACAGCCTGAGACTGTGTCCTCTTGTCCTGATACTGGCCGCCTGGGAGAAGAGACCAACATCCGTCTGTCTACAACCTCCCTTCACGTAGTTGTAGAGAGTAATAAGGTCACCCCTGAGTCTCTTCTTCTCCAGGCTAAGCAACCCCAGCTCCCTCAGCCTCTCCTCGTAGGGCTATGTTGAACTGATTGTCGGGATTTGAATAGGTAATCTGCCATTAGGCTGTTCAGCTTTCTAAAAGGGAATTTATAGGGGAAGATTTCAGAGACCACATCTTTCTTATCTCTCTTATATCTCTCTCCCCCTGTTTGTTAATGGGATTCGAGGCAGCGACAAGCACCTACTTTATGCTCCTATCTTCAGGGCAATTAGCTTCTTTTGTCCTAGTAGCATAGGGTTTGAGTCATAGATCTCCACCATAGCAGTGTGCTCTCTCCCTCACACTTCCTCTAAGTTTGAATACTACCTTTTGGATTATTTCTACCTTTTGGATTTTTCCCGCCTTTTGGATTACAAATATGAACTCAGAGCACCGCTTCATTCAGCAAAAGTTTTGGTAGTTAACAGCAGTGGTTCGTGAGTAACTTATGCTAATTTACCTGGTTATTTCTAAGGTTTATAGCTTGTTTACCTGTTGGTTAGCTCTGTTGTGGAGCTTGAGGTGGTCCATCTCGCTACCTGGGGTGGCATTGCTGTTTGTTTCATGCTTATAAGAGTTTTCCAGTTTGTGCCTCTGTATTCCAAGGTCTGATTTTCCTAGACTGTTATTCCACTGTTAGTTATCATCCTATTGTGTGTAATCAACTTATCATCAACCGGGCAAACAAGCCTGGATCAAAGTGGCTCAAAAAAATAAATTTTGACATTTAGTAAGTCAAATTCATATTTTATCATATTTCCAGCTTATCAATTTGATCTAAAACTATATCATCTCTCTTACATCTCTCTTACGTCATCTCTCTTACTTCCCCTCTATCCACAAAACCCCGCTTTTCCCTTCAGCATTCTAAATCCCATAAATTATTCACCCATCCTCTGTGCAGAGTAAAGAGCTACCCAAGCAATAGGAATTGAAATCCAAGAAGCCTCTCTTTCGTAGGAAAATGTTTGCAATGAGGCTATTGATGTGCTTGCTAGTCCTCTCAGTACTTGCATCACAGGGCTACAGGCTGAACAGAAGGAACAGTGCCCCATCTCATTGCTTGGACTGTAAGCTGCAACTCCCAGACCTCTCCTGTCTGCAAACAACGTGTAGCTAAGATCTCTCATTATGTCCATAGTCCCAAGTAAGTCAGGGTATAACTGCAGAGAGTATATGTGAAAAATAGTATAATTTTCTGCTGTGCCAGTTGCGCATTATGACAGGAGAAATTAACTGAGCTCTAATATTTGAAGTAACAAAGAGGGCTCTGGACTTAAACTCAGAAGAGGACTTTGGCTGTACATATCGGTCAGACAAATGCAAACAATTCCAGGCTACATTATAGCACAGCTGCTGAAAAGAAACAAAAATCCATTTTGGTAGTAAGGACAAGGAACTGCAGATGAAGCAAATTTCATTCACAAAATAAAGGATTCTGCTTGACAAGGAAATTGCCTGTGCAGTCATGAAATACTAAACCGGTAACACTTTTTGTAAGTCATGTGAAAATAATAAGTATTTTGATTCTAGTGAAGAAACAAACAGAATCATTAAGGAGGAAAAGAAAAAGAAGGAACTAATGTTGATAAGAAGCAACATTGGAACATTTAGGAAGTGCATTCAACACTGCTTGAGACATTATTTTAAACCAGATATACAAAAATCAAGTCCTCACATTTGCTGGTCATTTCTGAAACACCAACTCTTCATCACTGTCTATAAAAAGTTATCAACACCAGACACTGTTCTGCATATCATGAAATAACTATCAAAAAATCTTTGGGTCAGAGAAGAAACTGGCTTTCAGCATATTATTAAGGCTGGAATAGACCTCTGAGATCAAGTCCAGCCTATGACCTAACACTACCACATTGACCAGACCATGTCATTAAGTGCCACATCCAATCTTTCCTTAAATGTCTCTAGGGACGGTGATTCCACCACCTCCCTGGGCAGTCCATTCCAGTGCCTAATCACCCTTTCTGTGAGGAAGTGCTTCCTAACATCCAACCTAAACCTTCCCTGGTGCAGCGTCAGGCCATGCCATCCCATCTTGGCACAAATTTCCTGGGAGAAGAACCCAACCCCTACCTGGCTACAACTTCCCTTCAGGTAGTTGTAGAGTGTGGTAAGATCCCCCCTGAGACTCCTCTTCTCCAAGATGAATAACCCCAGCCCCTCCAGCCTGTTGTTGCTGAAAGATGATATTTCTTATGTTCAAATAAAATTCTACCTGAATGCAGAGTTTAACATGTTAGCTTAGAAAAGATTGCTATTCTAGTTAGCAGAAAACAAGTTTGGGTTTGGTTTTGTTTTTTTTCCCCCCTGACACAGCCTTGAAATGAAAGGTGTAAATTCAAGTAATAATGTCAGGTACCTGTGTTACAAGCCATTTTAATGAGAAAAGTTCACAGCAGGATGCTTATCTATTAACAAAACCAATAGCTACAAATTAAAATGTTGACAATCAGTTCCCCACTTCTTACATGTAATAGTGCAGCAGAAACAAAATGAATTGCTATGTAGATGTCAGTATGATGCACAAAGGAAATGTGAATGAGTGTCTGCTCCCACCAAGATGTTCAACACGTGCAAACAGCTTCTTGCCTCTTGTGCATATTCTCCTCAAATTCGAAAGACTGGAGAGAGCAAAAGGTACAGCCCATTAATGGAAAACAGGAATTTCAAAGTCTTTAGATGCGTACTAATGCAATTTACTGGTCGTGATTTAACTTTCTGTGGAGAGGAAAGGTCTTAGCCAAGAGCACATTACTGCATTTGCTCTGTATCTGTTCAGATATTCAGGTCCTGATCAAGATGTAGTTCCATTTTTTGCTGACTTAATCGCTAGTTTCCAGTACTCTGAACAGAAGCTGAGCACTGCTTCTGTCTTCCAATGATCACCAGCTTTAAAGAGACTCTGCCTGGAAAGATTGTGCAGTCTCCTCTGGAAACATTCAAAACCCAGTTGGATGGGGTTCTGTGCAATCTCCTCTAGGTGAACCTAGAGGAGGGCAGATCCCCTCCCCACCACAGGCAGAAATAACGACTCAGGCAAACAGATTGCAAAAGTGATGAAAGTTTAAATAGAAAGCGGTGAATGTTACAGAAAACCCAAAGCGCAGTGACAAAGAAAGATCCCATCCCCACCTGAGGGTGCATCCAAAACCCCCAGGGCTCCTTCTTCCCCCTCCCTCTGCTGGGCTAGTCTCAGCTGGCCAGGCCTGAGACTGCCCATCCCCCTGTGGCCTTGGGCCCAGTCAGGCCCATGGCCGGGAGATCTCTCCCCCAATTACCAAGTCTCGGAGAGGGAAGGAAAGAGGAAGTGCCAGACTCCGCACTGGATCTTATAGTGGTGCAAAGAATTATGGTAGGAAATACACAATTTCCTGTGTCCATCCCTCTGGGCTGGACTTCTGGACACAGGAAGTGAACACACCAGGGGGGCACCCAGCTCAAACTGCAACATGCCACCCCTGTATTTCATACCGTAATCTTTGCACCTAAACACATCATCAGATCAGAAAACTTCTGATGACATGTCCGGCAGAGTCCATATCTTCATCTGGGCGTCCACTCAAACAGTCTCTCATTCAGGCTCAAGCATCAGTCCATTCCAGTCTTCCTTCCTTTGCTGTCCCTTTCGGCTGGATCTGCTTCTGGGATTCTGGCCAACTAAGATAAGATACTAACTCCCTGTGCAAGGCCTTTATTCTTTTCCTGCCCTGTTAACTGTCCTCATCTCTTCTTCTACCTCTTTTGGGGGAGAAGGGAGGTAGGGGGTTGAAGGGGGCACAGGGGGAAGCCCCCTCTGTGGGGGGTCTGATTTCTGGTTGAGTTCATTTGCTGTATATTCCTGTATATACTGTAAAATACCTGTGTTTGTTGTGTTGCATCTAATCTGTTTCCTTGTAAAATATAATCTCATTTTCTCTGACTGGGTTCAGCCGTGGTCTCTTTCTCAGTGGGGGAGGGAAAGCAGAGCCTTTCCTTTTAAACCACCACACTGCAGGAGAAGGATTGCGTCGCTGGGAGGTTCCATCACATGAGGAAGAACAACTGGAATGGACTGATGCTTGAGCCTGAATGAGAGACTGTTTGAGTGGATGCCCAGATGAAGATATGGACTCTGCCGGACATGTCATCAGAAGTTTTCTGATCTGATGATGTGTTTAGGTGCAAAGATTACGGTATGAAATACAGGGGTGGCATGTTGCAGTTTGAGCTGGGTGCCCCCCTGGTGTGTTCACTTCCTGTGTCCAGAAGTCCAGCCCAGAGGGATGGACACAGGAAATTGTGTATTTCCTACCATAATTCTTTGCACCACTATAAGATCCAGTGCGGAGTCTGGCACTTCCTCTTTCCTTCCCTCTCCGAGACTTGGTAATTGGGGGAGAGATCTCCCGGCCATGGGCCTGACTGGGCCCAAGGCCACAGGGGGATGGGCAGTCTCAGGCCTGGCCAGCTGAGACTAGCCCAGCAGAGGGAGGGGGAAGAAGGAGCCCTGGGGGTTTTGGATGCACCCTCAGGTGGGGATGGGATCTTTCTTTGTCACTGCGCTTTGGGTTTTCTGTAACATTCACCGCTTTCTATTTAAACTTTCATCACTTTTGCAATCTGTTTGCCTGAGTCGTTATTTCTGCCTGTGGTGGGGAGGGGATCTGCCCCAACCCATTACAAGCAGGGAGACTGGATTAGACAATCTCCAGAAGTCCTTTCCAACCCTTGTCATACTGTGATTTTGTGGTTCTGTGAATGTCACAGCCACTCACTGATCTAATAGAAAAAAATGCATTTAGTTTTAGCAGATTAACATGCTGGACTACCATACCAGTCCTGCTTGCCCTGTAGCTACAATGCTGGAAAGCAAAGAATGCAAGTTGCTCCAGGTACATGGCTTTATGAAAGCTAAAATATGTTATTAAAATATCCAGCACTCTGTAAGAGATGGCATCACTGCATACTGAAACTTCTGATATTTACATGTTAATCTGGGAATTGTTGTCACAGAAGCTGGTTTTGCTACTGGAAGTCTATGACTGTAATAGCCTGTCATAAGGACTTCATAATTATTTAAAAGAATTGTTACATTTTTAAATCAGTGGAAACCTACTTTAATTAATTTTCCAGAGACTCATTGTAAAGAGATAGTATCACATGCAAATAGTGAGACAAGGCAATGCCGTGGCAGTAGAATAATTTGAAGACCTTTGTATGGATACAAATAATCATAGAATCGTAGAATCAATAAGGTTGGAAAAGACCTCAGAGATCATCAAGTCCAATCTATCACCCAACATCTCATGACTAACTAAACCATGGCTTCAAGTGCCACGTCCAATCCTTTCTTGAACATCTCTATGGATGGTGACTTCACCACCTCCTTGGGCAGCCCATTCCAATAGCCAATAACTTTCTGTGAAGAACTTTCTCCTCACCTTGAGCCTAAACTTCCCCTGGCTCAGCTTGAGATGGTGTCCTCTTGTTCTGGTGCTACTTGCCTGGGAATAGAAACCAACCCCCACCTGGCTACAACCTCCTTTCAGGCAGTTGTAGAGAGCAATAAGATCTCCCCTGAGCCTCCACTTCTCCAGGCTAAACAACCCCAGCTCCCTCAGCCTCTCCTCATAGGGCTTGTGCTCCAAACCTCTCCCCAGCCTGGTTGCCGTTCTCTGGACAAGTTCAAGAGTCTCAATGTCCTTCTTAAATTGAGGGACCCAGAACTGGACACAGGATGCAAGGTGTGGCCTAACCAGTCCTGAGTACAGGGGAAGAATGATTTCCTTGCTCCTGCCTGCCACACTATTTCTGATGTAGGCCAAGATGCCTTTGGCCCTCTTGGCCACCTGAGCACACTGCTGGCTCATGTTCAGCCGGCTATCAACCAGTACCCCCAAGTCCCTTTCTGCCTGGCTGCTCTCCAGCCACTCCAATCCCAGCCTGTAGCACTGCATGGGGGTTTTGTGACCAAGAAGATGCTATGGATTCAATGAATCATTACACTATTGTAGTATGTTAACAAATGTTCTTCTGTTCAACATTGTGTGCATTCCTGATCAACTACTATGTTACTTTCAGAAAGCAAAAATGAAAAATAAAAGTTAAAGCAAATCATCTTGGTTTACCCAGTATGTGCTCTCACCTTTCTGAGAAGATATAGACTAATCTAACCCTAGCCTCAGTGACGACTCATGAAGTGCAAGGATTGTAATGATATGACCTCTGCTCTGGAGTTTATTGACACTTGGCACAAGAACTATCATAATTCCAGAGGACATGTACTGTGAAAATACCTGTGCTATTGTGGTCCTCCTGTCTTGGTTCTCCTGACTGACTTTAACAAGATAGTAATACATTCAGACCATAGTTTCCTGTATAATGCTTCTTTTCAGATTATTTGATGACTGCTAGCAATGTGTATCTGTGAAGACCTATCTCAGTCCCAGAAAGTTAAAAAGACAATTATTAGTGATTTTAAACCATGAAGGATTACAGAAGCCAGTGATTTCTAATTGTGATTAGCATACAGATCTTCTCCTATGTGTGTCTCTAGAAGGAGACACAATGTACTCAAAAACTCATTAGTCCTGAAAACAGATCAAATTATCTCTCCATTCTTTCTTCAAAGGAGATGTTATTTGACAAGTAAGAACAAATGACAGATTCAGTGAATCCATCTAAGCAACCTATGAAGGAAAACCTTGGCTATATACTAGAGAGAATGCTTGCACATGAACATTGTTTTGAGTTGTTCACTGTCCTTTTCTTTCCAATTATTTTAAACAAATAGATTAAATTATTAGGTTGTGTGAAACAACGGAAACCCTGAATATTTATATTTGTTATGATGCTGAAAGCCTCTTTGGTGCCAGCCCACTTTATACAACATATTTCTTTTTGATGCAATGATAGCACTAATGAAGTGAAGTCTCATGGAAATCAATGGCAAAATGTCAATGGTTTTGATAGATCAGGCCCAAAATAGCTGCCAATTACAGTACTCCAATTTTATTTTTAATTTATTTAAAAATGGTTATCTCTGTTGGGGCAGTATAGGGAGAGCTGCTTGTTGTTTCAGCTGGAAAATTTATTTGTGCAACATGAAATATGAGAAAAGCATAACAAAATATTTTCTGACACAGTTTCTGCTTTTCTGTTGTGATGGGTCAGGGCACATTATGTAGTAAGTTTAATGAAAGGCGTTAGATATTTATGTCTGAAAACTATCTATGCTGAAATAACTGTCCTATATATAAGTAATGTTTTCAATGATGAGATGATTTATGGCATCTTCTTCCACAAAGGAGTGTGTGTTTTAAACCCCAATACCAGCCTGGTATGAAGAAATAATACTGAATTTCTCTCAAGTAGTATGATTCAAAGTAGGGGAAAAGGGGAAGGTAGTGGGATAAACCTAAGGAATAAAGAAGAGATAAATAATAACTACTCAGAAATCAGAAGAAGATAGTTTCCCAGTGATGGAAAAGAAGTATACAGAATAATTCAAACAGTAGGTTTGTAAATATAGCTTAACAAAATGAATTTTAAATTTTCATCCTCAAGGAGGTTATTATGTTATTCCTTCCATGTACTACCAAAGCTTCTTAATTTGTTACAGTCTTTATAAAGTTATCCCTTTTTTTTTTTGACAGATTTTATTAATAGTCTAAGACCAATTATTCATTAAAGAAATCTCTACTCATGCTAAAGCATAGTTAAAAATGTTTGAAATTTCTAATGTTAGCTCAAGTTTGATATACATAAAAATTAATTAGAAGAGGCAGGACAGTGTTAAAAAGAGTGTTTAGAAGACTGATTACATCTAATTTTAACAATCTGAAAATGAAACTAGATTTCCATTTGATGGAAATTTCCTCAAAATGTTAAGTATAACCTTAAAATAGCTTATAGAAAAATTGTCTTATTCTACTTAGAGATTCAGTAAAACAATGCTGAGCTATGCATTCTGCTGAATTAAGATAATTTGCACTTAATTGATGGCTTCACTCACACTGCTGACAGTGTGAGAGTATCTTATCATTGAGTTCACTCTCAGTATCTTATACTATGAACTGAAAGAAATGTCAGGGACTCTCATTATGCAGTTACATCAAGATTAACATGTGATTTATTACTTATGCTGTATAACACAAAATCACAGAACAACAGAATATTAGAGGTTGGAATGAACCTCCAGAGATTGTCGAGTCCAGCATATGGTAGTCTGCACAGGAATGCATCCCAACGGGTTTTGAAACTCTGCAGAGAAGGAGACTCCACAACCTCTCTGGGCAGCCTGTTCCAGTGCTCCATCACCCTCACTATAAAGAAGTTTCTCCTCATATTGAGGTGAAACCTTTTATGTTCAAGTTTGCATCTATTGTTATCTTATTACTGTGTACCACTGAAGAGAGATCGGCCCCCTTCACTTGACATCCACCCATCAGATATTTATAGACATTGATCAGATCCTGTAGTGGTTTCAGCTAGTCCCTAGCTTAGATGCTAGTTGTAGTTAGGAAAATTCCATAGACCTTTGAGTAAAAGATAAATAATGTAGGGATTAGATACAAAATTATAACAATAGATAGGTTGATATCATTCCATTGGTGTATTGAAAATCTTATATCTTGCAGCATAGTTTTTTTTGTTCTCTTTGCCTGCTTGCTCTTTGCTGCTTCACTATGTGCAATCCTCCCTCTGACCTTGGGCTTCTCTATTTTGATTTTCTCTGAGGTACAGGATGGAGTGGTGTGTGTATGGCTGAGCTAGTGCATGTGGTTCTATAGCTTTCTTGGGGCCCTGTGTCCCAAAGAGGAGACACAGAGATGACTGAAAGGTTGAGGGGGGGTGGGCTGTGCTGTTCTTACATTATATATATATATATGTAAATATACTCTGTACATATGTATTGCTTTTTATACTGTTATAATTACTTTCTTTTGTAATTACAATTCCATTTTTACTTCCAAGTTCTGAGAGTGGTGAGATTTGTTCTCTCTTATATATATTAAAAAAATAAGTTGTTGGGGGGATTTAATTCAACCTATAACAGATTCCCTCTCAGTCTTCTCAAGACTAAACAGCCCCAGCTCTGTCATTCACTCTTTACAGGGAAGGTGCTCAAGTCCCCTAATCATTATTATGGCTCTCTGTTGGACTCTCCTCAGCAGTTCTCTGTCTCTCTTGAACTGGAGAGCCCAAAACTGGACACAGTATTCCAGGTGTGGTCTTACCAGGGCAGAGCAGAAGGGGAAAAGAACCACCCTAGATCTGCTGGACACACTTTTCTTGATGCACCACAGGATACCATTGGCCCTCTTGGCCACAAGAACACATATCTGTCCCATGGAGAACTTGCTCTCCACCAGCACTCCAAGGTCTTTCTCCGTAGAGCTGCTCTCCACCAGGGCAGCCCCTAACCTGTACTGCTGCCTGCTGTTATTCCTCCCCAGATGCAGGACCCTGTACTTGTCCTTATTGAACTTCATGAGGTTTACCCGCACCCAGCTCTCCAGTCTGTCCAGATCTCGTTGGATGGCTGCACAGCCTGACAGGGTGTCAGCCACTCACCCCAGTTTTGTATCATCAGGGAACTTGCTGAGGGTACTCTCAATCCCCTCATCCAGGTTGTTAAAGATATTGAACAAAACTGGACCCACTAGTGATCCCTGGGGAACACCACTGGCCACAGGCCTCTAAGTTGACTCTGTGCCACTGATGACAACCCTCTGAACTCTGCTGTCAAGCTAGTTTTCAAATCACCTCACAGACCAACCATCTATGCCACATTTCTTGAGCTTTTCCATAAGGATGTTATGTGAGACAGTATCAAAAGTCTTACTGAAGTCAAGGTATACAACAACTACGGCTCTTGCCTCATCTACCCATTTGGTCATGGTTTCATAGAAAATAAAGCATATCAGACAGGCTTTCTGTAATTTGTATGCAGACAACTTGAAAATAAATGCTGGACTCAAATACTCAGATGATTAGGAATTTAACCATGAAGGGAACACTTTTTTTCCCCACAGTGAAGCAGAGATATAGAGCCATAGTTATACATGTAAACAAAGCTTGTGAAAAACCACGTGAACATTTGTCTAGAAGGTTTGGCATTACTGAATAAGCAATTAACCAGTACTACTACCTATTTTACATGTTAGAGGTTCTTTTTAATCATTGCAAGTTTAATATGGGAGTTCAAAATTTTCTAATATATCTTTTCAGAAGATGCTTCAATAGCTGATAGCTTGAGCTTATTATTAATGAATGTTTCCTATTACGGAATGCTTACCAAATATCCATGTTTATGTAAGTCAGATGTATTTATGAGATATTTGGCTAAAGCACATAAGACCGAAATAAAAGTCATAAATTATACTTAGGCAAAACTATTTTCTTGTGCAAGAAATTATATCTGTGAATGGTTAATAGTTTACACATACAATAAAAATATGTGTTCTGCACTGCATAATAAATTGCTCATTGAACATTTTCAGGGTAGGGAAAAAAGGAAGCATATCTTGTCATTTTCAGAAGGTTTCCTTCACTTAATATGGTGTGAACAAGTATGCTGGAAAATTTTTGCTGGAAAGTAAAACCTAATATAAATAGTCTTTAAAAGTAGGAGGCAAAAAAATCCTTCACATCCTTGGCAAAATGTAGACTGCCAGTATGTTCAATCATCACGTAACACTGCTGCACTGTTTCATGGAACCTTGTAATAGATACTAACATGCAAAACAATTACACTAGCCCAAACTACTCTTTCCAAGGAATAACAGTTAAAGAAATCAGAAGCAGGTGAATTGAAATTAATTTGTTTGAAAAGGGAAATAAAACACAGAATGCATCATTTCTTAAAGGATGTTATTAACTATCTCAGTTACCTCAGAAAATAGTTATTATATGTGATGTGTATTCCATGTCAGGATCCTTTGCTAGACCTTATTTAAATGCATGGACTAATTTGCTGTAGCCATTAAACAGTGGGTTAAGTTAATGGCAAATTTGAAACTTTAAACCAAACCAAATTCATTTTATCAAAGTGAAAACATGTCTATAAAAAAAACAAACAACAAACAAACCAAACACCCAACCAAAAACTCCCCATCAGATAAAATAAAATAGAAAGAGAAGGGATGCCCTCAAAGTAAAGTTCTACTGAAAGTTATCATAAAGCTAGTTATGCCAATATTTATCACAGAAGAAACAAAATGTTGCTTCAACTCAAATACCATCAGAACCAGCAGCCCTAGTCACTGATGTATCATAGAAGCAGTAAGTGGACTCTCATAAGCACACAAAAATCACTCTTACTTTGCATTCAAATCCAAAGGAATTTTTTTCTATGTAGCTATAAGAACGTCTTGTTCTTAAACTACACGCTTACAGAATTCCCATTCAAATATAGTCGGACCGAAACCATACACAGCTTGCTATGCTCAATGGTTTGTAAAGGAAATTTCTGAATAAACCCTTCTGCCTCTCAGTCACATCAATGAGAAACTCACTTCACTGGTAAATGCTTATCTAGCATTTATCACCCCAACTTTCAACCTCTCAGGCCAAGGCTTTCAAAGGCATGTTTTTAACCCCAGAGGCTATGCTTTCAGAATTACAGCCTACTCACACTTGCAAAAGCTGAGAATTGTTATTATTGGAAGATCAAACTAAAATCCTGGCCTGAAGTTATAATTTCAGGTACATTACAAGGCAGCAAAAACCACGGAGCCCTTTTCCGTCTGTCGTACCCATAGAAATTCCTGGTGCTTATTACAACAAAACATACACGTATTAGTTGTCAGCAGCTTGTACATAATTTCTGAAGTAACTAAAACATGTATATTAAAACAGGTTTTGAGGAAGATAGTCATATACCTGATAATAGAAAGGACAGGTTCCTATATAAATTGGCTCAAAAGGAAGATGCCAAAGTACCTTTTTAAAACCTAAGCTCAGTAAAAATGTCATGAAATATTGAAAAGGTCTGTCTTTAAAGAAATATCTCTTCATTCTTCATTGTCCAGGTATTACATTATCATGCTACTGCTTGTGAACAAAACTAAGAATAGAAGGGGAAAAAAAAAAAAAGTGAAAATTTAAATTAGCTTTGTGACAGCAGACTACA
Organism: Dryobates pubescens; assembly: GCF_014839835.1. Taxonomy (NCBI): domain Eukaryota; kingdom Metazoa; phylum Chordata; class Aves; order Piciformes; family Picidae; genus Dryobates; species Dryobates pubescens. Next base: position 13,711,661 of record NC_071618.1, on the reverse strand, counting down.
TATGGTGAAAATTAAATTTACATTGGCTATGATCCCATATATTCCATTAATTTTGACTTCCAAACCCAGAAAGGCTGTTTGGAATAGCCTCAGCACGGCAGGGTGCTAGCCCAAGATGCCAAGGTATTAGAGGAGAAGAGCAACCATGCATAAATATTCACACATATACAGAGAGCAGACAGGAAGCAGTACAGTAATTCACACAAAATTTCACATATCCATTCTCCATAGTCCCTCATTTACTTCTCTGGAATGTATCTGCGTGAAGATCAGAAACTTGACCTTAAACACAGCCTGCTAGTGTCTGACTTTGCACAAGCAAAGCTATACAATTAACTACTCATGGGTCAGATAACTGTAAGAGAAATATTAATGAATGAATGAATGAGTGCAATTAATAGTAGTGTGTATTTGTAGGGAAGTGGGGGTTGGAAAGAATGAACAGGTATGTGTGGGAGAATGCTTTGATTTAGAGGATTCAGCTTTGCAGAAAGAGTTAGTCAAGAACATCCCTAAACTACAACACACATCTGTTAGCAAAACCACACCTAAGGAAAACTATCTGCAAATGGTGGAAAAATCTGAAGTCTCTGTGTCTCAGTGATTGATCTGCAAGTTTTCTCCTCATTACACCTCTTCCCACCTTGCACCACATCTCACTGGACCAAATTTATTTATTTTTTTTAATATATGACTAGCTTTCTGTTTAGAAAGAATCAAGTAAACTTTTTCTATTTTCATCTGATTTTCTGTAAAGGTGTCCCCGGTTGTTTCTGTAGCCTAATTGACAGCAAGGGCACTGAAGATCCACAGCCTGAAGTACCACTGTAAAGAGAAAAGTTCCCAAAGAAAGGAAATCTCAGAAACTCAGTGCAAGATCCTGCTAGGTTCAAATTTCCCTGTCAAAGAGAAACTATAGCACCCTGTTCAACTGCTGTGGCATTAGAAAAATATATGTACTCTTCTGGCTGTCACCTTGCATCTGTGCACTAAACTGGGTGTTACAGTGCAATCTAAAATAACCTATGCTGTGTATTTTTGTATTGCAAATTAAGATGACCTGAGGATGAGAAAACCATAACTGTTTTACATCCCACAGGCCCATCCACTTAGTTTTGTGTTCAGATATAAATTTTAACTACTTGGAGAATTGTTCTGACTGATCTTAGAAAAATAATCCAACAACCAGCAACAATAATCCAGACTAAACCAGTAATCCTTCCCAGTTGTTGTGTTTGTTTATGAAAAGTTTGCTAAATCAAGTCTATTGCTAAAAGGTGTGTTTATCATTCTTGTGAACTTTAGATAAACATTTCACCTGGACTGATAACAGAAGTGAGGGAAGGAGGAATAAATACCAAAAATGCAGTTCATACTAGTCTTATTTCTCCCATCCCAATTCCTTTCTGCTTTGTGCTGTTGTGTGCTATAACTTGATAAAGGACAATATGAAGGATGATACATGAAACTGAAATGTAAATTAATTGCTTCATTAGTGTTTGCAGGCTCAATTGTAAAGTAAAAGTAAAGAACTGCTGTTTGACATAAGTTTTGTTTAGGTACCACTAAAATCACAGTAGTGTTTCAAGTATAATCTTGTAAACTAATACAACTGAACTGGAACACCTTACCTGTTTCTGGCTATCCAAACAAGACATTTCGAGAGGTATTTCTTCAGCTAAGATTCAAAGACAAAAATCTCCATTTTTACTGCTAAGGTTCTGCAGTTAACCCTAAGTTACAGGTGAGGGCACTATAATCAAAAAATAAAACCTTAGGATGGACTAAATGCAGATGCATCTAAAGCACAATAAAAATGTGCTCACTGATGTTTCAAACCACAGAACAGTAACTCTCAAGCTGAGAAACATTTCATATTTGGTAAATAAATACCATTGTTTAGAGAATAACTGAAACTTTTCCCTAGAAAACGTGCATCATATACACATGCATTTAGACATCTGAAGAAAATGGCTTAAAATAAAATTCATATAATCACATAGGATTACATATAAAAAGTTAAATCTGCTGTCAAATGCCTCTGAATCAGGGAGTAGTTTGAAATACAACTGTACAGCAAGAGGAATGAAAATCTACCTCAGACTTTATCCCTTTAAAATTAGCAAAGCTCACTTGATAATGTTGCAGGAGACATGATAATCTAAGGTAGCTCAGTTTTTGTTTCTAAGTAAGGGAACTGTAAAGCATTTCTGCATTTGATTTAAAATTAGTTTCTGAGATAGTATTTACATCACACAATCAGAATTATTTAAAGTTTAAACAGTATTTTGTTTTCCAAAATGTTAAATATTGCTTAGAAGTTAGAAATTAGTGGGTTTTGTCTTACTTTTACTTAACGAATTTGAAAGATATTTTGAAAGATATTTTGAAAGACAGATACCTTCATTTTTACATAAGACATATAATTTCGGGTCAAAAATTTGAATTGAGCAGAAAAAGGCAGCCAAGCTTAGTCACTTATGTAAATGAGGTGATTTTAAAGAATACTCAGCACCAAAATGGTTCTCTGATAGTGCAGCAGTTTTTCTATTTAGTTGCCTCAGCACATAATCAAAAATTTCTGCAAGAAGCGAATAGGGTCTTTAATTTGAAGTTTTGAGCAGCATTTGGATGTTGATCTCATAATAATTTTTTGCAGTCTAAAATAAGGAATAGCTGAAATCTAATGCATTTTTCTAGAATGACTGATAGTAAAAAAAATGCAGACTGTATTGTCTGAAAAATGGTGGTATGGTGCATGCACAAAAGTATGGTTCTGTGTTTGACTTCCTCTGAATAAGTCTTAAAAATAAGAAAACAATAAACCTTTCCAAGAATATAAAGGCAAGAAAAAGAAGAGGAAAAGAGAAAATAACTACAGACTCTTGGATTTTAAAATTCATGAGACTTCCAAAAATTTTCAGCATTGAGTAATTAATGCTTTACCCCCAGCAACTACATTGATTTTAATGAAACTATGTAAGTGGAAAACTGCTATACTGAAGAACTTTGTGCAGAGAAGAGAAACAGAAGTGTGCAGAGAAGGGCCCCGAGGATGATCAGAGGGCTGGAGCTCCTCTCCTGTGACAACAGGCTGAGAAAGTTGGGGTTGTTCAGTTTGGAGAAGAGAAGGTTCCAAGGAGACCTTACTGTGGCCTTCCAGTATCTTAAGGGGGCTGACCAGAAAGCCAGTGAGGGATTTTTCAGGTTGTCAGGTAATGATAGGACTGGGGGGAATCGATCCAAGCTAGGGGGAATGGATCCAAACTAGAGGAGGATAGATTGAGATTAGATGTCAGGAAGTTCTTCACCATGAGGGTGGTGAGGCACTGGAACAGGCTGTCCAAAGAGGTGATGGAAGCCCCATCCCTGGACTTTTTTTAGGCAAGGCTGGATGTGGCTCAGAGAAAGCTGATCTAGTGGAAAGCCTCCCTGCCCATGGCAAGGGGGCTGAAACTAGTTGATCCTTGAGGTCCCTTCCAATCCTGACAATTCTGTGAGATTTTTGACTGAGTTACCAGAAGTCTGTTCTCCTCTGTCATCCTCCACGAGGCACTAGATGTCAGAAACCTAAGGTCTTAGCATTTTCAACTAATCCAGTGTCTGCAGGCTCTGTGGCACTGGTCTATAACATGCCAAATTGTTCAGAGCTTGTCCTACATTTAAATTCATTAGACAGATACATAAACAAAGTCAGCCTAGTAAACAGCAGGATCCAGTGAAACTCACTTTCAAAACTTGGTACACAAGGTTGATTTTTCTATGGATCTTAATGCAGCCTAAACACAAAGGCTACTAAAACTCAAAACCCTAGTAGGTCAAAGTCATGGAGTAGTATGGCCAAAACACTACAGCGGGTGCCCATATGGTTTGTTCAATGCTTTCTTTATTCACAGTAACTCTGGGAGACTTGTCTAACCCAGGACATTCCCCAGGATCGCAAGCCAGGACACAAGGCTGTCTATAAAATACATGGTGAGGGTGGGGAATCAGAAGCACGATGATGAAGGAGTTTGCATACCCCCAAAACACTGCAAAAAGACACTTTTCTTCAGGATATCTGGTGATTAACAAAAATCTTCTCAAAGGTCTGAAGCCCACTCCTCTCTCCTAAATGTGAGAGCTTGCACATCTTTGAGAAAGGTCCTTTCATAATTAACTGTTCTGGAGTACTGTTTTCACTGACAGAGGTCATTCACCTTTGGAGTCCCGCAACCTTATTGCAAGTATACTACCTTAGAATCACCCCCAGTGGACTTGGGGTCAGGTCTGCCCAGGTTAAAATGGTTTAAACTCTGTTCAGCAGTTGACAAAGCTGAAGTTGGTTGTCTCCGTGCCCTTTCAAAAGAAAGCATTAGGTGCATTTTGGACAGAAGCTCTTCCTGTGTGGGTTCTGTACACTGAGGTTGTGGTGCAGAAGGTGCTGCCATCCTGTGTTGCGCTTGCTTCTAGCCATGGGCTCACTACCAGGTTTGAGGCAGCACTTGCTGGCAGGGAAGTGCTTCCTGATATGCATTAAAGCAAAACTTCAGGCACTTGGGGTAAGAGAAGTGCCTCTACTGAATTTAAGTCCCCTCAGTGCTGGGTGAGAGCTGAGAAGAGCTCCTTTGGAGTAAAACTTGGACCTGGACCTTTCAAATTGGTGCAGTCAGGCTATCGCCTTACATACTGTGTTTTGAGAGAAAGTGAGCCCTACTTTCCTACAAAAATATTTCAGGTTAAACCTGTAACACTTAACAAGGCTTTGATGAGGTTAAGTGAAAGGTTTGAACAGCTACAGTTACAGCACTAGTAAAAAAACAAACCACCACCACACACACCCCCAAACCACCAAACAAACAACCCAAACCAAAACCGACCAAACAGCCACCAAAAGAAAACAAAAAAGCAATGCTTTGTTTTACAATAGCAAGACTAGGGAATTAAAAAAAAATAATAAAAAAATCACAAGCTCTCCAATAAATTTCAACATTCAACAAAAAAATATTTTCTTTCATACTTGTTTTTGTAATAGAAATAGCTCAGCATGAATGCAGACATTTACCTGATCTATTTTCCTTCCAGAAAAAGTGGTAGGCTTTTTACAGAAACAAGTACATTTTCCTAAATCTTCCTTACAAATGAAGACTAAACAGTTGGTATTTATCAAATAAATGATGGGAATACTGTCTGTTAAAAAGATAAATTAAAATCAAATGCCTAAATTTAAAATATCTATAAAAACACTTTCGGTGGCATCTACCAGTATTATTTAGGAATTGAATTTCCGTGGGAAAAACAATGAAATTAATATCAGCCTACTTTCCCACCTTACCCCTGCCTCCACCATCCTCCTTGCTGCCACCAAAAAAGCCAAGAACCCCTAAGCTACTATTGATGCAAGTTTCCTGCAGATCATACACTTTCTAGGGCCCTCAAGTATATCCATATATTATGACCAATCATCCATCTTCCCATTTAAACTTTTGTTTACTTCAAAGTGTTAAAACTGTGGGGTTTTTTAAGTAATCATTTTTGATAATGCAAGCAACTGCAGCAGTTTGTGAGATGGAACTTCATTTTCATTTCAAACTATTTTAACCACTCATAAACCAACAAAACAAACGCCACTTAAATCGTGTGTATAACACCAAACAGAAAGTCAGTTTCCATCAGAGTAGAACAAAAGAAAGTCACTTCAAGCAGTCTCACAAATAAGAACTCTATGACTTCATAAAGTTGCTGTGACAAGTAATTTATTCCATGAAGGGCACTAAAACATTGACAGCGGGAAAGTGGCACAAACAGTTGATGATTGCCAGCAATGCTCTGCTGATTCCAACTGCAACAGGAGGAAAACCTCAAGGCAGAAAGATGATGCTGCCTCAGCCAAGAAACCACACATTTTTGGAGATTGTGAGCACACTGAAAGAAGTTATTGGCCTAAGAGATAGCACTGCTTATGACAGGAATGCCTAAATACTCCAGGGGAGACATCTCCCTTACTTCAAGGCTTCACACGTTTGATACAGAGCAATATTTACCTAAGATCAGTGCAAATTCACTGCCATTGACCAAAAAGAAAACCACCATTGTCATGTTCTAGCACCCATTTCCAAATCCTTCATGGTATTTTGTTTGGTTCAGGCAGATTTACTTTTTTTGTTTGGGTTTGCAGGCCTGCATGGCAAACAAAGTGGAATTAATTTGTTACCTCTTGCAGTCAAGTAAGCTAAACGTGTGTAAGAAAATAACAGGTCTTTTTAATAAACCAAAGCATTATCCAGCAAGACTAAGTATGCATATCATAATAAACCAAGCATTCATGCAAATTACTATCTGGAAAAAAAAGGTCTGACTTTTCAGCCAATACAAATATATGCTCATTCATTTCTACATCAGATAAATTTATTTAGTAAATGGTTAAAGTAACAATGCAGCTTATCTATCATACTTCTAAAATGTATGCAAAAATAGATTCTTTTCCTTGGTTCCTTTGGATTTTGCACTTGCCCTACATGGAAATGTAATCAAAATCTTTGTCTATTTATAGAACCACAGAGAATAAGGTACTTACTACTGAAAAGAAGAGTTAGTATTGAAAAGGGTGAGTAACAATGTAGTTGTGAAATTTTTGAAGGCTGCATCCCACATAGTGAGAGGATTAAGTAAAAAAGGTAGAATAGGTTTGTATTACACATTTTAAAGGTGTGTATGTGAATGCACACTGCAAACACACAACAAATCATTCCTTCAGGACAACTATATATTATGACTGGTAAATGCTAGCACAATTATAACAGATATCTCATTCTCTCAAGACAGGATGTTGATATTCCACAGATGCAAAATAATTAATAAATTAAATTCTTCTATAAAGAATTCTACAGGTTGTTTCTAAGACTAATACAGCAAATTAAATTGAATTTAATATTACAGCATCACAGTATCACCAAGGTTGGAAGAGACTTCAAAGATCATCAAGTCCAACCTGTCACCGCAGACCACATGACTAGATCATGGCACCAAGTGCCATGTCCAATCCCTTCTTGAACCCCTCCAGGGACAGTGACTCCACCACCTCCCTGGGAAGCCCATTCCAATGGCTAATGACTCTCTCAGTGAAGAACTTTCTCCTCACCTCGAGTCTAAACCTTCCTTGGCACAGCTTGAGACTGTGTCCTCTCATTCTGGTGCTGGTTGCCTGAGAGAAGAGACCAACTCCTTCCTGGCTACAACCACCCTTCAGGTAGTTGTAGACAGCAATTGACAAGCTCTGAGTGGACAAAATTTATTGCACTGAAAGAAAAAGGAAAGAGACACATCCAAGAAGATGTGAAAAAAGTTTCAGGTAGACTGAATTAAAAAGTTTCACTGGAATACTTCTGATGAATACCAAAATTGTGTTTCCTCTCTAATAAGATGCTGGTTTTCACAAGCGATGTCAGCTTACAATATGCCTGAAGAACTGAATGAAGCATGGTGGTGAAACAATTTATGAAATTATGCATAAATAGCCTGTGCAGTTTCCCTATGAGACTTCACAAACCATACTGGCTTTTATTCAGACATCAAAATGTAATTAAGTATGATTCGTTATGTATATTCATGGATTATTCACATCTGAATAATTTGCTTGCTCTAACTGCATTAGTGTATTTGGCCCCAATCTACAAAATATTTTAAGTGAAAAATCAAATCAGAGCAACTTTTCCTGGAGGAAATCACTTTCTCTTTATCTCTCTTTCTACAGATCTAGGGCAATTAGTAGTTTAAGACATTGGATTAGTGTTAGACCATTAATCTAAACGTTTAAAATAATGACAGATGGCACCAATACATGCCGCAGTGTGATCTTGCAGGAAGGAGACCCCAGCTATGGGAGCAACGTCAATTGTCCATATGTTCAGGTTGTGGTGAACATGTTATAGAGAATATTATTTGGTCCCAAATGCCACAATTGCTACTTAAACCAACAAGTGGTTAAACTAGTTCAAGAACTACCCCATGTCAAATCTCTATGTTTTCAGGCCTTTGTCAGGACACTAATTTCTAACACACCAGAGCCAAGATCCATTTTATAAATATGAGAAATCTCCAACCATAAAACTCCTGCCAGATTGTCCTTAACCTTTTGTGTTTAATAGGTCAACATTATTTAAGTGGTATCTGATGATAACTTCTAGAAAAAGACAAAGAGAAGCATTCTAACCTTGCTCTACTCTTCTCTCCTTTTCTTTGCCTCATGTAAATATGTCGGTTTATTCTACAATTTTAAGCATGGCTCAAACAACTTTTACAAGACATTACGAAACCTCACAATCTCCACAGCACACCCTTCAAACAGTAAAGGTGTTGGTTTTGGCCTTGTGGCTAACAAACACATTCCTACTGCTTCTTTAATTAAAGCACATTTGCTTTAACATTCCTGTGTACTGCAAACTCTGTTCCCCCCTCCCCCAGTTTATGGTGACTTACATCAATTTGGGACCCTTTAATATAGCCACATTGCCACATTGTGTGGTTGCAACTAGCACAATAGAAGCCATTTGTTAGCTAAGGACACTCAGAAGCTTTTAAATCACCAACACTAATTTTGCTGTTCATCATATGATGCTATCAAAGCCTAAAGGGTGTTTACAAATCCTTATGAGCCACGATACTTTGTTCAATTGTACAGATATGCTGGAAGAACAGAGAACGGAAAGGGAGCATCAGGATTTGTTCTAGAATAAAAGTATATACTGCTAACAAGGGTATTTAGGTAGAAAGAAATGAACATAGTCATCAAGAGTGTTGTAACAAAGTTTTAAGCAGAATGTAGAAAAAACACACCCATTTCAAAAAGTTGTGGGTTGTTGGGTTGTTTTTTTCGCTAATGAGGTAAATAATACAGTCTAATTTCATTTATTTATTTGAAAATGCTTAGCATCCTGTAACCATGGTAACAATTTGCCTTGCTGAGTGCATCTTTGTTAACATCCCTTCTCTGTAGTAATGTCTCCATCACCATCTGGCACTGACAATTTTCTTGCTTGAGTGAAAATTCCTCCAAAGTATAAAATTCAGGCCATTTATTTTTAGAGGGCTGACTGCCCCAGCTTCTGATGGCTTGTAGAGTCTCAATCAGAAATTCAGTATCATGATTTTGGTATATTAATGAAGGAGAGAAGAAACAGTGTGAAAAATTATTAGATTTATAACTTAATCAGTTGCCTTCTTGTCTTTGTTATATATGGTTTCTCTTTCAAACTTTTTAAGGGGTGATTTTAAAAACCATGTACTCCATCTCACCTCTGTTGTTTCACAGAAAATCAGTGGCATTAGACAGATGGCAAAAAGAATTCCATTATTAATAAAACAAGTTCCAAGGTACCACATGAGGACTAGGAAAACTTTGTTTCCATGGTAAATTCTTTAAGTATAATGCACTTAACAAATACAGCATTCAATACTCAGTGATCAAATGGAAATAATGTAATCACAAATATTAGGTCAAATAAATAACATAAGAACTTAAAAGACCAGCGAAGTAACAAATGTGTACTGACAAGGAGCCAGATTGGAGAGAGAAAGAAGGAAGAGTCCTTTCAAGCATGGGCCTCTCTCCAGTCTACATTTTGATATTTTTGTAACTATTCTGAATTCTATTCCAAAGCAGAAAACAGTACAATTTTATCACAAGTATAAAATCAGCAATATTTTTCAGTTTAGAAATAATATGAGTGCTACTAAATATTTGAGTAAATTAAAATCATTTGGCCTTGCTCTGTTTTGCATATCATGTTATTAAAAGTCAGTTGATTGATACATGGTTTATATGTGTGTTCTTCAAAGTTTCATAAAATCAGCCAAATAATCCTTCTGGGTTTGGGAGGAATACCTGATGATAAAGCTTAGGACGTATTTTATGCATAATTATTTATCTTTGGTGTGTATGAAGAGTGTAGACCAGGCATAAAGATGAAGGCACTCACTCATCCAAGAATGTGCCACTGTCGATTTCTCCTTCCACCGGATCAGAGCATGAAGTGAGAATGCTGATGTGCTCTGTGCAGTGAAAATATGACAGGCTTCTTTATATATAAACAGTTGCTTTTTATGTGTATTCATATGCTCCACCTCAGAGTGATTTCGTGTGGGTTCTGTGGTGTTTGTTTTTGTTGGTTTTTTTTGGTGTGTGTGTGTTTGTTGGTTTTTTTTCTCTGTAAATGTTTTCAGAAAAAAAATAAATAAATGGGGGAATTGACAGTAGCAGCTGAGGCTGGCATTTGGAAACAATGGAGACCAGCATGTAGCCTGACAAAATACATTGATGGAAGAAATGTATTGATCGTCACAATGGGAGAATTGAGAGGCTGTAATGACTTTCAACTTCTAGGACAATTCTGTAGGGTTTGGAAGCGTTTTAAACTGAGCATATTTAACATGAATGGTCAAGAAATAACTGAAGACAAAAATAATGAGCCCTGTTCTGCACAATATAAAGTCAGTCAGAATTCTTGGTGAGAACTCTTTAGGTTACCTTAAATGGTTGTCTTTGATGATTCAACACTGATGTCAATACACCTCCTAAACAACCATTTCACAAACTCTGGGTTGTTTTTTTAATATCACTGCAAGCTTTGGGACTATTCTTTATTTTTTCTTATGCTTATTGAAAGATACAGGACAGAAATTTATTAAGTATTAGATAAATCCTTTATGAAAGGGCTGAGAACAAAGTTCTCTAAGTGTCTAGTTTTACTTTTTGTAAAAGGAGAGTAGCATACACAAAACAACTTCTCTGAAAAAGATCACTACAAATTTCCCTATCAGAGAATACAGCCATAGTATGGAGTTTCTTAAATAACCTGATAATGCCTAATGTTTCTGTTTTCTTCTTCATAGGGTAAAGAAATCTGAATTTATTGATGTAATTCATTCAATTTTGTGTTTTAGATTGTTACACATTGTAGGGTTCTTTTACCTGGAAAAATAAGTCACCTGTTGAAAAGAGAAAAGTTGCTTTTTCCAGTCTTCTTTATAGAGAAAATGTAGTACACATATTTACAGTGGAGAAAAAAAATATCCAAAAGCCAGGTGAATAAAAACAACAGAATGCTAAGCTACAATTTTCTTGAACGGAGATGCACCATGAGTGTGGTGTTAAGACAGATACATAACTTTACACATGATGATTGGGAAGCATTAGCTTCTGATGGGGCCCGCCTCTTTACTGAGTGTGAACACCAAGCCCTCACTTATTGCCCATATCTTAGCAGGGCTAAAGCAAGATGTGTTGAATTGTGATCTTGATTGTCATTTGACTCCAGCAATGTTGTGGAGTTTGATACAGCTTCACAAAAGCGAGCAGCACTTTTAAAAAGAGGCAATGGCACGAAGGTGTGATCTTGTTTAAGTGGCGTTAGACGGGGATTCATTTCATAGAATGAAGGCATCATAGAATGGTTTGGATTTCATTTGTACTACAGGTTATCCTAACCTTAGCCTCATGAAAGGGAATGCTTTGGTAGTTCACTTTCCCTGGGAAGTAGATGTAAGAAAGCCACAGCTTCTGTTTAGCTGATGTCTATTTTGTTTGGACAACAAGTCTATGACTAACAATTTTCTTTTCACAATACTTCCAGAATCCCATCTCAGTGTTTAACAAGAGAAATCACTTCTCCTACCACTGCTAGTAAGAGTTGCAAAGAGCTCAACACAGGGAGAAAAAAAAAAAAAAAAAAAAAAGAGGACATGGATATTTATAAACTTGTTGCAATAATTATAGGCTAAAAGATCAAAACCAGAAGACAGACACCGGAAATTATTTTAAAGGCAATAATCAAATAAACATATCATATTTGACATAAAATAAGAAAATTCTAAGCTATGGGTTAAAAGGAAAGTGATTCAAAAGTATAACCCAGCAGCAAAATAAACAGTCATGTACATAGAGCTACTGTTAACCCGATTTGTTACACCTGAATAGCAGTTTTCACATATGAAGCAATTCAAGCCACGCTATCTTTTTAATTTACATTGTAAAATTTTAATATGACTGAAAAATCATAATGCTAGTTTTAAAGATATATTCAACTTCATACTTTGAACATCCATTCTCAAAATTTACCTTGCAGTATACTTCAGTGTGGCCCCTCATTATTTATAACAGAAAAATTAAAATAAACTAGTAAATGTCAGAAAATACCCACACACATCCATAGGAAAGCCATGCTTGAAAAGTCTTTTTGTGTTCTTAGCAAACTTGCTGTATCTATTCCATCACATTAGGTGCAGTGTTGCAAACTCAGGAGGAAAAACAAGGCTGGCATACTGGAACACACATTTTACATTCACAATTCGCTCAAAACAGATACTGGGGTCTTTGCTGCTCAACGGGATATTTAGGTGCTATATAGATACAAAGACGCTCACAGAGTCTCCAGGTTCTACTATTACTCTCCACTTCAACTGGTAAAACAGTCACTATCCACGCTCATTCCTATTAAAATATCTTTCATCCACAGTACCAAGATAAAGATAATATGTACCACTATAACCTGGAAGTGGGGGGGTCTCCCCAATATAGGCCAAGAACAAGTCTTGAAATTTGACAACCTTCTAGGCTGCATGGGGAGCAGGTGGCTATCATACCCAGAGGTTTTCTGATAGCTATGCAGAGAAATCCTGATCACATTAAAAAAAAAGGAATAAAGCAAAACCCTTTGCATTTCTCTAAAGTAAAACTTAACCCACAGTGATAATACATCCTTCTGAAACTTTTAAAGTGCCATTTTTCTTGACTATTTAGTAGCCCATGCACTTTCTGTCAGACAACTCTATTCAATGTGTCATGTCTATGCAATAAAGTTATCATGAAAATTAATGATGATGTTATGAACCGCAGAATAAAAGCAATTAACTTTTTTCTAAATGCCAACAGTACAAACCTTCTACATCTTAATTAGTTCTCTATCATCTTACTTCATATTTTTCTACATATGGAGTCATTATTTAAACAAAAGACACTTTGGAGACTCATTTTCCAACATGATGGAGTAGCTTTGCTCCATGTTGACAATGTGAATTTATATTTTACCCTAGTCTGGGAAGAATCTTTCCACTGAAAGACTGAGCTTCCTTTCAAATGGACCAAGCACAGACAGATCATCCAAAATCCCTTTGTTTCTAGTTTCCCAGTAGAAATAAAAGAATTATCCTTATCAAGAATTATCCATAAATATCTGCTATAACAGGTTCTTCTGTTCACAGGAAAAAAATGCAAACCACTATATTTTACTGAGTATTAAAGAGACAAACTTGGTTCTACCTTTTCCATTTACTTTCTTGACAAAATCTGAGCAGACCAGTTAGTGTATGGGATAGAATAGAATAAAATAGACCAGGTTGGAAAAGACCTTCAAGATCATCAAGTCCAACCTATCACCCAACACCACATAATCAACTAAACCATGGCACCAAGTGTCTCATCCAGTCTCCTCTTAAACACCTCCTGTGATGGTGACTCCACCACCTCCCTGGGCAGCACATTCCAATGGCAATCACTCTTTTTGTGAAGAGCTTCTTCCTAACATCCAGCCTAAACCTCCCCTGGTGCAGCTTGAGACTGTGTCCTCTTGTTCTGGTGCTGGTTGCCTGGGAGAAGACACCAACCCCGACCTGGGCACAACCTCTCTTCAGGTAGTTGTAGAGAGCAATAAGGCCTCCCCTGAACCTCCTCTTCTCCAGGCTAAACAACCCCAGATCCCTCAGTCTCTCCTCATAGGGCTTGTGCTCCAAGCCCCTCACCAGCTTTGTTAACCTTCTCTGGACATGTTCCACCAACACAACATCCTTCCTAAACTGAGTGGCCCAGAACTGGACACAGGATGCAAGGTATGGCCTAACCAGTGCTGAGTACAGGGGAAGAATGACTTCCCTGCGCCTGCTGGCCACACTGTTCCTGATGCAGACCAGGATACCATTGGCCTTCTTGGCCACCTGAGCACACTGCTGGCTCAGGTTCAGCTGGCTGTCAATCAGTTACCCCCAGGTCCCTCTCCAGCCACTCCAACCCCAGCCTGTAGCACTGCATGGGGTTGTTGTGACCAAAGTGCAGCACCCGGCACTTGTTAAATGACATCATGTTTGGACTCTGCCCACCTGTCCAGTCTGTCAAGGTCCCTCTGAAGAGCTCTCCCACCCTCTAACAGATCAACAACTGTCATCTGCAAATTTACTAATGATGGACTCAATCCCTTCATCCAGATCATCGATAAAGATATTGAACAGGATGGGGCCCAGCACTGATCCCTGGGGAACATCACTAGTGACTGGCTGCCAGCTGGATGTGGCACCATTCACCACCACTCTCTGGCGTCGGCCCTCCAGCCAGTTCCTAACCCAGCACAGAGTGCTGATGTCCAAGCCATAAGCTGACAGCTTGGCCAGGAGTTTGCTGTGGGGGACGGTGTCAAAGGCCTTGCTGAGGTCCAGGTAGACTACATCCACAGCCTTCCCCACGTCCACCAGGCATCCAACCTGATCTTAGAAGGAGATCAGGTTGGTCAGGTAGGACCTGCCCTTCCTAAATCCATTATGGCTGGGCCTGATCCCTTGGCTATCCTGTGAGTGCTGTGTGATTGCACTCAAGATGACCTGTTCCATAATCTTGCCTGGCACTGAGGTCAGGCTGACAGGGCTGGAATTCCCTGGCTCGTCCAGCTGGCCCTTCTTGTGGATGGGCATCATGTTGGCCAGCTTCCAGTCATCTGGGACCACTCCAGTGAGCCAGGACTGTTGAAAAATGATGTACAGCAGCTTGGCCAGCTCATCTGCCAGCTCTCTCAGCACCCTAGGATGGATCCCATCCAGTCCTATGGACTTGTGGGGATCCAAGAGGCTAAGGAGGTCTCTAACTGCTTCCTCCTGGATTATAGGGGAACTATACTGCTCCCTACCTCCATCTGCCAGCTCAGGAGGCCAGTTGTCTGGAAGGCAACTTATCTTGCTATTAAAAACTGAGACAAAGAAGGTGTTAAGTACCTCTGCCTTTTCCTCATCTTTTGTTACTATGTTCCCCTCCACTTCCACTAAGGAGTGGAGGTTGTCCTTGCCCCTCCTCTTGCCATTAATATATTTGTAAAAGGATTTTTATTGTCCTTCACAGCAGTGGCCAGTCTAAGCTCTAAATGGGCTTTTGGCTCTCTAATTTTTTTCCTACATGACCTAGCAACATCCTTAAACATTTCACAGGTAACCTCCCCTTTTTTCCAACGATGGTACACTCTCTTTTTTTCCCCTTAATTCAGTCGGAAGCTCATTGCCCAACCAGCCTGGCCTTCTACCCCAGCAGCTCATCTTCCGGTGCATCGGCACAGCCTGTTCCTGAGCCTTCAAGATTTCTTTCTTGAAGCAGGTCCAGCCCTCCTGGACCCTTTTGTTTTTAAGGGCTGGATCTGATCCCTAATGTGTTCTTACCAAGAAGAACACAGTTTCACTAATTTATTGAGGATTTACTGGGTTTTGCCCATTTTCAGCTGAAATGGAAAAGCTTTCCTACACTGTAAAATACAGATGCAGCTTTTGTTTCTTAATTATTTAGAACTTCAAAGTATGACTTTGTTTTTCTACTGTAGTTGTGCTATGCAGATCTTAGGGGTGTCATGGAAACTAGGAATGTTTCACTGGGCCAACATGTTCCTTCTCAGCTAATACTGGACCAATAACCCATAACAACACTTGAAAGAAGTATCTTTCTTGAAAGAAGTTTTAGATACCTTATTTGATTTTATCTATTCCTCTTGATAATTGAATTCAATAAAGCATTTTATTCCATAATCTTTGTTCTGCATCTATGGTGCTTTATGTATCTGCCTGCTAAACATTGTCAATTTGTACCATTTTAGTAAGAGGGCAGAACTGTGAATCTTGGAAAAAACAACAAAACAAAAAAACCCAAATGACAAAAACTTTTGAATAACTTCTGTGCTTTTGAGTGCAATAATCAAGCACTGCACAACACATTACTTTATAAAGTGCTGTCCTACCCTTACAAATGACACAACTTCTCTATCAGCAGTCTTCCTCTTGATTTTATAAGAAAGATCTCTCTAACCCTGTGTCATCTAAATTAAGATTCTCCAACCAGAATTTAAGTTTACAATATTCTCATGAAACTGGACCCAGAAAATCAGACAGTTCTCTGATCTAATCTACAGTATTAGCTATTCAAAAAGATAGCACACTATATGCATGTAGTCAACTTTATTTTAAATAAGATTAGCCTTTCCCCATCACAACTGTTTTCTGCCAAAGCCCACATAAAGTACCCTTTTAAATATTTTAAGAGCTAATGGATGGCTAGAGGACTTCAGATGTTGCAATGGGATGCAGACCCTGCATGGTGTAAGTTCAGTCACATTGTGGCCAAGAGTGAGAACAATCTAGCCCACTACCTGTATGTGGTACATAGTCCTTCATTTGTATTCTTGCTTAAAATGCTTCAGGCAATTAACTAACAAAAAGTAGGGAGATGTGTTTTTATAAAAAACAGCAAACAGCAGTACAAGGCATCATCATAATGACTGAGCACATTCTGTGTTAAGACTGGTAAGCAGGGGGAGACAAAGGAAAAAGGGAAAAATTACATACCACTATATGTGTTTGTTGTAGTCCTCCCTCTTCTTTCACCCTACAAAACAAGATCCCATACAGCAAGCGTTATCTACCTACTAGGAAGCAGGAGGCAAAAAGACTGTCAATCACAGGGGTATTACATACAGTAAGCTTCCACCCTTTCTCCCCCTTGTATTTAATTTTTTAAAAAATGAAAAAATAATGTAGAATTAGGAAATATAGTCTTACAGAGATAGTTAGCATAACACAAGAATGGGAAAGAGGAAGGAAGATAGGATGGCAGAAAGCAAGATTATGACAAACACAATCACTAGTATGCAATTTCCCGCTTCTGTATGTCATATCTCCTCCCATCCTAGAAACAAGATAAACAAGAGTCCAGACAAGTGGCAAGAAATGAAAATGTCAGCCTGACGAACTCTTCAGTCAGAATAATTCAGATTAAGCAATAGGTCTGGTTGATAACAATAGTGGCAAGAACTTAATCAATGATCCAGTTTCAGCTTTGTACATAGCAGATGCTCTCTCAGTCCTTTGGCCTAGAAGATTAAAATGCTTCCAATACACTGCTCACAAACAGCAGTGATGTATCTCCACGGCACTAAGAAATGCTTATTTTAAGTATTAATAAAAACTTGCTGTCTCACAGAATGAAATAGACCTCTTCTCCACATGAATATGGTCTAGATCAGGGAAGATGCAAGGACACCTGATGGCTCTTAAGAAAAACAAGAGGTATAGCAGTCATATATAATGCTGAAAACCGAAGAAACACACACTACACCGACAACTTCATCTGGAAGTAGTAATTTCATAAAAATAATGAAGTCTCATTCTAACAGATGTTCATTTAGAAGCAAGAGAGAGGTTTCAAAGGGACACACAGAGAAAATTTTAGAATATCCACATTTTGAATTACAGACAATCTTTATTGTCTGGTTAAGTTGTACGTTGAATACACCAGGTACAGAAACTTCTTGACCACTAAGAAGTGGGTTTTGATGATTTTTCTGGAAAGATGATTTAACACCCAATAACTTCCAAGATCACTATCCTAAAATAAGAGAGCTCAGCAGATGTAACCCAGTTTAAATGCTTAAAAATATAAATAGAAACTGATGTTTTAGCTATAAATCAAGTGTGAGGGAATTACTGTTAAGCAGACTGAGGTAGGTAGGTCAAAGTTGGTTTTAGACAAGTTCAAGATGGTTTTAAGAATGTCTCTTGAAATACAGATCTTGCTGAAGGAGGTTATGTCACTGCTTCTATACACATTTAAATCTTAAACTTTAAGTGGGCAATGAAGCTAAAAGGGGAGAAGTGGTGGAGTTAGATACTTATGCATTAACTGGTCAAATGTTATGACAGACAAGCTTTAAAAATGCAGTTTTCTGACATTCAGAACCCACATGGACATGTTCCTGTGTGACCTGCCTTGGCAAATGCATTGGACTCAATGATCTTCAGAGGATATTGTGACACCTTAAACACATTTCTTGTAGCTTCTTGATTATAAAAGAACAGGTTTTGAGAAAAACATAAATCACTCCTCTGTCATTTCACACAGGAGCTACAGTTTGTTCACTAAGCTATAGGAAATGGATTATAATTAAGTTGGACATTTTCAAATCATCCTTTTACAGTATTGGGAAGCTGGCAAAATTTAGAGAATGACTTTTTTAGATTTTTTAAAAGATCTTCATCAAAACTATCTACACCAAATACAAAGGTTTGTACATATGATGTTTAAAATTCTTCAACTGCCTTTGAACTCTCCTTTAGAGCAACATAATTAAGTCAGAGAGAGTAGACAGAGCAAAAAGGAACAGCAAAATGATGGAAGGAGCAAAATTCAAGAAAAGACTGAAAATAAATATTCATCTTCTATAGATCCTTTTTTTTTTTTTCAAGAGTAAACTCAACAGATGTAAGCTTTGAAGGCAAAGTGAAGATCAAATAACCCAACTCTATTAAAAAAATTAACTCAGGTCCAGAAAAAATGTGAAAAATTAGAAATATTCTGTCAGTTCCACAGATCAGAGAAATTAAAGTCACTAGAAAGCAATACCTTATAAATTTATGTTTGCAGTGAGCAAAGACAAAATATTTCCAGGTAATAGACAAGGAAATTGAAAAGCACAGGTCACAAGAGAACAGGAGAATGCAGCACCACCAGATGACCCACTGGTTTAAGGACAAGAAAAACCAGATCCCATAACTACTGCACAGAGGAAAGTGATACAGCTACCATGCTATCTAGTAACCTCTTTCTAAAGATGCTCTTCATGGCTAAGTTAAGTGAATGGAGCCTTCGAGCAGGTTCAAAGTCAGTATCCTTATATGGAAACAGAGGACACAACATCTGTGCTGTTGTACCTACAAAAACATTTTTCCAGAGGAGAAAAGATCTCAGATAGAAATTCCAACAAGAAGCACAAACAGGATCTGCAGCATGGGGCTGCGTTTCTGGCTTTTTGGCTGTGGAGATATTTGTTTTGACCCTACAGCCACCTTGAGCTCCAGTCAAGTCTTGCTTATACGCATCAGTCACTGAAGACAGAAGATAGCAGGCTTGGATTTCCCATACAAGTTCAAACTCCCCTCCTTCATACACTTTTTATTCAGCAGGAATGTCTCGCTAGACCTAGCAGTCAGATTACATCATTGTTAAATGCAGTCTGCTGTCAGATACATGGTGCCTGCCCAGATTAATTAAAGTAAAACCTGCACAGCATACATGGTACAGAATACAAAATAAGGCACAAATCTCACTGCACAGTGCTGGCAGCACAAGCATAATGCTTTTAGGCTCATAAAGCCTCCACTCAGTCATCCCCATTCCAAACAATACCTACAATTTTTCCTGCCAAAAACACATTAATGGCCATGAAACCCACAGAGAGCACAGTAAGCGATGTTACCCACTCCTGATGTCTGGAGGATCATTTAGAATGAAAAGTTTGCCAAAAATTATATTAAAAAAATCCTACAGTGCAAAATGTGTTCTTTGGCAAAAATCATCAGAGCATTGATTCTATTTAAACATAATCTTGCTGAAAGGATGTATAGAAATGCTTATCACTCTTTCTAGTATAAAAAAAATAAAGCATATTGTTTGATCCCAACCATCTCTACTGAAGTTTCAGAAGCTGTTTGAAACATAGTGACTTCCTTATACAGAAGCTATAACATGCTGGAAATACCAGTTGAAACACTGTACTTGATCAAAATCTGAATTGGTCATTTACCTGGTTGTAAATATCATATCCTAAAGGTTCATCTCAACATCACTAGAGAGATGGTTGTTTTTTTCCCCCTCTCAGAAGACAAGTACTCCACCTGGGAGTTCTCCTACTGATTTGCAAAACAAATGAGTTTTGGTAAAATTTTGTATCCATGTAAATGCCATTATTTTAACAACCAGTCTCACTGGTCTGAATAGAAGACAGCCAAAATACTGAGTCAGAATCAGGCAGTGCAGTAACAAAAAGAAAAGCTATTTCTGGAAAAGAGAGAGCCTTTTCTAGCTGGGACACACTCTGTTTAAAAAATGATGAATGTACACAGAATAAAGAGTATGAAGTGAATGACTATTAAAAAAGAGAATGACTAAATAATAAGAATAGTAACAAGAAGACCACCTATTGGGCAGTGGAGATGAAGGACAGCTTGATCTATTGTAAAGACACATCAGTTGCCAGAGTGCTTAGAGAGGCAAATAAAAAGAAAAAAAGCCAAGAAATATACAAGGACTTTTAAAAAGGCTACTGAGGGATTATTTAATGATTTAACTAGGGAGAAAGCACAAATAGAATTTTTTCCCATAATTCTGAAAAGATGATATGTTCAGCTATATCTGCAGTCTGCATTTTAGCATGAGCTCGAGCAGAAGACACACACCTGAAAATAAAATTCAGACATTGGAACTTCTGGTTTCCTTGAAAGTCTGTTTGGCAAAGGAGGTGGAAAGATTTGGGGACGGGAAGGGAAGGGAAAAAAAAAAAAAGAAAAAAAAAAAAAAAAGAGAGAATAACCCCAAGAGGACATAAAAATGAACCCTGGGGTAGTTGAGGATGTCCCTGCTGACTGTGGGGAGGTTAGACTAGATGACCTTTGGAGCTGCCTTCCATCCCAGACTACTCTATGATTCTATTGAGAAGCAGACTGAGGAAATGAGACAGTTAAAACTAACTGACTGTGCTCTGACAGGATGTCAGTTATACTGAATATTTCTATGACAATATGCAGTGCTCAGAGCTAGTATAGTGCATTTTCCCACTTCTCCAAGTGACAGAGGCAATGTGTGACACATGGGGCAATAACGTCAACATAAGTTTGAATACTGGTGTATGGATTTTTTTCCTCATCAGCTGCCTTTTAAGATTGCTGGTTCAGGAGAAATTCAACATGAGTTAGCAACATGTACTTGCAGCCAAGAAAGCTAACTGAATCCTGGATCAAACTGAAAGAAGCATGGCCAGCAGGTTGAGGAAGGTGATTCTCCCCCTCTACTCCACTCTTGTGAGACCTCATCTGGAGTATTGTGTCCAGCTCTGGAGCCATCAACACAAGGAAGACAGGGAACTCTTTGAACAGCTCCAGGAGAGAGCCATGAAGCTGGAGCACCTCTTGTGAAGACAGGTGTGCTGGGTTGAGGCAGCCCCCTCTCTCCCCACCACGGGCAGGAATAAAACATTCAAGACAAATGGATTGCAAAAGTGATGAAAGTTTAAATGGAAAGCAGTGAATGTTACAGAAAACCCAAAGCGCAGTGACAGAGAGATCCCAAAGCAAACCCAGAGGCATCCCATCCCATTCCCACCTGAGGGTACACTCGAGACCCCCAGGGCTCCTTCTTCCCCCTCCCTTTACTAGGCTAGTCTCAGCTGGCCAGGCCTGAGACTGCCCATCCCCCCGTGGCCTTGGGCCTAGCCAGGCCCAAAGCCAGCAGACATCTCCCCCAGTTACCGGCTGGCGGAGGAGAAAGAAAAGAGAACGTGCTAGACTCCGCACTGCATCTTGTAATGGTGCAAAGAATTATGGTAGGAAATACACAATTTCCTGTGTCCATCCCTCTGGGCTGGACTTCTGGACACAGGAAGTGAACACACCAGGGGGGCACCCAGCTCAAACTGCAACAACAGGCTGAGAGAATTGGGGCTGTTCAGCCTGGAGAAGAGAAGGCTCCAGGGAAACTCTATAGGAGCTTGCCAATATTTGAAGAGGGCCTACAGGATAGCTAGAGAGGAACATTTTACAAAGGCACGTAGCAACAGGACAAGTAATAATGGCTTCAGACTAGAAGAAGCTAGATTTAGATTAAACACGGGGAAGAAAATTTTCACCATGAGGATAGTGAGACACTGGAACAGGTTGCCTGGAGGAGCTATGGAGACTCCATCTCAGGAAGTATTCAAAGCGAGGCTGGATGGTGCCTTAAGCAACCTGGTCTAGTAGGAGGTGTCCCTGTCCATGGCAAGGGGGTTGAAACTAGATGATCTTGAAGGTCCCTTCCAACTCAAACCATTCTGATATGAAGACATGTACAAAATGAGATATACCTTGCTCCTGGACCCTTACTGGTGCTTTGTTGCTTATTGTATGGAAAGTTATTTTGTGGGCTAAGAGAAGAAGGAACATAGGAAAATAAGATTAAGGCAAAACCTGAAAAATAGGACAGAAAATATCTTTCAATGAGGCTCAGCTCTCTGCAAGATGAGCATAAAGAGCAGTATTTAAATCACTAGAGAACCAACAGTATCTTAGATGTTGAAAGTGAAAGGAAGAAAGGAATGAACTGCCAACTAGATGAGAGTATGGAGACCAGTTTTCAGTCCTTCCTCCTACAGAGATACTGCTCAAAGAAAAAAAGTTATTTCTATTACTCTACCAGGCTTACCCAACTGTATCCATATTTCAAATGACCTTTGTTACAGTTGCCACAGTGACACATTTAAGAGAGATGGTTCCTTAGGGCAGGATGTAATTTCTAAGCTGTATGAAAGCTAAAGCATGTGAATCAACTTTGCTCTCAGTTTTTTTCAGCACACCGTTGTGTTCTGGACTGTAACTGATTATCTGTGGTGCTACTTTTATATAAGTAACTGGTCTAACTGTACAATCTCTGTGCAAAGCTAGTTGGTTGTGGCTGTTCGTCCACCATGTCTTTGAAAATACTACTTGCTGCGTTAATTCTGCCAAAAGACAGATATTTTATGGCCATATAAACATTTGTTTGTTTGAGAATACACAACAAATGCTACAATTTCTAATTTAAAGCAGCACTCTGAGTGTGAGTCATACAACAATACTAAAACATGCCAAACTTCAGCGAATAGCATGTAATAGTCATCACAAGAGAGAGAAGAGAAAATTCTCTAGGAAATAGATACAAAAGCTTTACAAAAGAGAAGAGTAAGAACAAATGATGAGAAGATATACATAAAGGATTTGAGAAAGTGTGATTCCAAAGTACACAAGCAGAACCACCATATGAATAAAGTGAGGCAGCACACTTAGAGGCAAGGAACATTGTGGAGAGATGGCAAAGAACTGGCGACAACAGAAAAAGAGAAAGTGTGTGCGTGCAAGAGAGAGACGGTGGCTGACATCAAAAGAAATTAAAATAGAAGCTAATTAACAGAGGAGGGAAGTAGACATTTAAAAGAGCTGAAAATAGATTTTTTTAGAGAGAGTATAATTAGTCTTGAAAAGAAGTAATACATTAAAGAAATATCCACGCAGTAGAGTGCAGGTAAACAAATGACACTTCAACATCTTTCTAGAAATAACATTCTTTTCTGTAGCTCTCAACAGCACACCATTCTAATTGCTGAAAATAGTTTCAAGAACCTATAAAAATTCTACAATACATCTATGCATTTAGACATACCATTTAAATACCCAAGGTCCTAGAACTGTGTTTGGATACTGAGATCTTTTTGTGTGCTATGATAATTCACTCTAATGGGTGACATTTGGGCTGTTTTTAAAACTCGTAGCAACCCAAACACTGGAATGGGACCTAAGCTGACAAACATCAGTTGTGGAAGTATTGATTATATCCCCTCAATGCATTGCTTACTAACCTTTTCTTTGAATAATGTTATGTGCTAAAGCAATAAGAACACACTGTGCTGAGCTGTAACAGCTTGAATCCAGGGCTGGCATTTTGTCCAGTCTGGATACCAGACAGCTGTTGAGTGGTATCTAACTTGTATCAGCAGTTATTGTGGGTCCAGCACATTGTACTGAATGACGTCTTGCTTGTTTCCTAATCTATTTCTTTTTTAAGTCGTCTTGGCTTTTCTACTGAAAAATCTCAAGGATAGTCTCAAAAGGAAATAAAGAGAAACTTAACAATTCATAGATAATGAATCACCTACCTGTCTCCCATACCTTTGAAAGCTCTTTACTCTCAAACGGTAAGTTTGACTCAGCCTTTGTAAGTTGCAACTTGTCACATAAGACTAGTGATTACTGCACTAGATTACTGCACATTCCCTTCATCCTGCTCTCCAATGATTGAATAAAGGAATACTCAGTTATCTCCTCTATGTACTAGCCTCAGAAAGACCCATTAAAGAATGCTTTATAGATTATTTTTCTAATCGCAGAGCTTCCATCCAGGTAGCTAAAAATGATTTTCCAAAATGCTCAGCAACTGACATGTTTAGCATCTTCATAAAAAGCTTATGTCTCCTTTTCATAGCTAGATAAGATTGGGCTATCTTGCTGGTGTTTTAGAAAAAGAAAAATCTAGTTTAGGAAACAGAGTCTCATTTCACAGACACTAAATGAAAAATACCTTAGTGGCACTGGAGTTAATTTGGACCTTCAATACATTTTCCAGTATGATGTCCAACTCTACAAACATGGTAAGTGGAAACAAAGTTACAGCCTGCTACATATTCTTTTAATGTTTGTGAAATAATAAGGAAAGACAGAATAAGACATAAGCAAATTAAGATAAAAGGCAGAAATCTGTTCACTTACATATGCTCAGAGCTACCAAAGAAGAAAGTCTATTTACCAACTGAATAAAACATGATAGTTCATAATATGCACAACAAAATATTCATCTGAGTTTAAATAATTTATTACCATGGACTAATCGATGATTTTAAGTTCCTAACACACTGCCCTTCAAAACAGTAAAACTTTGGCTTCACATGCCAATATTGAATTTTCGACTGATTTTATTTCCCCCCTAATGAATTCCCACCTTAAAACATCTTGAAATTTGTCTACAAGTAAGGCAAATGCAAAAAAAAAAAAAAAAAAAAAAAAGGGGGGATTGATTAAACTCACAAGAGATATATATTGTGCAAATGAGTATAAGTAAACACTTCTCTTCTTTGGGTGATGCGATAGTAGTCAACCAATTGCATACACATCCAAGTGGAAGTTATTTTTCAAAGATGGAGACACACCACATTTAAAACTTTGGCTTAACAGAAGAATAGTATCACCACTGAGGAACAGCACAGAATTTTAGCTAACATCTTATGTGCTAAAACTCATCACTACCACCCTTGCTGATTCAGAGTAACCTCTTCTGTACTTAGAATCATAGAATCAATAAGGTTGGAAAAGACCTTCGAGATCATCAAGTCCAACCTATCACTCAACACTATCTAATCAAATAAACCATGGCACCAAGTGCCTCATCCGGTCCCCTCTTAAACACCTCCAGTGATGGTGACTCCACCACCTCCCTGGGCAGCACATTCCAATGGCAATCACTCTTTTTGTGAAGAACTTCTTCCTAACATCCAGTCTAAACCTCCCCTGGTGCAGCTTGAGACTGTGTCCTCTTGTTCTGGTGCTGGTTGCCTGGGAATAGAGATCAACCCCCACCCAGGTACAACCTCCCTTCAGGTGGTTGTAGACAGCAATAAGGTCTCCCCTGAGCCGCCTCCTCTCCAGGCTAAACACCTGTTGCCCTTCTCTGGACACACTCCAGCAAGTCAACATCTTTCCTAAACTGAGGGGCCCAGAAATGGACACAGGATGCAAGGTTGTTCTAGGTTCACATCACAGGGATGGAAATTCACTATATATCAGCACAAGTAACATGTAATTAAGAAAACTAAAAGGCAGCAGGCCACACAATTATGAAAAATACTGTATCCAGTTTCTATTGATTTAATTATTATAATCAATTGACAAATTTAAGACAAATTAGTGTTTTTTTTTTCCAACCAGCATTTCAGCTTAATCAGTAGATTGCACTACAGGCCACAGCTTGAGCACATCCTCTTAATTTAAGCAGTTCAAAATACTGTTAAATTTTCTGGTTTAAACTACTGTCAGTGACTCTGGAAAAGAGGAAGCTTTTAAATTTTACCCACTTAGTGATTTTTTTATTAAGTTCTATATGAAATTAAGGTTTCTGGATTTTATTGATGCTTTCACACACTGCTAAGAAATTCTTTGATAATTATTAAGGATAAATGGACTCAAAAAAAAGGGGGGGGGGGGAAAGGCAAGCAGCAAGATCTTCCTGTTCCCATAGAAAAATGTCCTTATCTAGCAGCAGGAAGAGTGACAAATCAGCTGTTCCTGAATTGAGACAAGAGGAAATCAGCTGTTACTGGCATAGAGGGATGATGCTGCCACACTTCAAGGAGACTGCACATCCAAGAATGCTAAACCTTCTGGACACAATGTCCCCACATGGCACTGTCTCAGCCCACTGTGAAACTGCCACATGTTAAATCACTTGAAGCATGTGAATACAACATTTTCAGCCTTATAAAGCCTCTTATATGGTATTTCTGGATGTAAAGAATTTTACTATTGGCCACAGTTCTCACTGTGCTAAGCATGGTTTACAGAGCAATGTCAAGGAGTATTTACAAAATGTTTTTATTTTTACATGCATCTTCAGCTTTCATAATTGTTCTTTTCCTCATTTGGGCTCGAATTCAACCTAGCAAAATACTCTCTTTAAGAAAATCCACTGCGATGAAGATTGGATGTGATACCTGCTTATATTTTCACTTAAGCACCTCTCAACTCCAAACAACAACAGCAAAAACCACACACACAAAAACCTAAATAAAACACAAGAGGGTGGATTACTTTATCATCTGTGAAATTCTTCCCACTGGCTGAGGCTTAAAGGATACTTTTTCCTTCATTATTGTAAAAGACAAAACCCCAAAGTCTTTAACAAAACTGCATAAAAATATAATTTTATTATGGAATGAATCAGTTTATTAGGGCATGAAAATTACCCAGATGATAAAAACTAAGTATTTTCACCAAAAAAAAAAAAAGAGATTAACAAGACATGTCTACAATTATGCTATCCCCATCTGCATGAAAAATTGCAACCAACAAGAAATTGAAGAAATTAAAGTTTTGCTTCTCATAAGAACATTTAATTTATATATTATAAAGTTCTCTGGCTGGTCAAATTCCAAAATAGAAAAGGAGTGTCCACCATCCAAACTCTGTTGAGGGAAAATACACTGGAAAGGAGCTAGTTTCCACTTACTGTCTCTGACATGAGGAGGGAAGAGTGCAAGTGGTACAAATTTAAGCCCAGCAGCCACTTACTCCACCATTCCTGAGCATCCTTCAGAAAACAAAATGCTTGAACACTATTAATCAGGGTACTCTTTAAGGGTCTTATCTTCAAAACCTTTATTTTGGGCTGTAAGTGCGTGTTGCACCAGGCATTGTACCCTGTGATGAATGACGTGAAGTCTGCACACTTGTATTAAAATCTAAATAAAAAAATATTTGGAGGCTTTGGTTTTAAATGAAAATGAACAAAGAGTTCAGTTAATCTTCCAGAAAACAAGGATTTCATTTTATAAAAGTTTGATATTTTGAAAGTATGTGATCTTTCAAACTTTCTTTAGGGTGAGACTAAAACAGAATTGGTTGAAGAAAACATGAATGCAAATTACAGAGAAGAAAATTAATTGTGGAAGAACAAACCCCTACCTTTGAGATGTTAGAGGAGTGGTATTGTAGAACACCTTTCTCAGAACAGTAGTGGAGAAGAAGGAAAAACATCAGTTTCTGACATAGAACGATTTTAAAAATGGATAGCTATGTTGCCTGCAACAAGAGGGCAAAACTCTACCTAAGTCCTTCAGTAATTGTATTCTCCAGTTCCTGACAGTTATGTCCAAACAAAACCATTCTCCATGACTCTGCTAAAGTCAACATAAAATTAATTTTTTTCAAATAATATAGGAAACAAAAATGTGAAAGGTGTGGTGATTTTTTTAAGACAATCAGGAGAGATGAAAGTGCAGGGAGATAATTACAACAGAGCTCTTTGGTCCAGTTACTCGTAGGCAGCAGGAACATGAAAAGGCAGGAGGTTAATTATACTCTGTAAATAATGTTTTCAAGAGAACAGCTTTGGTAAGTGTAATAGGTTTGCTGAAATTTGTCACCATTTTTTATTGCAATCACCTGTCGAGAAATCCTTGCTAGCTTCAGCATCTGTGGAGGAAGTGATACATGCAAAAGCCCTAGATGATATCAACAATTCTCACATGCAATTTGATCTGTATTTCTGAGTTTCCCCACCTTCAGTTTTGTGACTCAATATTATTGTTCCTCTTAGATTTACAGTTTGAAACATTTCAAATGCACTACAGTGTTTCAGAAAAACACACAATTCCCAGTTACTCCCTACAATGAGTGAAAGTGCCATCACACATAGTGGTAAATCACTTTTGCCTTCCACAGTAACCATGTCATTTATATGCCATTTATGTTGGGTTTTGTAACATTGTTCAGAAGAGCGCTATGAGCATTGTTATAATTTCAGCACTGCCAGCGCGATGTTTACATTTTATTGTTACCTGATGCTTTTGCCTCTGAGAAGTAGAGATATGGTTCCTGATATCAGATAAACTTATAAATACCAACATAAAAGCGCTGCTGATAACAGAGTTTGGAATAAATCATTGTTATCTGGACAGGGAAATGCCAATGATAAATTCAAGTCAATAGAAAGACAACAGGCTGTGCAAACACAGAGGTTGTTCTGCACATTTTCCAGCCTCTTCTTTCGCTGCAGCAACTCAGTTCCATATGCCCCCTTGCCCAGTGTCTTTGCTGAGGAAACATGGAAAAGAACACTCACAAGTAATGGAAGGCTTGAACATTATGGTAATGGAAAAAGCCACAAGCCATGTTACAAGCCATATATATATATATATGTGCAAAAGAATATACTTATCCGTGAGTCTATGGAATTCAGAGACTCGGACTTTTGCCTTACTGCATGTACAGTGTGAAATTACATGGGATAGTTTTGATTCCTTCACTTCAACACTGGAATAAAAATTGAAGATGATGATTTATATATTTAAGAGGGTTATTTTCAGTTAATGAAAATGAGCAGCTTGGAACAACCTTAGAGCAAGTTCTGGTCTGACTGTGCAAATAAGAGAAATTTTCTGAGATGTAATGGATAAAGAAAAGAACACTATTGGCCCAAATACATCTGCTCTGTTAAAGAAAAAAACCAACAGACTTGTATTCCTAATGTATATATTGGTTTGTTTGATGGTTTGTCAAATGGCGTCTGCATAATATGGAAGTGTTCAGAAGTTAAAAACTTTAGCAAGAAAAAAATTCAAATATTTCCTGGATGTACCTTTGGAAATTGTAAACATTTTTATTAGACATAGGCCCATAGGAACAATTATTGTTCAGCCTTAAGAAAAGAAGGCTTATCACCATGTTTGTGTATTTAAAGGGTGGCTAAAAAGAAGATGCATTTTTTGAAGAAAGACTTCCCCAGATAATTCTTGAGATCCCTTCCAAACTGGTATTCTATGATTCTGTTATTCCTTTTGCAATGTCAGATGTCTCCAAATGTTAACCCACAAAAAAATCCCTGAAATAACATGACTGATGAAATTGGGATTGTATTCCATTAAAGAGGTTTACTGGTTTATTTAAAGCATCATCTCCACTACTATGATTCAGCTGAGGTGTGCGTTGGGAGAGAATACTGTAGCAGTTTCGGCTGGGTGCCCTCTGCTGTGTTCATACAAGGTGTACTTCCTGTGTCCAAAAGTCCAGCCCAGAGAGGTGGACACAGGAAGCCAGGTATTTCATCCCATAATTCCCTGCACCACTATAGGGGGGGGTGGGGGTGGGTGGGCAGAAGGAGCCCTGGGGGTCTTAGGTGTACCCTCAGGTGGGGATGGGATGTTTCTGGGTATGCTTCGGGATTCTTCTGTCACTGCGCTTCTGGCTCTCTGTAAACATTCACCACTTCTCATTTAAACTTTCCACCACTTTTGCAATCCGCTTGTCTGAGTTGTTATTTTGCCCATGCTGGGGAGGGGTTCAGCCTCAACCCATCACAGATACCCAACAAAACAACGAAAAAAAGCACCCATGCTCTGCCTTCTCTATGCTGCTCCACCATCTTTTCATTATTTCCCACACTTTGGCTCACTCATCTGAATTTGCTCCAAAAATGGTATTTGGTTTTATCACCAAAATAAAAACCCCTCATTATTCTGAATAGTCTTCAATAAAAAGCATAAATAAAACTAAAGAAGTTTCTCAGCAGGATTTGTTGTTTTTTTCCTAAATGCACTAGTGAAATAAATGAACTTCAAAATACTCTAAGGCAGTAAAGGTTGGACCTTTCCAATTACACTTACAAAATGTTATGATGCACGAGATGGGTCCAAGAAAGATTCAATAACCTGGTGCACAAGACATATTACTGATACTACCATAAAGCTGAAACAATCCTGACCAATACATACCAGGGCTGTTAAAAGCAAACAAACAAAAACCATGAAATAAAACTCATCAGCACTCCTTTTTATTTACTTACAGTTGACAACATTTAATCTGGAGTTAAAAACAAGGACCTCGCTATATACTCGTAAAAATCAGTGAATTTTACGATCAGCTACTTTCGGGTTATTAAGCAATATATAACATGTACTGCTGAATCGTTCAGAAATAAAACCCCAAACCTATTGACTAGACAGTCCACATAAACCAAAAGCCTTTAAAACATTTCATAAACCAGGAAGATTTTGCACATACAAAGGCAAAATGGAATTTAGTTTTGTAATCTTCTGTTTTCTTCCTACATTCAGATTAATTGATAAATATAAACTCTGTTAATCTAGCTAGTGCATCCTTGGATTAACTTGGATGTTAGTAATTGTATCTGCTTAACTTCATAATTTTTCAAGGTACATTTGGTGCATCACAGTTGTTTATTTCAATAATGCTTCATTCTTTATTTATTTTTTTTTTTTAACTTCATCCTGTGCTGAAACAAGTAATTGCAAGAATAATGCAAAAGCGTAATACAATAAATCCAGTTGGTACTAGGCTACTGAAACATACCATATTTGAAGTCTTGAAACTAAGCATCACTAATTATCACAAAAGCTTTTCCTCCTACTAACATGGTAAAAATAAAGTAGATCCAGGAGAGCTAACCAGGATGATGTGAAGATCACTATGAAGGACACAAAAATAAAAGGCACGAAGCATAGAGTTCCTGTCTCTGTTTCTTTGCTGTTTGTTACATATTTTTTTGTCGTTTTTAGGACTCATAAAGGCTTGAAAGGTTTGGCTTTAGGGGGGTCATGAAGTCTGCAGCTTTATACAGACAGTCTAGGTATACATAAGCATGTTCAGATCCCAAAGAATGGTGGAAAATAATGGAGGCAACATTTTTTAACTCTTTGTTTCATGTGATGAAAAATTGGAAGAGGGCAATCAAGAAAATGCAAGAAGACTGAAGTGTGAAGAGAAAACAAGAGTAAAATGAAAAGTAATGGTTTGTTTTTCTGATGGTGAAGAACAGTTATTACTTTAAGTAAGGGGTAAGATGAAGACTAACATCTTTCAAGACTTGGGTTTACTTTATCTTCTAGAGGAAATTAAGACACAGGCTTTCTGTAGTTCTGTTCCTGAATCATATCTAAAACCACCAAGTATTTGTTGCTTTATTCACATGCACGCTCATTTGTCATTACTCTAGCTTCTCTGTCACAAGTGTTAGGACAACTTGAATTCCCTACTTAGATAACCACCAACTACTCACACATAAGTGAAAAAGAATTAAAAGGCAAAAATTAATATATCCTTCTTTCAACAGTAGCAATCTCTTCACTACTCATTTCAAGGTTTTAATGTAAAAAAATTTAATAAAGGAAAATTCTATATAGGAGAAGGAGTAACTGTGAAGGTGCCTGTGTCAGATTCTGCTTTTGTATTATTCTGTGCTTTTTATAAAGCCTACATAAATCAGATTAGATGTTAAGATCATTAAAGGGATTTGGATGGGGAATGAAAAACATAATTGATGAAGCCTTAGATGCTTGTTTACCATAAGGTAGCTTTAAAAATCTAAAACTGTTATGACAGCTTTGGATTCTTCAATATTATTTTTTATTTAAACTATTTTGGCTTCTGCTCAGAAATATTAATGGAAATCAGGAGCTTTCTCCCACTTCCTGCATATTTCATATAATGATCTAAGAGCAGCTCATCAGCAATTCTTCAATGCAGTAGTACAGGGTGATACTTTCTTACAGTAAAAGAAGAAAAAAGAAAAAAGAAAAAAAAGCAAAAAAGAAAAGAGAGAGAGCAGATGAGAAAAGACGTCAAAATAATGATATGCCAAATCCAAACATTTGGCTAGAACACATTTGTCATTTTTCACGAGAGTGGATTGTCTGTGTGTGTGTGTGTGGTAGGAAGGGGAAAAGGAGGAAAATGAAAGTCAAGAGAAGCAATACTTAAGTAATGTCCCCAGCAAGGGCAACATTAGAAATATGAAGACCCCATTGAAAATACAGTTGCTACAAGACGTAACAGGTGTAACCTCAGTGTCCATGCCTCAGTGGCTGTTGATTATCAGGCTGCTTTTGGTCCAATGACTAAATAGAGTAAAATGGTTAAGAAATTGCACAGATGTGTGTGCCCATGAGCTCATCTCCCAATCATAGATATTCACACCTGCTGTAGCATGGAACATATTGAGATTCAGACATATCCTATGGGTGGGGAAATTACCCCTCCCAGCACTTCCTTCATGCCACTTGTACTACAAAGAATTCAATATCTTGAGCACAAGCCCTAAGAGGAGAGGCTGAGGGAGCCGGAATTGTTTAGCCTGGAGAAGCAGAGGCTCAGGGGAGACCT
Organism: Dryobates pubescens; assembly: GCF_014839835.1. Classification (NCBI taxonomy): domain Eukaryota; kingdom Metazoa; phylum Chordata; class Aves; order Piciformes; family Picidae; genus Dryobates; species Dryobates pubescens. Next base: position 13,678,886 of record NC_071618.1, on the reverse strand, counting down.
TATTGCTCTCTACAACTACCTGAAGGTTGTAGCCAGAAGGGGGTTGGTCCCTTCTCTCTAACAACCAGCACCAGAACAAGAGGACACAGACTCAAGCTGTGCCAGGGGAAGTTTAGGCCCGAGGTGAGGAGAAAGTTCTTCACTGAGAGAGTTGTTAGCCATTGTAATGGGCTGCCCAGGGAGGTGGTGGAGTCACCGTCCCTGGAGGTGTTCAAGAGGGGATTGGACATGACACTTGGTGCCATGGTTTAGGCATGAGGTCTGTGGTGACATGTTGGACTTGATGATCTTTGAAGTCTCTTCCAACCTTGGTGATTCTGTGACTGGCAAGACTGCCATTGAGGAAAGGCTGAGAAAACTGGGTTTGTTCAGCCTTAAGACTCCCTTTTTACGCAGGAATCACACAGAAAAAGACAAGGGGTAATGGCTGCAGTTACTCCTGGGGAGATTCCAATTGGAAACAAGAGAAAAAAAATATCAGAATTACAATCAGCTGTTGGAATAATTTCCCCAGGGAAATGGTGGATCCCCCAACATTCAGATTTTAAGTGTATTCAGACTCCCCTGAAGCCTAAATCCTATTTCTTATATTTTTAATTTGCAAAATAACCCTGAGACAGAAAAAAACAAAAACCAAACACCCCCTCACAAAAAAAGAAAAACAAAAAACCCAGCAGAATTGCCCTCCTCAAAATGCAAACAACCAGAATTGCCTTACTCAACTCAAGTCAAAGTATGATTCACCACACAATACCGTTTTCCATAGCAACTGCTGCAAACGAATTATTGTTACACATGCACACTCATATACACATGTCCAATCATAAAACAAAAGCTAATCCCCTATTGTTTCCCAAAGAAACACCAAAAATCTGGGCCATTTGCAGGGAAAATCAAATTTAAGATAACATGCTTAGAATGGATAACTAGTTTTCCTTTCCCCCCCCCCCCCCCCCAGGGTGAAGTGTGTGTGATTTTTCTTTTTTTCAAAGACAATGAAGAAAAGTATTATCTGGATCCATCAAACTGTTGCTACAGGAAAGGGAAAAAAAAATTCTGAACTCAGCTATTGGTTGCTTCCATTCCCAAAGCACAAAGGTTTTGAGCAAAAGTTCAGATCAAATTCTGTTGAAGAATATTGGAAAATACTGGAAAATTTTCAACATTTTAATTTTTACTTTGAAGTGTTACATAAACTAGGAATCTCCACAAGTCTGCTGTGTGTAGGGAGTGTAAGAGTTTTCTGTAAGCTCAGAAGTTCCATAAAGAAGGTAGAGAGTGCAAGTGTACGAAGAACTATGGCACCAAATGAAGCTGGGACAGGGCAGTTATAAAATAAAAACAAATAAAATTAGTCATCAAGCCTTTTGTCAGTGCATACATAGAATTAATTGAGACATAAAAAGGCTGCAAACTGATCTGACCAGTTCCCTGGCAAATATTCTGAGTCAAGTTTAAAACAGAAAAAAAAAAAGCTCAGCCTGAGGACAGGCTGAGGGAGCTGGGGTTGCTCGGCATGGACGACAGAACAACCCAGAGTAACCCTATAGTGGTACCTTCCAGTACTTAAATAGGGCCTAGAAGATGGGCAGGGAATGTTGATCAGAGCATGTAGTAAGATGAGGAGTAACAGTTTTAAACTGAATGATGGTGGATTTAAATTAGATATTAGGAAGTAGTTATTTACTTTGAAAGTGGTGAGACAATGAAACAGGTTGCCCAGAGAAGTTGTCAATGTTCCCTGTCCAAAAGTGTTCAAGGCCAGATTAAACTGGGCTTTGAGCAACTTGATCTAGTGGAATGTGTCCCTGCCCAGGGCAATGGAGCTGGAACTAGATGAATTTACTGTCCTCTTTCAACCCAAACCAGTCAGATTATATAAAAACATACTACCTCTGACTCTGGACTTCTCTAAACTGCCTGTCACTGGAAAATTACTAGCAACTTTCTGGAAAAAGTCTCTCCTCCTATTATTCCCAATATACCTATTAATGATTAATAGCAAACAGTACCTTTGCTTTGAAAGAGTAATTCCAACACTGTTACATGTAACTGCTTGCATACTTGCCTTTAGATAACCATAATCAGTCCCAAAGGAGAAAATGCCCAACATGCCATCTACAGAAAAAAACCCTGAGCAGAAGTGATCATCATGCTGTAAGGCATGAGCTTAGGTGCTGTATGTGGCAGCAGGGAGGCAGAGAGGACCTCAGCCTGCCTCTCCCTCCTCCTCTCAGCGTAAGCCTGGACCAGAAAGCATGCAGAGCACAGATGAAGAACAATCATGCTCCTACCATGCACCAGTGATGAAAATCCTGTTGATTATATGCCAATACATTCTTAAGATCCATTGAAAACATCTTCACAAGAGGTATTTGCTTTAGAATAGAAAAAGTCAGTGTTGCTTTTAGCAATACGAAGTCAGTTTGATAGAAATAACTAAATATAAAGAAACCCGTGGCAAAGTACATGTTTTAAGTACTGTTTCTTATGAGATTCACATCATGGTGTGTACATACTGTTGTCCAGCACACTTGAACCAAAATCTGCCACAAACCCTGGAAGGACCCAAAGTGCCTGAAATGAGCTTTACACAGAGAGCTTGATAGCTTTCCCCTCACAGACAGCTGCAGATGTTCAGGAAAAAACAAACCACAAAAAACCAAACCCCACAATTAAAAAAAAAATCCCAACAAAATCATACTAATATGACAAAAACTGGTCAAAATACCATGCAAAGAAGTGATTGAAGTACTGTATTTTTGAACAAGTAGATTTGATTTGATTTACTATTCCTTTAAGCCACTTACTGGATGGCAGTAGAAATTTAAATTATCAATATAGCATGGTATTAATACTCAAAGCACCAAATACACTCTATGACAATTGTGTTCCAGAAGGTGAGAGTGCAAACTCTGGAACACTTCCCAAAATAAAATAAACAGAGGGAGGAAGTAAATGCCTTCTAAGAAAACCATCCTATTTTTAAACTAGTCTCATTGTAGGGATTTTTACATGCACATTTTATTTTCCTCATTTGGTAGGGAAAATGCAACAGTCTCTTATCGATCATTCACATTTCTGCACTCAATTTCCCCATGGCATATAACTCATTAGGAAAAGTATTCATATTAAAATATCTTTTTCTTCAAGTATATCCTGCCACTAAGTAGGAGGTTATTACTGCCTTGTAAATACAAACTACTTTATCACCAGAGCAGTTTGGAGTGGAGGCCTCACTGCTGACACTTACATGTTTATCCTTGTTGCTTACAAATATGGCCTCACAGCTTTTTAAATAAACTGTATAGCTCTTCTGTGTCATCATGAGCAAAAGACTGAAATGCAAGAAATTGGTAACATTGAAAGATGGCTTTTTTTTTTTTTCCCCTTAAGAATTTGACATCAAGCACTATTCAAATTTAAAATATTACAGCTGTTCCTGTAAACTTGCTTCAGGTTGGTATTAGTTCTGACCACACTGAGAAAACTGATACCTGCATGATTAATTCTGTTGAGACTGTGAAATACTTCAGCATTCAGTAAAGGAAGTTTCAGATAACGCTTAGCAGCCAAGACTACAGAGCACACCAATGTGTCATGGAGACAGGGCCTTTTTTTGCTGTAGGGAGGGATACTCATGCACAGCTTTTACAATGCACTGGTTTTGCAGTATGTCATTACTACCTCTATGGTTACTCCTACTTACAGGTGTTGTCTAGAAGCTGTAAGCAAGCCCCAGTATCTTGCAATCTTGCAGAGAAACCCTAGAGTTGGCTCTAGTGCCAAATATCTAATGTGTTTAACTAGGCAGTCTGGCAGCATTTGGTGGTCTTTGGTGGGAGTGGTGACCCATGGTGAATGCAGTGACATAAGACCACTTTCTTATATCAAGAGTGCTTAACTCTAGGAATAAACCATGTCAGTAAGAAATACTATAGCAGAAAGAAATCTACACAGATGTCTGTTTACAGGATGCTAGCAGTGCAGTTAGAGATATGACTGAAATAGACAGATCTATTCAGGCCAGTCTTGATGAGCAGTGACAAGAGAGAAATGGATTTCAGTGCAGTGCAGATTCTGTCTATATCAGTTAAATGTAAACAAGAAAAAAACCAAGCCAAACCAAAGAAAACCAACAAAATAAAACATGCACACACCCCCAACAATAACTACAACAACAAACTCCACTGCAGAAACCGCAGACTCCATGACCTTTTTTTATCAAAGGACAAAACTTGTGCTTACTCAATACAAACCACAGTATTACCAAACTATTCATTCCCAGCAGTGATTCAGAGATTTGTAATGAGAAAACACAAACAATCTGGCTTTTATTAATTAACAAGGAAACAAATTTCTTTCATTTTCTTCTCAAAGAAAATAATATGTGATGTTTTGTTTAACTGTACTAGAGTTCTGGAGTCAAAATAGCTAACTGCCACAGCTATTGGAAAAATCAGTCAATTTATTATGAAACTTGTACAAAGCAACACATGAAGTCAAATGCTGTTAATTTGTCTCTGAAGCACTCTCCTATGGACAATAGGAGGGCTATAGAAATAGCCTACTAAGAGGAATACATAAATATGCTGTTAATGGATACAAATAGAGAGAAGCATTTTCTTTCCCCCATCCCAGTTCTTTGTCAAGTTCACATTAATCACGTGGTAATCTCCAAACAATAAGATATTCAAATTCATGATTTTCAAATACATTTAGCACCAACAACATTTTTATTATCTTCCCCAAGACATTTATACTCCCTGAAGCGTGTTTTACAGATTGTTACAAATTTTAAGTATTTCAGAGCATCAAAACAACTCCCTATTCCCCTGACATCCTGATCCAAATCTCTATTTTGAGTAGAAAACCAGCAAAATTTACAACATGAATGTCACCATCAATTCAACTCTGATGATAGAAACAGTGTGCTTTCAGATATCTTGTCTGGGAAACCACACATCAAATGTTTCTGTGTTTTTGGTGGTTTTGTTTTGATTTGGGTATTTTTGCTTTTGATATGATATACATCAAAGTTAAACAAGATCATGGATGCAAGAGAATAATATTATAGTGCGCTGTCTCCTACTAATATTTGAAATTTTCAGCGAAAACCAAACCTAGCCTCAATAAAGAATCAGCAATACAGTCCTGGAGCCTGCCTTGCTCCAGCCTCTTTGTCTCCGAGTCTTTTTGGGCACTGCATGGGAAACTGCTTCCCATGGTTCAGTCACAGCATTACATGGTCCATGTTAGCTGTGCAAGACAACAGCACTGTCAGCAAGACAAAAAATGAAAAGGGAATGGTGGAAAGATGGGATCTCAAGATCCTAGCCCTCCCAGTCAGGTGAACTTTGTCCTCCTATATTAGTGAAGAAATGTGAGCAGTGTCTTACTCTGGCAAGTCCAATCAGAAAAATCAGCAATAGCTTGTAGAAGCCAGGTATCTTTCACTGGTCCCTCAAAGAGAAGGTGCTGCCAATGTAGTTTACTCTGCTGCACTCCACATGCAGACAAAACACCTGTTAAACCTCTCCTCTCACCAACAGTTTATTACAGAACATTGCTGGCTCTCTAAGGCCCATGTCTGTCATTCCTCTGCCTTAAAGAAAGAAATGGATCATTGTGGACTATTCTATGTATTTTAAAAGTTGTTTGAGCCAGTAGGCAATGGTGTTTTGCAGAGTACAAGCACAGGCAAATCAGCTACTATAAGGAGATGGAAGCTGTATGCTGCAGTTCCAGCCATGCTACATGATTGAGCTTGTGTGACTACTTCTAGAAGTCACCTTCTAAGAGAAAGCTGAATATAACAGCAGTTTAGTGTCCATAATCCACACATGCTACAACCAAGCATACAAGAGCTGCAGAATTTATGGTAATTTGTTGCTCTAGAATCAGATAAAAATCCTCTTACCTGAAGAAAAGACTGTGGAGTAAATATCTTTACCTTTCAAATAGAAGATCTGAAATGGCAATTTCAGAGGGCAGATAATGCGACACTTAAAGAATAGGATGCCTGATCCTTGTTTCTAACAAATAACGAGCAGTATTTTTTTTTTAAAGGCATGGATTGCAGAATAAAAAAGCACCTTTGCATCACATGCCTGTATCTGGCAAAATTAACACACTGCTAACCCTTCAGTGGAAAAGAAAGAGAAGAAAAAATGTTAAAAGATGCATTGAGAATTTTCCAGAAGAAATGCAAGAGAATGAGGGAAAAGTATCCCTGTACTGAGCAAACATCCTGAACTTAGTTACTATTTTAATGTGACAATAAGCATAGCTTAAATGCTATGATACAGCCATGGCTGCTTCAGTACATTCCACCTACTGTACTTGCAAACTCTGGGAGAAATACCGCACTGCGAAAGAAGATAAGCTGAGGGTGACCCTGGAGACCACCATGATCAAATTTGCACATATATTTTTTTATGTGTTCTCACAGGCTCTTTTCAGGTGTGATTAGAGAAGACAACATCCTAATACTAGGGACAAATATTTAAGCAATAAGGAGACCACTTCAAATTATACTAAGAACTTTTCACATCAGACAGGGAATCAGCACTGCTGGTAGGTTTGGTATTTAAAGATGCATTTGTGGTGAACTGTTATATTAGCCCCATCTTCCCTTCTCAGATGGTCAGGCTTCTGTCATTCCAAGTCCATTGCAAAGCTACAGATTGTGTGTTAGAGAATATCGTTCAATGTACTACTAAGCAATGAACTAATTTAATGCAGGCACCTCTATTTCATCCCTTCATCATTCTCTAGTCATTAACTTTCTGCAATGTTTGTACAAATCCCCTTAGGAATTGTTCCTATAATGGAAAGTAACTATGACTCTGATAGTTATGCTGACTTTATTTGCCTTATCTACATGTCCTGTAGTAAAAATAAATTTCTCTGTAAAACAAGATTTAGTGGTCAGCAAATATTTTTTTCCTTTTTCTTTTTTTTTCCCACCAGTCCTGTAAGCTCTGTACACTTTTAATTTCTGATTACTAATATTCTTGGTTCTTATTGCAAAGTAATTATGCCTAGAGAATTTTGTCTCTAGATATTGGCAGGAGTAAACTTAAAAAATATAATCTAATGATCTTATACAGGAAGGAGAAGAAAGTAACAATACTGTCTCTCCTTAGTGCAACAAAAGCAGCCAGGGCAAGGTGCAGGATAAAGAAGACCAGGTGAGCAGGCCAGCAAGCCCATTTTCAGAATGGATAAACATGCACAAATAATATATTTGCTAAAACATCATTCTGAAGAGATCCATGCACTGAGGAGGAAAACAAAAGCATCTCGTAAAAGTACTGGCAGCTTTATAAATGATGAGCAGTCCTTTTAATGTTTCTGTGATGTGATTTAAAGAGTTCTTATTACTCTAAAAGAAATCTAGAGGACAATGTTCCTGTCTCAAAAAACAGAATTATTAAACTGAGATATAGACCCAGTTTCAAAGGTATTGGTGAGCAGGGTCCTTCTGTGTTCAAAATGGGGGTAAAAAACAAGAGGCCTTAAGGTCTTTTAATCTACAAACTTTTGTAAAACAGAGAAGCAGATCATAGCACCAGTGAAGCAGCTGGCTCTGAAAGTAGGCTTTTGGTACCGTACTAATTGGGGTGATAGGCCAGAGTTCTGCAAAAACATCTGAATTGACTTTAACTTGACCCAAAGGAACAGTCCCATTGAACTTCATGAGGGAACCTCAAATACCAGTACCTTCATACTTGGAAATTATTAGCAGGAAATAGGGTATGGGAGAAAGGTGCTTCATGCACATTTACATCAACAAAATACAAGAATAGCAGCCCTGCTTCTAGCAGGATTCATTACAGGCTGCTGAAAATTAGCCTGTTACCACAGTAACCAAGCTAATATTGGCTTTCCAGCTTTCAGGGATTACATGTCGTAAATGCAGGTGCGAAGTATGTATTCACAGTTTTGGAGCAGGTGAATTTTCTCTGCCAAAAATGTCAGAAGTGGAAGAAAGATGATGCTATCATTTTTTATGGCAAAGATGCAATAAATCAATTATCAAGAAGAGATGGAAGAACTTGACATAGCAATGAAACATGGACTGATTGAGGCACAAGCTCTAAGTACCCTATCCCAATGTTTTTACTCAGAAATAACAAGCATTATTTGGACAGTTGTTCCAGTGATTCTTATGGTGAACTAGAATACATTTCACTTCCTTTCAAGTGTAGAAATCGCAAGCAAAATATAGATTTTTAATTATTCTTTTCTTTGACAGGTATGCAGGTGAGGTCCTGAATATAAATAAAAGTAAACCTATTGAGGCAAAACATCCTTGCCAGTTTTTTTCTGAAGAAAAATAAGTTGGGTTTAAAAACCACCTATTATACTAGGGGAACTGCACCGTCCTAGCCTTTCCTACCACACAGGTGATACAAATAGGTTATATCTATATGAAAGTCACACACGTCTAGTTTTTGCCAACTTAATGAGTAGTACTGAATTCCAGGAGAACATTTCATGCTAACACTTCCTAGAATTACTTTCAAGGCACTCATTTTAGAAGATTTTTTAAAATGAATTAAAATAAATAATTATATATATATATATTACTCTTTTGTGTGTTAATTGCAGCAATAAAAAAACAACTCTTTACAAACTAGCAGTTTTACAAATCATGCAAAGAATCTACATATTCCAAAGAATGTTTGGATTTAACGTCCAATATTTCAAAATGGAACTGCATTCTGGAATTAAATGTTATTACAT